>NW_027639332.1:12500-380000 GCF_951799975.1 Gobius niger
CCGGCCCAAAGTTTCTGTGGGAGTCAGACATCCCATTCACTCCCAACAAGACAACTAAACTGCTAGTTGGAGATCCAGAAGTAAAAGCTGTCAACGTACTCACAACCCAAACAACCAAACTAAATGACATTCTAAGTCGTCTCACAAAGTTCTCTAGTTGGTCAACGCTTCTCAAAGTAATCGCTAGGATAAAGAGACTAAGATCAAAACAAACTCAACACGTCAATCTTGTCACAGTCGAAGAAAGAAAAGTAGCTGCTGACACAGTAATACACCTTTTGCAGCAGCATGCTTTCCCCCAAGAGCTAGAAAGGTTGAAGGTGGGAGAAAACCTTCCCAGTCCAAGTCCTCTGTTTCCATTAGATCCCGTATTGGATCAGGGACTCCTCCGTGTTGGAGGCAGGTTAAAGAAATCCACTCTTGGTCAGGAACTCAAACATCCCATTATACTTCCTAAAGATCATCACATAACAAATCTGATTATGTCCCACTACCACTCCAAAATCTGCCACCAAGGCAGAAGTCAAACATTGATGGAGCAAATGGATTTTGGGTGATTGGTGGAAGTAAGGAAGTGGCAAAGATGATAAACAAATGTGTGCAATGTCGAAAGTTAAGATGCCCGACTGAAGAACAACGTATGTCCGAGCTTCCAAAGGAGCGAGTCGAAATCTCAGAGCCCTTTGTGTCCTGTGGAATGGATTGCTTTGGACCATTCATGACCAAACAAGGCCGTAAAGAGCACAAACGATATGGACTACTCTTTACTTGTCTCTCATCACGTGCAGTCCACATAGAAATGCTCGAAGATTTGTCCACAGATTCATTCATTAATGCCTTGAGATGTTTTATCAGTCTAAGAGGAGCTGTAAGCAAGCTCTACTGTGACCAAGGCACAAACTTCGTGGGCGCAAAAAATGAACTTAGAGAAGCTCTCAAACAATGTGACACCAATGCCCTTGAAGTCACGCTGGAGGCGTGTGGGAACGCCAGATCCGAACCATCCACAACGTTCTCAATGCCACAATCGCTCAGAGCTCCGGAAGGTTGGATGATGCTTCCCTCAGAACACTTTTCTATGAGGCAATGTCAATAATCAATGGACGACCGCTAAGTGTTGACACAATCAATGATCCAAAGTCACCTGAACCACTTTCTCCAAACCACCTAATACTCATGAAATCCAAAGTCGCTTTACCACCTCCTGGAAAGTTTGTGAAAGAAGATTTGTATGCAAGGAAAAGGTGGCGCAAAGTTCAATATCTCACGGAACAGTTCTGGAGTAGGTGGAAAAGAGAATACCTTTTGAACATTTCCACAAGACAAAAATGGCACGTACCACGTCGAAACCTAAAAGTCAATGACATAGTCATTATCAAAGAACATCAAACATAACTGAAGCCCCTACACGGCAGGTACCACCCAAACATAACTGAAGAGGTCCTCCTAAAGGACAGCACAGAGGCTCATCATGGCTGCACAGGAGCCTCGAGCACCAGAGCAATAGAGGCCCAGATCTACCACACCAGACAAGACCCCAGGTGTAAGAACATAACTGCAGGTGTAAGAACATAACTGCAGGTGTAAGAACATAACTGCAGGTGTAAGAACATAACTGCAGGTGTAAGAACATCACTGCAGGTGTAAGAACATAACTGCAGGTGTAAGAACATAACTGCAGGTGTAAGAACATAACTGCAGGTGTGAGAACATAACTGCAGGTGTAAGAACATAACTGCAGGTGTAAGAACATAACTGCAGGTGTAAGAACATAACTGCAGGTGTAAGAACATCACTGCAGGTGTAAGAACATAACTGCAGGTGTAAGAACATAACTGCAGGTGTAAGAACATCACTGCAGGTGTGAGAACATAACTGCAGGTGTAAGAACATAACTGCAGGTGTAAGAACATAACTGCAGGGTGTAAGATGCTGCAGGGAAAGCTTACATGGAGCCGTAACCAAGTGGCTGGTATAGTGTACAGGAACATCTGTGCAGAGTCTGGGCTGGAAACCCCAAGGTCAAAGTGGAAACACCTCCAAAGGTGGTGCAGAACGACCGAGCCAAGATCCTGTGGGACGTCCAGATCCAGACGGACAAAATGGTAATGAACCAACCGGACATTGTGGTGGTGACAAAGAGCAGAGGAAACGTCACCAAGACTTCAACATCTGGACAAAGGAACAGGAGAAACTAGAGAAACACCAGGGGCTCAGAGAAGAGCTGGAGAAAACCTGGAGGGTGAAGCATCAGTGGAGCCCGTGGTCGTTGGGGCACTCGGGGCAGTGACCCCCAAACTGGAGGAGTGGCTCCAGCAGATCCCAGGAAATACATCAGACATCTCGGTCCAGAAAAGTGCAGTTCTAGGAACAGCAAAGATACTGAACCCTCAGGTACCAGGCCTCTGGTAGAGGACCCGAGCAGGAGTTTTTATATATATATATAATATTTAAGGGGAGGCACTACAGGCAAAACTCAATGTTTTCAGGTTTTTGGCCAAATCTGTCTCTGAACATACAAGCTTTCACCCGGAAACAGAAAACATGCCTAATCTTCACAATAACATGTTTAAATATTGCGCTGATTCAATGTTCCCCCATAGACTTATATGGGAGAACACAATTTCAAGGCCCTTTTTCTCCAAACACATGTTTCTGTCATTGTGGCGACACTATGTCCACGTCAGTCGGACCTAAAGACTTCACATTTTCCAGCCTTGGACTGAACAAGATTTGGAAGATTTTTTCAGAGGGATTTTTTATTATTTAATCCCTTAAGCCCCATTTATTGAGTTTTCAATGTCAAAAAATGAGGCGAAAATTACATTTTTACACATTTTTCCATTAAAAAACAGCTTATTTTAAAACTAAACAAGAAATCCTAAATCCGCTCTGAGAAAGTCTCGGCAACTCATTTATCAGTCAGTGTTAATTTTGACGACATATTTTATTTTAGTTTTAGTCTTGTGACAAAAATGTAATGGAATTTTAGTCAAGATTTAGTCAAAACAAAACTTTTCAATTTTAGTCTAGTTTTAGTCGACTGAGTTTCAGACTAATGTAGTGGACTTTGCATTGATAATATTGATTCTAATCATGTTTAATGTTGTTCCTCTGCTTCATGTTTCTGCTCCACATGAACAAAGCTCAGAGCTGATCCTTTAAACATGATCTGAGGCTCTTTCAGACGCTCAATACAAGTTTGGATGATTTTAGTCTCTCCTTTTCATTTTTATTTAGTCTGATTTTAGTCGACTCAAATATCTGGACATTTTAGTCACAGTTTTAGTCTCATGAGAAACTTTTCATTTAGTTTTAGTCCAATTTTAGTCACAAAAAATATCACTTTGACTAAAATTAAGACTAAATATTTCAGTCGACGACATTAACCCTGTTATCAATAAAATGAAACCATACATTTGAATGTAGCTCTGTCCATTATTCACATTTCATCGTCATTTTTAGGCATAAAACACCTTGTTCTGATATGAAAAGATGAAATGACAGAAAACTTGCCATGTATTTGTTTCTCACATTTATGCCACTGATCGATTTGTCAAATTTTTATCACATTTTTGTCACATATTTGTCTTTTTTTGTCTTTTTTTCGTCAAATTTTTGTCAATTTATTGTAACATTTTTGTGATATTTTTGCCACTTTTTCGTTTTCTCACTTTTTGTCACATTTCCATCCTTGTTTTCGTCTCAGTGTTGTTGCTATTTTCACAGCTTTTGTCCAGGAGCTTTTGGATTGGGGTAAAGCTGCAGAAAATGTGCTCGGTTCAGGCGGGAGTTAAGGGGTTAAAAGAATAAATATAAATAAAAACACGCACAAAACTATAAATAAGAATAAAACTCAATACAATGAATAAAAAAAACACACAGAATAAAGTACTTTGTCCTTCCACGAATCCCGGGCCGCACTTTGAGAACCGATAAGGGAGATAAGGGAGATAAGGGAGATAAGGGAGTAGGAGATAAGGGAGTAGGAGATGAGGGAGTAGGAGAGAAGGGAGCAGGAGATGAGGGAGTAGGAGAGGAGGGAGTAGGAGATGAGGGCGTAGGAGTCATGAGGCAGAGGGAGGAGAGACATGATCTGATCGAAGGCGGAAGTGAAGCGCAGACACAAACACGAGCTGCAACAAAACAGCTGTTGGTTTGAAACAAAGAGGATTTTCTTCTGTTTCTTCTGTTTCTCCTGAACCTCAGATGGAAGAACCGAGGAAGAGGAGGAGGAGGAGGAGAGAGTCCGCGTGAGGAGGTCAGTTTACTCCTTTACTTCCAGGGTTAGATCCGTCCGAGCCGCTCCGCTCTTTACGCTCCGCTCTTTACGCTCCGGTCTTTACGCTTCACGCTTTACTCTTTGCGCTTTATTCTTTACGCTTTATTCTTTGCGCTTTATTGGACTTTCCGTGAGTTTCTGAGTTGATTTGTTGAAGATTCTCGGACTCCGCGACTGAAGCGTCACAGTCGCTCCGTAAACATTAAAACAAACATTAAAACATAAAAACATTAAAACGTGAAACACAAACCGCGCATGCGCATCTGCAGACACGTTACTTTGGGGGGGGGGGGGGGGGGGGGGGGGTGTGACGTCACCAGGATAACAGCAGATAAATGATCATATCTATAGGTGTGTTCCAGAGGCTCCACGTGCAGCACGAGAGCCTCAGATCACGCAGAGTCTCGCGTTCATTTAAAGTTTGTCCTGAGTAAAAGTCCTTCACCAGTGACGTCATTCTGCATCAGAGGAAACTTTCCATGTGTTTGTTTGTTGTTCTGTGAGGGGGGGGGGGGGGGGTCACATGTCTCTGATCACACAGTCTGCGTGAGGGCAGGTGGGCGTTTCCCATCATGCACTGGGCGTGGAGCAGGACCAGGGATCTGTTACACCGGGCTCGCTCAGGTCTCAGGAGCTGTGGGTGTCGGGCCGGATCAGCCAGTCTTGGTCAGATCAGATTAATCCTATTGTTGGTGTGATGAGCAAAGGTAATAGTCTCGCCATCCAGACTCCGCCTCTTTACAGAAGAGGGTGTGACGCAGCGATATGGAGCCGACCGACCAATCAGAGCAGCTCCTGAACGGGCGTCACTGTTACGCCTTTGTTTTGTAGTTTTTAATGCTCCGGTTTGCTTGTGTTCTTAAGTGTTTCTGACATGAACGACAGAAGTGATTTCCTGAACTCCGTGTGGCAGGAGCGCCATCGTTAATGTTTCTGTTTCTGTCGTCACATCTGCTCTGTTCTCATTGGCTGCTGCGCTTCGGTTGTCCCGCCTCCAACAGTAGCTTTTCTACGACAGGGTCGCCAGACTAGTCTCCTGTTTATTAATGAATAAACATGGGAGATTAGTCTGGACGCCAGGCTACAAAGGTAAAGCTATGGCAAAGAAACGTTCTGCTTCAAACTGCCCACCTCCTGTTCTGAAACTGTTGTCCAAAGCCTGGTCTCACCTACATCACTGCCCTATAGTGTGGACCAAAGCTGCACAAAAGCATCTTCAGACACTTCAGATCAGAGAACAGAGCAGCTCCAGTTGTGCTGCACCAGACCCAAAAGTAAGTCAATGAAAAGAACCGTTCTGGACAGAGGAGCAAACGCTTCCTTTTAATATTAGAAACACTCAAAGTAAATCACACTTCAAGCTGAAAGTAAACGGTCAGTGAGCTCAGAGCATGTGAGCACAGTCACCATGTCCTACATGTGTCCTACATGTGTCCTACATGTGTCCTAGATGTGTCCTAGATGTGTCCTACATGTGTCCTACATGTGTCCTACATGTGTCCTACATGTGTCCTACATGTGTCCTTCATGTGTCCTACATGTGTCCTACATGTGTCCTACATGTGTCCTACATGTGTCCTAGATGTGTCCTACATGTGTCCTTCATGTGTCCTTCATGTGTCCTACATGTGTCCTACATGTGTCCTACATGTGTCCTAGATGTGTCCTACATGTGTCCTTCATGTGTCCTTCATGTGTCCTACATGTGTCCTACATGTGTCCTACATGTGTCCTAGATGTGTCCTAGATGTGTCCTACATGTGTCCTACATGTGTCCTACATGTGTCCTTCATGTGTCCTACATGTGTCCTACATGTGTCCTACATGTGTCCTACATGTGTCCTACATGTGTCCTAGATGTGTCCTACATGTGTCCTACATGTGTCCTACATGTGTCCTAGATGTGTCCTACATGTGTCCTACATGTGTCCTACATGTGTCCTAGATGTGTCCTAGATGTGTCCTACATGTGTCCTACATGTGTCCTACATGTGTCCTACATGTGTCCTAGATGTGTCCTAGATGTGTCCTACATGTGTCCTACATGTGTCCTAGATGTATCCTACATGTGTCCTACATGTGTCCCAGATGTGTCCTAGATGTGTCCTAGATGTATCCTACATGTGTCCTAGATGTGTCCTACATGTGTCCTACATGTGTCCTAGATGTGTCCTACATGTGTCCCAGATGTGTCCTACATGTGTCCTAGATGTGTCCTACATGTGTCCTACATGTGTCCTAGATGTATCCTACATGTGTCCTACATGTGTCCCAGATGTGTCCCAGATGTGTCCTAGATGTGTCCTAGATGTATCCTACATGTGTCCTAGATGTGTCCTAGATGTGTCCTACATGTGTCCTACATGTGTCTTAGATGTGTCCTACATGTGTCCTACATGTGTCCGACATGTGTCCTACATGTGTCCGACATGTGTCCTACATGTGTCCTACATGTGTCCTACATGTGTCCTACATGTGTCCTACATGTGTCCTACATGCGTCCGACATGTGTCCGACATGTGTCCGACATGTGTCCTACATGTGTCCTACATGTGTCTTAGATGTGTCCTAGATGTGTCTTAGATGTGTCCTACATGTGTCCTAGATGTGTCCTAGATGTGTCTTAGATGTGTCCTACATGTGTCCTAGATGTGTCCTACATGTGTCCTACATGTGTCTTAGATGTGTCCTAGATGTATCCTACATGTGTCCTAGATGTGTCCTAGATGTGTCTTAGATGTGTCCTACATGTGTCCTAGATGTGTCTTAGATGTGTCCTAGATGTGTCCTAGATGTGTCCTACATGTGTCCTACATGTTTCTTAGATGTGTCCTAGATGTATCCTACATGTGTCCTAGATGTGTCCTAGATGTGTCTTAGATGTGTCCTACATGTGTCCTACATGTGTCTTAGATGTGTCCTAGATGTATCCTACATGTGTCCTAGATGTGTCCTAGATGTGTCTTAGATGTGTCCTACATGTGTCCTACATGTGTCCTAGATGTATCCTACATGTGTCCTAGATGTGTCCTAGATGTGTCTTAGATGTGTCCTACATGTGTCCTAGATGTGTCCTACATGTGTCCTAGATGTGTCCTACATGTGTCCTAGATGTGTCCTACATGTGACCTAGATGTGTCCTAGATGTGTCTTAGATGTGTCCTACATGTGTCCTAGATGTATCCTACATGTGTCCTAGATGTGTCCTACATGTGTCCTAGATGTGTCCTAGATGTGTCCTAGATGTGTCCTAGATGTGTCTTAGATGTGTCCTACATGTGTCCTAGATGTGTCTTAGATGTGTCCTAGATGTGTCCTACATGTGTCCTACATGTGTCCTAGATATGTCCTACATGTGTCCCAGATGTGTCCTACATGTGTCCTAGATGTGTCCTACATGTGTCCTACATGTGTCCTAGATGTATCCTACATGTGTCCTACATGTGTCCCAGATGTGTCCCAGATGTGTCCTAGATGTGTCCTAGATGTATCCTACATGTGTCCTAGATGTGTCCTAGATGTGTCCTACATGTGTCCTACATGTGTCCTAGATGTGTCCTACATGTGTCCTAGATGTGTCCTACATGTGTCCTACATGTGTCCTACATGTGTCCGACATGTGTCCTACATGTGTCCTACATGTGTCTTAGATGTGTCCTAGATGTGTCTTAGATGTGTCCTACATGTGTCCTAGATGTGTCCTAGATGTGTCTTAGATGTGTCCTACATGTGTCCTAGATGTGTCCTACATGTGTCCTACATGTGTCTTAGATGTGTCCTAGATGTATCCTACATGTGTCCTAGATGTGTCCTAGATGTGTCTTAGATGTGTCCTACATGTGTCCTAGATGTGTCTTAGATGTGTCCTAGATGTGTCCTACATGTGTCCTAGATGTGTCCTACATGTGTCCTAGATGTGTCCTAGATGTGTCCTACATGTGTCCTAGATGTGTCCTACATGTGTCCTACATGTGTCCTACATGTGTCTTAGATGTGTCCTAGATGTATCCTACATGTGTCCTAGATGTGTCCTAGATGTGTCCTACATGTGTCCTACATGTGTCCTACATGTGTCCTACATGTGTCCGACATGTGTCCTACATGTGTCCTACATGTGTCTTAGATGTGTCCTAGATGTGTCTTAGATGTGTCCTACATGTGTCCTAGATGTGTCCTAGATGTGTCTTAGATGTGTCCTACATGTGTCTTAGATGTGTCCTAGATGTGTCTTAGATGTGTCCTACATGTGTCCTACATGTGTCCTAGATGTGTCCTACATGTGTCCTACATGTGTCCTACATGTGTCCTAGATGTGTCTTAGATGTGTCCTACATGTGTCCTAGATGTGTCCTAGATGTGTCTTAGATGTGTCCTACATGTGTCCTAGATGTGTCCTAGATGTGTCTTAGATGTGTCCTACATGTGTCCTACATGTGTCCTACATGTGTCCTACATGTGTCCTAGATGTGTCCTAGATGTGTCCTAGATGTGTCCTACATGTGTCCTACATGTGTCCTAGATGTGTCTTAGATGTGTCCTAGATGTGTCCTACATGTGTCCTACATGTGTCCTACATGTGTCCTACATGTGTCCTAGATGTGTCCTAGATGTGTCCTAGATGTGTCCTACATGTGTCCTACATGTGACCTAGATGTGTCCTACATGTGACCTAGATGTGTCCTAGATGTGTCCTACATGTGTCCTACATGTGTCCTAGATGTGTCCTAGATGTGTCCTAGATGTGTCCTACATGTGTCCTACATGTGTCCTAGATGTGTCCTAGATGTGTCCTACATGTGACCTAGATGTGTCCTACATGTGTCCTACATGTGTCCTACATGTGACCTAGATGTGTCCTACATGTGTCCTACATGTGACCTAGATGTGTCCTACATGTGACCTAGATGTGTCCTAGATGTGTCCTACATGTGTCCTACATGTGTCCTACATGTGTCCTACATGTGTCCTACATGTGTCCTACATGTGTCTTAGATGTGTCCTAGATGTGTCCTACATGTGACCTAGATGTGTCCTACATGTGTCCTACATGTGACCTAGATGTGTCCTACATGTGTCCTACATGTGTCCTACATGTGTCCTACATGTGTCTTAGATGTGTCCTAGATGTGTCCTACATGTGACCTAGATGTGTCCTACATCTGTCCTACATGTGACCTAGATGTGTCCTACATGTGTCCTACATGTGTCCTACATGTGTCCTAGATGTGTCCTACATGTGTCCTAGATGTGTCCTAGATGTGTCTTAGATGTGTCCTACATGTGACCTAGATGTGTCCTACATGTGTCCTAGATGTGTCTTAGATGTGTCCTACATGTGTCCTACATGTGTCCTACATGTGTCCTAGATGTGTCCTACATCTGTCCTACATATGTCCTACATGTGTCCTACATGTGTCTTAGATGTGTCCTAGATGTGTCCTACATGTGTCCTACATGTGTCCTACATGTGTCCTAGATGTGTCCTACATGTGTCCTACATGTGTCTTAGATGTGTCCTACATGTGTCCTACATGTGTCCTACATGTGTCCTACATGTGTCCTAGATGTGTCCTACATGTGTCTTAGATGTGTCCTACATGTGACCTAGATGTGTCCTACATGTGTCCTACATCTGTCCTACATATGTCCTACATGTGTCCTACATGTGTCTTAGATGTGTCCTAGATGTGTCCTACATGTGTCCTACATGTGTCCTACATGTGTCCTAGATGTGTCCTAGATGTGTCCTACATGTGACCTAGATGTGTCCTACATGTGTCCTACATGTGACCTACATGTGTCCTAGATGTGTCCTACATGTGACCTACATGTGTCCTACATGTGTCCTACATGTGTCCTACATGTGTCCTACATGTGACCTAGATGTGTCCTACATGTGTCCTACATGTGACCTACATGTGTCCTAGATGTGTCCTACATGTGTCCTACATGTGTCCTACATGTGTCCTACATGTGTCCTAGATGTGTCCTACATGTGACCTACATGTGTCCTACATGTGTCCTACATGTGTCCTACATGTGTCCTACATGTGACCTAGATGTGTCCTACATGTGTCCTACATGTGTCCTAGATGTGTCCTACATGTGACCTACATGTGTCCTAGATGTCTCTGTCTGTGACACATATTTCTGTAACTTCTACATTTCTTTTATTTTATTTATTTATCTGGACATTTTCTTTCATTTATTCTGTAAAAAACAAGAACTTTCTGAACAAAGCTGTAAAAGCTGCTTTAAAATGTGAGTCCTGGAGGATTAAGATTCTGAAAAGGCAAAACTAATCAAGAGACCAGTGCACGTTCTGTTGACGGCCTCTAGGCGGCGCTGTAACGGTTGGTCTTTCATCCCTTCAGCTAAAGCTGCTAAACAAAGAAGAATCATTAATATTATATTATTTGTTTGTGTTCGGCCTTTTCTTCTTCTATGTGTTTGAGATGGACCAATGTTTGAACTTTCCCTCGGAGAGAAAGTCTGAGTCTGAGCCTCTGAGACGGAGCTGCTAGCTTTAGCACGCTCCTGCTAGCTTTAGCACGCTGTTGCTAGCTTTAGCACGCTGTTGCTAGCTTTAGCTTTGTGTCTGCGTACACTGGTGTGTGAATGAGAGCATGACTGGGTGAGTGGGTTCCTGCTGGAAAGCGCTTTATCAGCTGAGACCATTTACTAAGGACGAGGTTTTTCTGTAAGTTTCATCTGATGCTGCTTCCATTTGAACGTGTTACTGATGTGTGAACCTCCTGGTCCTCCTCAGCTCCTCCTGGTCCTCCTCAGCTCCTCCTGGTCCTCCTCAGCTCCTCCTGGTCCTCCTCAGCTCCTCCTGGTCCTCCTCAGCCCCTCCTGGTCCTCCTCAGCTCCTCCTGGTCCTCCTCAGCCCCTCCTGGTCCTCCTCAGAACCTCCGGGTCCTCCTCAGCGCCTCCTGGTCCTCCTCAGCTCCTCCTGGTCCTCCTCAGCTCCTCCTGGTCCTCCTCAGCTCCTCCTGGTCCTCCTCAGCGCCTCCTCCTGGTCCTCCTCAGCTCCTCCTGGTCCTCCTCAGCTCCTCCTGGTCCTCCTCAGCCCCTCCTGGTCCTCCTCAGCGCCTCCTGGTCCTCCTCAGCGCCTCCTCCTGGTCCTCCTCAGCTCCTCCTGGTCCTCCTCAGCTCCTCCTGGTCCTCCTCAGCGCCTCCTCCTGGTCCTCCTCAGCTCCTCCTGGTCCTCCTCAGCTCCTCCTGGTCCTCCTCAGCCCCTCCTGGTCCTCCTCAGCGCCCCCTCCTGGCCGTGATGCAGTCGTTCTGTAGCACCAAAGCGCTGGTGTTGATCCTGGTTCTGTCTGCGCTCATCGGGTCAGTTTTAAGATCCAGATCTTTAACGATACTTGGTTTCCGATACCGATACCGATACTAAAATACGGTGCCTCTGGAAAGTACTGAACGTTCACACACAAGTATCAGACGACTGTGAAGTGAAAGCAAAATGATTCTGTTTCTTTTCTAAAGTTTTCAGATCTTTCCACAGATTTTCAATAGGATTCAGGTCAGGACTTTGACTGGGCCATTCTAACACATTAATATGTTTTTATTGAACCATTCCATTGTAGATTTATCTTTGTGTTTAGGGTCATTGTCCTGCTGAAGGTGAAGCTCCGCCCCAGCCTCAGTTCTCTTGTGACTCCAGCAGGTTTTCCTCCAAAATGTCCCTGTATTTGGCTCCATCCATCTTCACAACTATTCCTACAGTCTCCCCAGTCCCCGCTGAGGAAAAGCAGCCCCACAGCATGATGCTCCCCCCCGTATATTTGACACTGGGGATGGTGCACTCAGGACCATGAGCAGTGTCAGGTTTGCTCCATAACGTTTGTCTCATCTGACCAAAGCTCCTTCTTCCACATGGAGCTGTGTCCTCCATATGACCTCTACAAACAGGATTTCTTATGGCCTCCTTTCAATAATGTCTTTCTTCTTCCACTCGTCCATGAAGGCCAGATCTGTGTAGATACGACTTATAGTTGTCCCATGTCCAGATTCCCCCAGCTCAGCGGCAGGACTTCACAGCTGCTCCAGAGTTATCTTGGGGCACTTGGTTGTATTTCTGACCAGTGTCTCCTTGTTCAGTTTGTTAGTTTAGGTGAACAGCCGTGTCTTGGTGAGTCTGCAGTGGTGCTTTACTCTTTCCATTTCTGAATGATGGATCGAACAGTTGCTCCGGGAGATGTTTAAATCTTGGGAAATATAACTTAACGCTGCTTTAAACTTCTCCACAGCTTTATCCCTGACCTCTCTGGTGCTCCTGGACCTTCATGATGTTGTTTAGTGACCACAGCTCTGAGGCCCTCACAGGACAGCTGTAATTAAACTGAGAGTAGATCACACAGGTGGTTAGGGCAAAGTGTGAACATTCTGGACTCATGAGGAATGTGATAAAGTATGAAACTTACACGCCCCACTTTTCACTTTTCTATTTTAGAAAAATAACAGAATCATGGATCATTTTTCTTTCACTTCACAGTCGTCTGTTACTTGTGTGTGAACGTTCAGTTATAAAATCTGAATCAAACCTTTATGTTTCTGGTTGTAAACATGTGTGTTAGTGTTTCCAGAGCGCGGGAGGTGCGGCTCTGTTAAACCTGTGTTTGTTTAACCTCAGACTTTCTGAACCATCAAGGTTTAACGAGACGAGTTTATGATTCAGGCGGAACTTCATCGTTTGTTGTAGATGATTTATGACAAAGTGAACGGTTTTGTTTAAGGCGGCGGCGGCGGCGGCGGCGACAGGAGACTCACAAAGATCCACAGCGTGACTTTAATCCAGACTCTGTTTGTGTCCAGGCTGCTGTACATGACGCGCGGCCGAGTCCAGACCCTGCCCTGGCCCAGGTCAGACCCCGTTATACATGTTTATGACCCCGTTATACATGTTTATGACCCCGTTATACATGTTTAAGACCCCGTTATACATGTTTGTGACCCCGTTATACATGTTTATGACCCTGTTATACATGTTTGTGACCCCGTTATACATGTTTAAGACCCCGTTATACATGTTTGTGACCCCGTTATACATGTTTATGACCCCGTTATACATGTTTAAGACCCCGTTATACATGTTTGTGACCCCGTTATACATGTTTATGACCCCGTTATACATGTTTGTGACCCCGTTATACATGTTTGTGACCCCGTTATACATGTTTATGACCCCGTTATACATGTTTAAGACCCCGTTATACATGTTTAAGACCCCGTTATACATGTTTAAGACCCCGTTATACATGTTTATGACCCCGTTGTACATGTTTATGACCCCGTTGTACATGTTTATGACCCCGTTATACATGTTTATGACCCTGTTATACATGTTTAAGACCCCGTTGTACATGTTTATGACCCCGTTATACATGTTTAAGACCCCGTTATACATGTTTATGACCCCGTTGTACATGTTTATGACCCCGTTGTACATGTTTATGACCCCGTTATACATGTTTATGGCCCTGTTATACATGTTTATGACCCCGTTATACATGTTTGTGACCCCGTTATACATGTTTATGATCCTGTTATACATGTTTGTGACCCCGTTGTACATGTTTATGACCCCGTTGTACATGTTTATGACCCCGTTATACATGTTTATGACCCCGTTATACATGTTTAAGACCCCGTTATACATGTTTGTGACCCCGTTATATATGTTTAAGACCCCGTTATACATGTTTATGACCCCGTTATACATGTTTGTGACCCCGTTATACATGTTTAAGACCCTGTTATACATGTTTAAGACCCCGTTATACATGTTTATGACCCCGTTGTACATGTTTGTGACCCTGTTATACATGTTTAAGACCCCGTTATACATGTTTATGACCCCGTTATACATGTTTAAGACCCCGTTATACATGTTTAAGACCCCGTTATACATGTTTATGACCCCGTTGTACATGTTTAAGACCCCGTTATACATGTTTAAGACCCCGTTGTACATGTTTATGACCCCGTTATACATGTTTGTGACCCCGTTATACATGTTTATGACCCCGTTATACATGTTTGTGACCCCGTTATACATGTTTATGACCCCGTTATACATGTTTATATATGTTTAATACATTGGTAACACTGAGAACGTGATCTCACTGCAGCACATCCATAACACCTGCTCATGAGCGCCCCCTGGTTCCCAGAGAGAACGGCTCAACTGTCTACATGAAGGGCCTCATTTACTGACCCCGCCCCCTAACCACGCCCCCTAACCCTCCCCCTAACCACTTCCCCTAACCACGCCCCCTAACCACGCCCCCTAACCCTCCCCCTAACTCTCCCCCTAACCACTTCCCCTAACCCTCCCCCTAACCACTTCCCCTAGCCCCGCCCCCTAACCCTCCCCTAACCCCACCCTGTCCCTGTGTGACCCGGTGGTTACGTTGAGTCACTGCGTAAACGCGTCGCTCCAGGATCTCCTCCAGGATCCGCTCCAGGATCCGCTCCAGGATCCGCTCCAGGATCCGCTCCAGGATCTCCTCCAGGATCCGCTCCAGGATCCGCTCCAGGATCCGCTCCAGGATCTCCTCCAGGATCCGCTCCAGGATCCGCTCCAGGATCCGCTCCAGGATCCGCTCCAGGATCCGCTCCAGGATCCGCTCCAGGATCCGCTCCAGAATCCGCTCCAGGATCTTAGCTCCAGGATCTCCTCCAGGATCCGCTCCAGGATCCGCTCCAGGATCCGCTCCAGGATCTCCTCCAGGATCCGCTCCAGGATCCGCTCCAGGATCCGCTCCAGGATCCGCTCCAGAATCCGCTCCAGGATCTTAGCTCCAGGATCTCCTCCAGGATCCGCTCCAGGATCCGCTCCAGGATCCGCTCCAGGATCCGCTCCAGGATCTCCTCCAGGATCCGCTCCAGGATCCGCTCCAGGATCCAGGATCCGCTCCAGGATCCAGGATCCGCTCCAGGATCCAGGATCCGCTCCAGGATCTTAGCTCCTCGGCTGTTCGTCCTGTGAGGACATGAGCAGCTGTGTTCAGCGCCCCCTGGAGGCGACGAATTTAACTCTGATCAAGACCAATGTTGACAGAATTACAGTAATACAGAAAGTTGTTATTCACTTTAAATATAACACTTTAAAATCGTTATAAAACATGATGAAGGACGTCGGGCTGATTCTCGATCCTGAATCGAGATCGAGCGAAACCTCGTGATCGATGTCCCTGATCTCGGGTTCAGCTGCAGAAGATTAAAGTTTGTTTCCCTAAAGCAGATTCTGAAGTGTTCATGTGATTCCATCCTGGACTTCAGTCTCGTGGCTTTCCCCCAGAGCTACTCTAATGTTGGGTCAAAGCTCCTCCAGAAGAGGGCGCTGTCCAGGGCGTCTGAAAGTCTCGCCTTCAGTTTATGTTTTAAATGATCAAACATGAAAGTGATTTGGAAATAAACCTGAGCCGTTTGGTGTTTTTTCAGCGCGGGGGCGGAGCTTCAGGGTCAGGAGGCGGAGCCTAAGAGTCAGGAGGTGGAGCCTTGGCCCGGGGGCCCAGACTCGGAGCTGCTAATGCCTCATCGGTGAGTCCGAGACAGCGCCCCCTGTGGGTGACAGGTTGAAATGGAGACGGTAGTTTTATTTTAGAGACGTTAAACTGTTTATGACCCCGTTATACATGTTTGTGACCCCGTTATACATGTTTATGACCCCGTTATACATGTTTGTGACCCCGTTATACATGTTTATGACCCCGTTATACATGTTTGTGACCCCGTTACACATGTTTAAGACCCCGTTATACATGTTTGTGACCCCGTTATACATGTTTATGACCCCGTTATACATGTTTATGACCCCGTTATACATGTTCATGACCCCGTTATACATGTTCATGACCCCGTTATACATGTTCATGACCCCGTTATACATGTTTATGAACCCGTTATACATGTTTATGAACCCGTTACATATGTTTAGGATGTATGGTGGTATGACGTGTTTAAGGTGGTATGACGTGTTTAAGGTGGTATGATGTGTTTAAGGTGGTATGACGTGTTTAAGGTGGTATGACGTGTTTAAGGTGGTGTGACGTGTTTAAGGTGATGTGTTTAAGGTGGTATGATGTGTTTAAGGTGGTATGATGTGTTTAAGGTGACGTGTTTAAGGTGGTATGACGTGTTTAAGGTGATGTGTTTAAGGTGGTATGATGTGTTTAAGGTGGTATGATGTGTTTAAGGTGGTATGATGTGTTTAAGGTGGTATGACGTGTTTAAGGTGGTATGACGTGTTTAAGGTGGTGTGACGTGTTTAAGGTGGTATGATGTGTTTAAGGTGGTATGACGTGTTTAAGGTGGTATGACGTGTTTAAGGTGGTATGACGTGTTTAAGGTGGTGTGACGTGTTTAAGGTGATGTGACGTGTTTAAGGTGATGTGTTTAAGGTGGTATGATGTGTTTAAGGTGGTGTGACGTGTTTAAGGTGATGTGTTTAAGGTGGTATGATGTGTTTAAGGTGGTATGATGTGTTTAAGGTGGTATGACGTGTTTAAGGTGGTATGACGTGTTTAAGGTGGTATGATGTGTTTAAGGTGGTATGACGTGTTTAAGGTGGTATGACGTGTTTAAGGTGGTATGACGTGTTTAAGGTGGTGTGACGTGTTTAAGGTGATGTGTTTAAGGTGGTATGATGTGTTTAAGGTGGTATGATGTGTTTAAGGTGACGTGTTTAAGGTGGTATGACGTGTTTAAGGTGATGTGTTTAAGGTGGTATGATGTGTTTAAGGTGGTATGACGTGTTTAAGGTGGTATGATGTGTTTAAGGTGGTATGACGTGTTTAAGGTGATGTGTTTAAGGTGGTATGATGTGTTTAAGGTGACGTGTTTAAGGTGGTATGACGTGTTTAAGGTGGTGTGACGTGTTTAAGGTGATGTGTTTAAGGTGGTATGATGTGTTTAAGTGGGTATGATGTGTTTAAGGTGGTGTGACGTGTTTAAGGTGATGTGTTTAAGGTGGTATGATGTGTTTAAGGTGGTATGATGTGTTTAAGGTGATGTGTTTAAGGTGGTATGATGTGTTTAAGGTGGTATGATGTGTTTAAGGTGGTATGACGTGTTTAAGGTGGTATGACGTGTTTAAGGTGGTATGATGTGTTTAAGGTGGTGTGACGTGTTTAAGGTGATGTGTTTAAGGTGGTATGATGTGTTTAAGGTGACGTGTTTAAGGTGGTATGACGTGTTTAAGGTGGTATGACGTGTTTAAGGTGATGTGTTTAAGGTGGTATGACGTGTTTAAGGTGGTATGACGTGTTTAAGGTGGTATGATGTGTTTAAGGTGGTATGATGTGTTTAAGGTGGTATGACGTGTTTAAGGTGGTATGACGTGTTTAAGGTGACGTGTTTAAGGTGGTATGACGTGTTTAAGGTGGTATGACGTGTTTAAGGTGGTATGATGTGTTTAAGGTGGTATGATGTGTTTAAGGTGGTATGACGTGTTTAAGGTGGTATGACGTGTTTAAGGTGATGTGTTTAAGGTGGTATGATGTGTTTAAGGTGACGTGTTTAAGGTGGTATGACGTGTTTAAGGTGACGTGTTTAAGGTGGTATGATGTGTTTGAGGTGGTATGACGTGTTTAAGGTGGTATGACGTGTTTAAGGTGGTATGACGTGTTTAAGGTGATGTGTTTAAGGTGGTATGATGTGTTTAAGGTGACGTGTTTAAGGTGGTATGATGTGTTTAAGGTGGTATGATGTGTTTAAGGTGGTATGATGTGTTTAAGGTGACGTGTTTAAGGTGGTATGATGTGTTTAAGGCGGTATGATGTGTTTAAGGTGGTATGATGTGTTTAAGGCGGTATGATGTGTTTAAGGTGGTATGATGTGTTTAAGGTGATGTGTTTAAGGTGGTATGACGTGTTTAAGGTGGTATGACGTGTTTAAGGTGGTATGACGTGTTTAAGGTGGTATGACGTGTTTAAGGTGGTATGACGTGTTTAAGGTGGTATGATGTGTTTAAGGTGGTATGATATGTTTAAGGTGGTATGACGTGTTTAAGGTGGTATGATGTGTTTAAGGTGGTATGACGTGTTTAAGGTGGTATGATGTGTTTAAGGGGGTATGATGTGTTTAAGGTGGTATGACGTGTTTAAGGTGGTATGACGTGTTTAAGGTGATGTGTTTAAGGTGGTATGACGTGTTTAAGGTGGTATGATGTGTTTAAGGTGGTATGATGTGTTTAAGGTGGTATGATGTGTTTAAGGTGGTGTGACGTGTTTAAGGTGATGTGTTTAAGGTGGTATGACGTGTTTAAGGTGGTATGATGTGTTTAAGGTGGTATGATGTGTTTAAGGTGGTGTGACGTGTTTAAGGTGATGTGTTTAAGGTGGTATGATGTGTTTAAGGTGGTATGATGTGTTTAAGGTGGTATGATGTGTTTAAGGTGGTGTGACGTGTTTAAGGTGGTATGATGTGTTTAAGGTGGTATGACGTGCTTAAGGTGGTGTGACGTGTTTAAGGTGGTATGATGTGTTTAAGGTGGTATGATGTGTTTAAGGTGACGTGTTTAAGGTGGTATGATGTGTTTAAGGCGGTATGATGTGTTTAAGGTGGTATGACGTGTTTAAGGTGACGTGTTTAAGGTGGTATGATGTGTTTAAGGTGACGTGTTTAAGGTGGTATGATGTGTTTATGGTGGTATGATGTGTTTATGGTGGTATGATGTGTTTAAGGTGGTATGATGTGTTTAAGGTGGTATGACGTGTTTAAGTTGGTATGACGTGTTTAAGTTGGTATGATGTGTTTAAGGTGGTATGATGTGTTTAAGGTGGTATGATGTGTTTAAGGTGGTATGACGTGTTTAAGGGGGTATGATGTGTTTAAGGTGGTATGTGTTTAAGGTGATGTGTTTAAGGCGGTATGATGTGTTTAAGGTGACGTGTTTAAGGTGGTATGGTGTGTTTAAGGTGGTATGATGTGTTTAAGGTGGTATGACGTGTTTAAGGTGGTATGATGTGTTTAAGGTGGTATGATGTGTTTAAGGTGGTATGATGTGTTTAAGGTGGTATGACGTGTTTAAGGTGGTATGATGTGTTTAAGTTGGTATGATGTGTTTAAGGCGGTATGATGTGTTTAAGGTGGTATGACGTGTTTAAGGTGGTATGATGTGTTTAAGGTGGTATGATGTGTTTAAGGTGACGTGTTTAAGGTGGTATGATGTGTTTAAGGTGGTATGATGTGTTTAAGGTGGTATGATGTGTTTAAGGTGGTATGGTGTGTTTAAGGTGGTATGACGTGTTTAAGGTGGTATGATGTGTTTAAGGTGGTATGATGTGTTTAAGGTGGTATGATGTGTTTAAGGTGGTATGACGTGTTTAAGGTGGTATGACGTGTTTAAGGTGGTATGATGTGTTTAAGGTGGTATGATGTGTTTAAGGTGGTATGATGTGTTTAAGGTGGTATGACGTGTTTAAGGTGGTATGACGTGTTTAAGGTGGTATGACGTGTTTAAGTGGGTATGATGTGTTTAAGGTGGTATGATGTGTTTAAGGCGGTATGATGTGTTTAAGGTGGTATGATGTGTTTAAGGTGGTATGATGTGTTTAAGGTGGTATGATGTGTTTAAGGTGGTATGACGTGTTTAAGGTGGTATGACGTGTTTAAGGTGGTATGACATGTTTAACGGGGTGTGACGTGTTTAAGGTGATGTGTTTAAGGTGGTATGATGTGTTTAAGGTGGTATGACGTGTTTAAGGTGACGTGTTTAAGGTGGTATGACGTGTTTAAGGTGGTATGATGTGTTTAAGGTGGTATGACGTGTTTAAGGTGGTATGACGTGTTTAAGGTGGTATGACGTGTTTAAGGTGACGTGTTTAAGGTGGTATGACGTGTTTAAGGTGGTATGACGTGTTTAAGGTGGTATGACGTGTTTAAGGTGGTATGATGTGTTTAAGGTGGTATGACGTGTTTAAGGTGGTATGACGTGTTTAAGGTGGTATGACGTGTTTAAGGTGATGTGTTTAAGGTGGTATGACGTGTTTAAGGTGGTATGATGTGTTTAAGGTGGTATGACGTGTTTAAGGTGGTGTGACGTGTTTAAGGTGGTATGATGTGTTTAAGGTGGTATGACGTGTTTAAGGTGGTATGATGTGTTTAAGGTGGTATGATGTGTTTAAGGTGGTATGACGTGTTTAAGGTGGTATGACGTGTTTAAGGTGGTATGACGTGTTTAAGGTGATGTGTTTAAGGTGGTATGACGTGTTTAAGGTGGTATGATGTGTTTAAGGTGGTATGACGTGTTTAAGGTGGTATGACGTGTTTAAGGTGGTATGATGTGTTTAAGGTGGTATGACGTGTTTAAGGTGGTATGATGTGTTTAAGGTGGTATGATGTGTTTAAGGTGGTATGACGTGTTTAAGGTGGTATGATGTGTTTAAGGTGGTATGACGTGTTTAAGGTGACGTGTTTAAGGTGGTATGACGTGTTTAAGGTGGTATGACGTGTTTAAGGTGACGTGTTTAAGGTGGTATGATGTGTTTAAGGTGGTATGATGTGTTTAAGGGGGTATGACGTGTTTAAGGTGACGTGTTTAAGGTGGTATGACGTGTTTAAGGTGGTATGATGTGTTTAAGGTGGTATGATGTGTTTAAGGTGGTATGATGTGTTTAAGGTGACGTGTTTAAGGCGGTATGACGTGTTTTAGGTGGTATGATGTGTTTAAGGTGATATGACGTGTTTAAGGTGGTGTGACGTGTTTAAGGTGGTATGATGTGTTTAAGGTGGTATGACGTGTTTAAGGTGGTATGATGTGTTTAAGGTGGTATGACGTGTTTAAGGTGGTATGACGTGTTTAAGGTGGCATGACGTGTTTAAGGTGACGTGTTTAAGGTGGTATGACGTGTTTAAGGTGACGTGTTTAAGGCGGTATGACGTGTTTTAGGTGGTATGATGTGTTTAAGGTGGTATGACGTGTTTAAGGTGGTATGATGTGTTTAAGGTGACGTGTTTAAGGTGGTATGACGTGTTTAAGGTGATGTGTTTAAGGTGGTATGATGTGTTTAAGGTGGTATGACGTGTCTAAGGTGGTATGATGTGTTTAAGGTGGTATGACGTGTTTTAGGTGGTATGATGTGTTTAAGGTGGTATGATGTGTTTAAGGTGACGTGTTTAAGGCGGTATGACGTGTTTTAGGTGGTATGATGTGTTTAAGGTGGTATGATGTGTTTAAGGTGACGTGTTTAAGGCGGTATGACGTGTTTTAGGTGGTATGATGTGTTTAAGGTGGTATGATGTGTTTAAGGTGACGTGTTTAAGGTGGTATGACGTGTTTAAGGTGGTATGATGTGTTTAAGGTGGTATGATGTGTTTAAGGTGACGTGTTTAAGGTGGTATGATGTGTTTAAGGTGGTATGACGTGTTTTAGGTGGTATGACGTGTTTAAGGTGGTATGACGTGTTTAAGGTGGTATGATGTGTTTAAGGCGGTATGACGTGTTTTAGGTGGTATGATGTGTTTTAGGTGGTATGATGTGTTTAAGGTGGTATGACGTGTTTAAGGTGGTATGATGTGTTTAAGGTGGTATGACGTGTTTAAGGTGGTATGACGTGTTTAAGGTGGTATGACGTGTTTAAGGTGGTATGATGTGTTTAAGGTGGTATGACGTGTTTAAGGTGGTATGACGTGTTTAAGGTGGTATGACTTGTTTAAGGTGGTATGACGTGTTTAAGGTGGTATGATGTGTTTAAGGGGGTATGACGTGTTTAAGGTGGTATGACGTGTTTAAGGTGGTATGATGTGTTTAAGGTGGTATGATGTGTTTAAGGTGGTATGACGTGTTTAAGGTGGTATGATGTGTTTAAGGTGGTATGATGTGTTTAAGGTGACGTGTTTAAGGTGGTATGACGTGTTTAAGGTGGTATGATGTGTTTAAGGTGGTATGACGTGTTTAAGGTGGTATGATGTGTTTAAGGTGGTATGATGTGTTTAAGGTGGTATGACGTGTTTAAGGTGGTATGACGTGTTTAAGGTGGTATGATGTGTTTAAGGTGGTATGATGTGTTTAAGGTGGTATGATGTGTTTAAGGTGGTATGATGTGTTTAAGGTGGTATGATGTGTTTAAGGTGGTATGACGTGTTTAAGGTGGTATGATGTGTTTAAGGTGGTATGATGTGTTTAAGGTGGTATGATGTGTTTAAGGTGGTATGACGTGTTTAAGGTGGTATGATGTGTTTAAGGGGGTATGATGTGTTTAAGGTGGTATGACGTGTTTAAGGTGGTATGATGTGTTTAAGGTGGTATGATGTGTTTAAGGTGGTATGATGTGTTTAAGGGGGTATGACGTGTTTAAGGTGGTATGACGTGTTTAAGGTGGTATGATGTGTTTAAGGGGGTATGATGTGTTTAAGGTGGTATGACGTGTTTAAGGTGGTATGACGTGTTTAAGGTGGTATGACGTGTTTAAGGTGGTATAACGTGTTTAAGGTGGTATGACTTGTTTAAGGTGGTATGATGTGTTTAAGGGGGTATGACGTGTTTAAGGTGGTATGACGTGTTTAAGGTGGTATGATGTGTTTAAGGTGGTATGTGTTTAAGGTGGTATGACGTGTTTAAGGTGTTGTGACGTGTTTAAGGTGGTATGACGTGTTTAAGGTGGTATGACGTGTTTAAGGTGACGTGTTTAAGGTGGTATGACGTGTTTAAGGTGGTATGATGTGTTTAAGGTGGTATGATGTGTTTAAGGTGGTATGACGTGTTTAAGGTGGTATGATGTGTTTAAGGTGGTATGATGTGTTTAAGGTGGTATGACGTGTTTAAGGTGGTATGATGTGTTTAAGGTGGTATGACGTGTTTAAAGTGGTATGACGTGTTTAAGGTGGTATGATGTGTTTAAGGTTGTATGACGTGTTTAAGGTGGTGTGATGTGTTTAAGGTGGTATGACGTGTTTAAGGTGGTATGACGTGTTTAAAGTGGTATGACGTGTTTAAGGTGGTATGACGTGTTTAAGGTGGTATGATGTGTTTAAGGTTGTATGACATGTTTAAGGTGGTATGACGTGTTTAAGGTGGTATGACGTGTTTAAGGTGGTGTGATGTGTTTAAGGTGGTATGACGTGTTTAAGGTGGTATGACGTGTTTAAGGTGGTATGACGTGTTTAAGGTGACGTGTTTAAGGTGGTATGACGTGTTTAAGGTGGTATGATGTGTTTAAGGTGACGTGTTTAAGGTGGTATGATGTGTTTAAGGTGGTGTGACGTGTTTAAGGTGGTATGACGTGTTTAAGGTGGTATGATGTGTTTAAGGTTGTATGACGTGTTTAAGGTGGTATGACGTGTTTAAGGTGGTATGACGTGTTTAAGGTGGTGTGATGTGTTTAAGGTGGTATGACGTGTTTAAGGTGGTATGACGTGTTTAAGGTGGTATGACGTGTTTAAGGTGACGTGTTTAAGGTGGTATGACGTGTTTAAGGTGGTATGATGTGTTTAAGGTGACGTGTTTAAGGTGGTATGATGTGTTTAAGGTGGTGTGACGTGTTTAAGGTGGTGTGATGTGTTTAAGGTGGTATGACGTGTTTAAGGGGGAATGACGTGTTTAAGGTGGTATGATGTGTTTAAGGTGGTATGATGTGTTTAAGGTGACGTGTTTAAGGTGGTATGACGTGTTTAAGGTGGCATGATGTGTTTAAGGTGGTATGACGTGTTTAAGGTGACGTGTTTAAGGTGGTATGGTGTGTTTAAGGTGGTATGGCGTGTTTAAGGTGGTATGACGTGTTTAAGGTGGTATGTGTTTAAGGTGGTATGATGTGTTTAAGGTGGTATGATGTGTTTAAGGTGGTATGATGTGTTTAAGGTGGTATGATGTGTTTAAGGTGGTATGATGTGTTTAAGGTGGTATGACGTGTTTAAGGTGGTATGCCGTGTTTAAGGTGGTATGATGTGTTTAAGGTGGTATGATGTGTTTAAGGTGGTATGACGTGTTTAAGGTGGTATGACGTGTTTAAGGTGGTATGATGTGTTTAAGGTGGTATGACGTGTTTAAGGTGGTATGACGTGTTTAAGGTGGTATGACGTGTTTAAGGTGGTATGACGTGTTTAAGGTGGTATGATGTGTTTAAGGTGGTATGACGTGTTTAAGGTGGTATGACGTGTTTAAGGTGGTATGACGTGTTTAAGGTGGTATGACGTGTTTAAGGTGACGTGTTTAAGGTGGTATGACGTGTTTAAGGTGACGTGTTTAAGGTGGTATGACGTGTTTAAGGTGGTATGATGTGTTTAAGGTGACGTGTTTAAGGTGGTATGACGTGTTTAAGGTGGTATGATGTGTTTAAGGTGGTATGATGTGTTTAAGGTGGTATGATGTGTTTAAGGTGACGTGTTTAAGGTGGTATGACGTGTTTAAGGTGGTATGATGTGTTTAAGGTGACGTGTTTAAGGTGGTATGATGTGTTTAAGGTGGTATGATGTGTTTAAGGTGGTATGACGTGTTTAAGGTGGTATGACGTGTTTAAGGTGGTATTACGTGTTTAAGGTGACGTGTTTAAGGTGGTATGACGTGTTTAAGGTGGTATGATGTGTTTAAGGTGACGTGTTTAAGGTGGTATGATGTGTTTAAGGTGGTGTGATGTGTTTAAAGTGGTATGACGTGTTTAAGGTGGTATGACGTGTTTAAGGTGGTATGATGTGTTTAAGGTGGTATGATGTGTTTAAGGTGGTATGACGTGTTTAAGGTGGTATGACGTGTTTAAGGTGGTATGATGTGTTTAAGGTGGTATGATGTGTTTAAGGTGGTATGACGTGTTTAAGGTGGTATGATGTGTTTAAGGTGATGTGTTTAAGGTGGTATGATGTGTTTAAGGTGGTATGATGTGTTTAAGGTGGTATGATGTGTTTAAGGTGGTATGACGTGTTTAAGGTGGTATGACGTGTTTAAGGTGGTATGACGTGTTTAAGGTGGTATGACATGTTTAACGGGGTGTGACGTGTTTAAGGTGATGTGTTTAAGGTGGTATGATGTGTTTAAGGTGGTATGACGTGTTTAAGGTGATGTGTTTAAGGTGGTATGATGTGTTTAAGGTGGTATGACGTGTTTAAGGTGGTGTGATGTGTTTAAGGTGGTATGACGTGTTTAAGGTGGTATGATGTGTTTAAGGTGGTATGACGTGTTTAAGGTGATGTGTTTAAGGTGGTATGATGTGTTTAAGGTGGTATGACGTGTTTAAGGTGATGTGTTTAAGGTGGTATGATGTGTTTAAGGTGGTATGACGTGTTTAAGGTGGTGTGATGTGTTTAAGGTGGTATGACGTGTTTAAGGTGGTATGATGTGTTTAAGGTGGTATGATGTGTTTAAGGTGGTATGACGGTGGTATGATGTGTTTAAGGTGGTATGACGTGTTTAAGGTGGTATTACGTGTTTAAGGTGACGTGTTTAAGGTGGTATGACGTGTTTAAGGTGGTATGATGTGTTTAAGGTGACGTGTTTAAGGTGGTATGATGTGTTTAAGGTGGTGTGATGTGTTTAAAGTGGTATGACGTGTTTAAGGTGGTATGACGTGTTTAAGGTGGTATGATGTGTTTAAGGTGGTATGATGTGTTTAAGGTGGTATGACGTGTTTAAGGTGGTATGACGTGTTTAAGGTGGTATGATGTGTTTAAGGTGGTATGATGTGTTTAAGGTGGTATGACGTGTTTAAGGTGGTATGATGTGTTTAAGGTGGTATGATGTGTTTAAGGGGGTATGATGTGTTTAAGGTGGTATGATGTGTTTAAGGGGGTGTGACGTGTTTAAGGTGGTATGATGTGTTTAAGGGGGTGTGACGTGTTTAAGGTGGTATGATGTGTTTAAGGGGGTATGATGTGTTTAAGGTGATGTGTTTAAGGTGGTATGATGTGTTTAAGGGGGTATGATGTGTTTAAGGTGGTATGATGTGTTTAAGGTGGTATGATGTGTTTAAGGTGGTATGATGTGTTTAAGGTGGTATGACGTGTTTAAGGTGGTATGACGTGTTTAAGGTGGTATGACGTGTTTAAGGTGGTATGACATGTTTAACGGGGTGTGACGTGTTTAAGGTGATGTGTTTAAGGTGGTATGATGTGTTTAAGGTGGTATGACGTGTTTAAGGTGATGTGTTTAAGGTGGTATGATGTGTTTAAGGTGGTATGACGTGTTTAAGGTGGTGTGATGTGTTTAAGGTGGTATGACGTGTTTAAGGTGGTATGATGTGTTTAAGGTGGTATGACGTGTTTAAGGTGATGTGTTTAAGGTGGTATGATGTGTTTAAGGTGGTATGACGTGTTTAAGGTGATGTGTTTAAGGTGGTATGATGTGTTTAAGGTGGTATGACGTGTTTAAGGTGGTGTGATGTGTTTAAGGTGGTATGACGTGTTTAAGGTGGTATGATGTGTTTAAGGTGGTATGATGTGTTTAAGGTGGTATGACGTGTTTAAGGTGGTATGATGTGTTTAAGGTGGTATGACGTGTTTAAGGTGGTATGATGTGTTTAAGGTGGTATGACGTGTTTAAGGTGGTATGACGTGTTTAAGGTGATGTGTTTAAGGTGGTATGATGTGTTTAAGGTGGTATGACGTGTTTAAGGTGGTGTGATGTGTTTAAGGTGGTATGATGTGTTTAAGGTGGTATGACGTGTTTAAGGTGGTATGACGTGTTTAAGGTGGTATGATGTGTTTAAGGTGGTATGACGTGTTTAAGGTGATGTGTTTAAGGTGGTATGATGTGTTTAAGGTGGTATGACGTGTTTAAGGTGGTGTGATGTGTTTAAGGTGGTATGATGTGTTTAAGGTGGTATGATGTGTTTAAGGTGGTATGACGTGTTTAAGGTGGTATGACGTGTTTAAGGTGGTATGACGTGTTTAAGGTGGTATGATGTGTTTAAGGTGGTATGATGTGTTTAAGGTGGTATGACGTGTTTAAGGTGGTATGATGTGTTTAAGGTGGTATGATGTGTTTAAGGTGGTATGATGTGTTTAAGGTGGTATGATGTGTTTAAGGTGGTATGATGTGTTTCAGGATGGAATACTCTCAGCCCAGCATCACTAAAGGGTGAGTCCTGTCTCTGCAGTATAAGTAGTAGTATTGATAGTATTAGTAGTAAAGTATCTGCAGTAAAAGTAGTAGTATTGATAGTATTAGTAGTAAAGTATCTGCAGTGTAAGTAGGAGTATTTGTAGTATTAGTAGTAAAGTATCTGCAGTATAAGTAGGAGTATTAATAGTATTTGTAGTAAAGTATCTGCAGTATAAGTAGGAGTATTAATAGTATTAGTTGTAAAGTATCTGCAGTATAAGTAGGAGTATTAATAGTATTAGTAGTAAAGTATATGCAGTATAAGTAGTAGTATTTATAATATTAGTAGTAGTGTTTATAGTATTAGTAGTAAAGTATCTGCAGTATAAGTAGTAGTATTGATAGTATTAGTAGTAAAGTATCTGCAGTATAAGTAGGAGTATTAATAGTATTAGTAGTAAAGTATCTGCAGTATAAGTAGTAGTATTGATAGTATTAGTAGTAAAGTATCTGCAGTATAACTAGTAGTATTGATAGTATTAGTAGTAAAGTATCTGCAGTATAAGTAGGAGTATTAATAGTATTAGTAGTAAAGTATCTGCAGTATAAGTAGTAGTATTGATAGTATTAGTAGTAAAGTATCTGCAGTATAAGTAGGAGTATTAATAGTATTAGTAGTAAAGTATCTGCAGTATAAGTAGTAGTATTGATAGTATTAGTAGTAAAGTATCTGCAGTATAAGTAGTAGTATTGATAGTATTAGTAGTAAAGTATTGCAGTACTTACTCTGGTCCTCGTGTGCAGT
This sequence comes from Gobius niger, assembly GCF_951799975.1. Lineage (NCBI taxonomy): Eukaryota > Metazoa > Chordata > Actinopteri > Gobiiformes > Gobiidae > Gobius > Gobius niger. Next base: position 40,566 of record NW_027639332.1, read on the forward strand.
CGTACGGACGTGGTGACCGTGACCCCGTGGCTCGCTCCCGTCGTCTGGGATTCGACCTTTGACCCTGTGCTGCTGGACGCCATCTTTAAACCGAAGAACCTCAGCATCGCCGCCACCGTGTTCGCCGTCGGGAAGTGAGTTTGTGTGTTAGCGCGTGTGTTAGCGTGGTTGTTAGCTTGTGCGTTAACTTGTTTGTTAGCGTGTGTGTTAGCATGGTTGTTAGCGTGTGTGTTAGCGTGGTTGTTAGCGTGGTTGTTAGTGTGTGTGTTAGCGTGTGTGTTAGCGTGTGTGTTAGCGTGTGTGTTAGCGTGTGTGTTAGCGTGTGTGTTAGCGTGTGTGTTAGCCATAATGAAGCTGTGTTGCAGATGTCAACTCCTTATAACTGTATTGTGAAGTAACTTCACTTTTTGCTGTGATGTTTATGTTTCTTCTTCTTCTTCTTCTTCTCCTTCTCAGGTATGTGATGTTCCTGAAGGACTTCCTGGAGACGGCAGAGCAGTTCTTCTTCGTGGGTTTTAACGTCCACATTTACGTCTTCACCGACCGCCCGCAGGAAGTGCCTCGAGTCAAGATGGCCGCCGGCAGGAAGGTAAGTGAAGAAATGATCCCATTGATCTGTCAGTGACTTCATTTGCATCTAAATAAACAAGGTACAGAAGGAAATAAATCAACCACAAATTAATCTTGTTTATCATTAAAAGTCACATGTGTAACAGTGTTTGGCCCAAGTGCCTTTGACCGAGCGATTTCCTCCAGTTCCCAAATCTAAAAACGTCTCGACTGGACCTTTAAGAGTAACACCTCCCACCATGTGCTCACCTATGTGTCATCCGTGTCCCTTGTCATTCGTGTCCATGTGTCATACGTGTCCCTTGTCATACGTGTCCCTCTCTCAGCTGACGGTGCGTGTGGTGCCCGGCGCTCAGCGTTGGCAGGACATCTCTGCGCGGCGGATGGAGATGGTGAACACTCTGCTGCATCAGATCCAAAGCTCCGCCCACTACGTCTTCTGCCTCGACGTCGACTCCAAGTTCCACGGACGCTGGAGCTCAGAGAGTCTGGGAGAGAGCGTGGCCGTGGTCCACCCGGGTCAGTCTATACCCTATACCTACAATACACCCTATACCCATAACATACCCTATACCCATAATATACCCTATACCCATAACATACCCTATACCTATAACATACCCTATACCCATAACATACCCTATACCCATAACATACCCTATACCCATAACATACCCTATACCCATAACATACCCTATACCCATAACATACCCTATACCCATAACATACCCTATACCCATAACATGCCCTATCCCCATAACATACTCTATACCCATAACATACCCTATACCCATAACATACCCTATACCCATAACATACCCGATACCCATAACATACCCTATACCCATAACATACCCTATACCCATAACATACCCTATACCCATAACATACCCTATACCCATAACATACCCTATACCCATAACATACCCTATACCTATAACATACCCTATACCCATAACATACCCTATACCTATAACATACCCTATACCCATAACATACCCTATACCCATAACATACCCTATACCCATAACATACCCTATACCCATAACATACCCTATACCCATAACATACCCTATACCCATAACATACCCTATACCCATAACATACCCTATACCCATAACATACCCTATACCTATAACATACCCTATACCCATAACATACCCTATACCCATAACATACCTATACCCATAACATATCCTATACCTATAACATACCCTATACCTGTAACATACCCTATACCTATAACATACCCTATACCCATAACATACCCTATACCTATAACATACCCTATACCCATAACATACCCTATACCTGTAACATACCCTATACCCATAACACACCCTGTACCCATAACATACCCTATACCCATAACATACCCTATACCCATAACATACCCTATACCTATAACATACCCTATACCCATAACATACCCTATACCCATAACATACCCTATACCCATAACATACCCTATACCCATAACATACCCTATACCCATAACATACCCTATACCTATAACATACCCTATACCCATAACATACCCTATACCTATAACATACCCTATACCCATAACATACCCTATACCCATAACATACCTATACCCATAACATATCCTATACCTATAACATACCCTATACCTGTAACATACCCTATACCTATAACATACCCTATACCCATAACATACCCTATACCTATAACATACCCTATACCCATAACATACCCTATACCTGTAACATACCCTATACCCATAACACACCCTGTACCCATAACATACCGTATACCCATAACATACCCTATACCCATAACATACCCTATACCTATAACATACCCTATACCCATAACATACCCTATACCCATAACATACCCTATACCCATAACATACCCTATACCCATAACATACCCTATACCCATAACATACCCTATACCTATAACATACCCTATACCCATAACATACCCTATACCTATAACATACCCTATACCCATAACATACCCTATACCCATAACATACCTATACCCATAACATATCCTATACCTATAACATACCCTATACCTGTAACATACCCTATACCTATAACATACCCTATACCCATAACATACCCTATACCTATAACATACCCTATACCTATAACATACTCTATACCCATAACATACCCTATACCCATAACATACCCTATACCTATAACATACCCTATACCTATAACATACTCTATACCCATAACATACCCTATACCCATAACATACCCTATACCTATAACATACCCTATACCCATAACACACCCTGTACCCATAACATACCCTATACCCATAACATACCCTATACCCATAACATACCCTATACCTGTAACATACCCTATACCTGTAACATACCCTATACCCATAACACACCCTGTACCCATAACATACCCTATACCCATAACATACTCTATACCCATAACATACCCTATACCCATAACATACCCTATACCCATAACATACCCTATACCCATAACATACCCTATACCCATAACATACCCTATACCTATAACATACCCTATACCCATAACATACCCTATACCTGTAACATACCCTATACCCATAACACACCCTGTACCCATAACATACCCTATACCCATAACATACCCTATACCCATAACATACCCTATACCTGTAACATACCCTATACCCGTAACATACCCTATACCCATAACACACCCTGTACCCATAACATACCCTATACCCATAACATACTCTATACCCATAACATACCCTATACCCATAACATACCCTATACCCATAACATACCCTATACCCATAACATACCCTATACCCATAACATACCCTATACCCATAACATACTCTATACCCATAACATACCCTATACCCATAACAGACCCTATACCCATAACATACCCTATACCCATAACATACCCTATACCCATAACATACCCTATACCCATAACACACCCTATACCCATAACATACCCTATACCCATAACATACCCTATACCTATAACATACCCTATACCCATAACATACCCTATACCCATAACATACCCTATACCTATAACATACCCTATACCTATAACATACCCTATACCCATAACATACCCTATACCCATAACATACCCTATACCCATAACATACCCTATACCCATAACATACCCTATACCCATAACATACCTATAACATACCCATAACATACCCTATACCCATAACATACCCTATACCCATAACATACCCTATACCCATAACATACCCTATACCCATAACATACCCTATACCCATAACATACCCTATACCCATAACATACCCTATACCCATAACATACCCTATACCTACAATACACCCTATACCCATAACATACCCTATACCCATAACATACCCTATACCCATAACATACCCTATACCCATAACATACCCTATACCTATAACATACCCTATACCCATAACATACCCTATACCCATAACATACCCTATACCCATAACACACCCTATACCCATAACATACCCTATACCTATAACATACCCTATACCCATAACATACCCTATACCCATAACAGACCCTATACCCATAACATACCCTATACCCATAACAGACCCTATACCCATAACAGACCCTATACCCATAACTTACCCTATACCCATAACTTACCCTATACCTATAACATACCCTATACCCATAACATACCCTATACCTATAATATACCCTATACCCATAACATACCCTATACCCATAACACACCCTATACCCATAACATACCCTATACCTATAACATACCCTATACCCATAACATACCCTATACCCATAACATACCCTATACCCATAACATACCCTATACCCATAACACACCCTATACCCATAACATACCCTATACCCATAACAGACCCTATACCCATAACTTACCCTATACCCATAACTTACCCTATACCTATAATATACCCTATACCCATAACATACCCTATACCCATAACACACCCTATACCCATAACATACCCTATACCCATAACATACCCTATACCCATAACTTACCCTATACCCATAACTTACCCTATACCTATAATATACCCTATACCCATAACATACCCTATACCCATAACATACCCTATACCTATAACATACCCTATACCTATAACATACCCTATACCCATAACATACCCTATTCCCATAACATACCCTATTCCCATAACATACCCTATACCCATAACATACCCTATACCCATAACAGACCCTATACCCATAACAGACCCTATACCCATAACAGACCCTATACCCATAATATACCCTATCCCATAACAGACCCTATACCTATAACATACCCTATACCCATAATATACCCTATACCCATAACATACCCTATACCTATAATATACTCTATAACAGGAGAGTCTCTGCGCAGGTTACTACGGCGACCCGCGGGGGCGTTTCCCATACGAGCGGCGTCCCGAGTCCAGGGCCTACATGGCGCCCTCTGATGGAGACTTCTATTACTGCGGCGGAGCCTTCGGCGGCTCTGTCTCCCGCCTCCTCATCATCACCCAGGTCTGCGGAGAAAACTACAGGGACGACGGGAGGCGGGGCATCGAGGCGGACTGGCAGGAGGAGTCACATTTAAACAGGTGAGGAGGGGGAGGAGTCACATTTAAACAGGCGAGGACAGGGGGAGGAGTCACATTTAAACAGGTGAGGAGGGGGAGGAGTCACATTTAAACAGGCGAGGACAGGGGGAGGAGTCACATTTAAACAGGCGAGGACAGGGGGAGGAGTCACATTTAAACAGGTGAGGACAGGGGGAGGAGTCACATTTAAACAGGTGAGAAGGGGAGGAGTCACATTTAAACAGGTGAGGACAGGGGGAGGAGTCACATTTAAACAGGTGAGGACAAGGGGAGGAGTCACATTTAAACAGGTGAGGACAGGGGGAGGAGTCACATTTAAACAGGTGAGGACAGGGGGAGGAGTCACGTTTAAACAGGTGAGGACAGGGGGAGGAGTCACATTTAAACAGGTGAGAAGGGGAGGAGTCACATTTAAACAGGTGAGAAGGGGAGGAGTCACATTTAAACAGGTGAGGACAGGGGGAGGAGTCACATTTAAACAGGTGAGAAGGGGAGGAGTCACATTTAAACAGGTGAGGACAGGGGGAGGAGTCACACTTAAACAGGTGAGAAGGGGAGGAGTCACATTTAAACAGGTGAGGACAAGGGGAGGAGTCACGTTTAAACAGGTGAGAAGGGGAGGAGTCACATTTAAACAGGTGAGGACAAGGGGAGGAGTCACATTTAAACAGGTGAGAAGGGGAGGAGTCACATTTAAACAGGTGAGGACAGGGGGAGGAGTCACACTTAAACAGGTGAGAAGGGGAGGAGTCACATTTAAACAGGTGAGGACAAGGGGAGGAGTCACATTTAAACAGGTGAGGACGGGGGAGGAGTCACATTTAAACAGGTGAGAAGGGGAGGAGTCACATTTAAACAGGTGAGGACAGGGGGAGGAGTCACACTTAAACAGGTGAGAAGGGGAGGAGTCACGTTTAAACAGGTGAGGACAAGGGGAGGAGTCACGTTTAAACAGGTGAGGACAAGGGGAGGAGTCACATTTAAACAGGTGAGGACAGGGGGAGGAGTCACTTAAACAGGTGAGGACAAGGGGAGGAGTCACGTTTAAACAGGTGAGGACAAGGGGAGGAGTCACATTTAAACAGGTGAGGACAGGGGGAGGAGTCACACTTAAACAGGTGAGAAGGGGAGGAGTCACATTTAAACAGGTGAGGACAAGGGGAGGAGTCACGTTTAAACAGGTGAGGACAAGGGGAGGAGTCACATTTAAACAGGTGAGGACGGGGGAGGAGTCACATTTAAACAGGTGAGAAGGGGAGGAGTCACACTTAAACAGATGAGGACAGGGGGAGGAGTCACATTTAAACAGGTGAGGACAGGGGGAGGAGTCACATTTAAACAGGTGAGAACAGGGGGAGGAGTCACATTTAAACAGGTGAGGACAGGGGGAGGAGTCACATTTAAACAGGTGAGGACAGGGGGAGGAGTCACATTTAAACAGGTGAGGACAGGGGGAGGAGTCACATTTAAACAGGTGAGGACAGGGGGAGGAGTCACATTTAAACAGGTGAGAAGGGGAGGAGTCACACTTAAACAGGTGAGAAGGGGAGGAGTCACATTTAAACAGGTGAGGACAGGGGGAGGAGTCACATTTAAACAGGTGAGGACAAGGGGGAGGAGTCACATTTAAACAGGTGAGGACAAGGGGAGGAGTCACATTTAAACAGGTGAGAAGGGGAGGAGTCACATTTAAACAGGTGAGAAGGGGAGGAGTCACATTTAAACAGGTGAGGACAGGGGGAGGAGTCACATTTAAACAGGTGAGGACAGGGGGCGGAGTCACATTTAAACAGGTGAGGACAGGGGGAGGAGTCACACTTAAACAGGTGAGGACAGGGGGAGGAGTCACATTTAAACAGGTGAGGACAGGGGGAGGAGTCACATTTAAACAGGTGAGGACAAGGGGAGGAGTCACATTTAAACAGGTGAGGACAGGGGGAGGAGTCACGTTTAAACAGGTGAGAAGGGGAGGAGTCACGTTTAAACAGGTGAGAAGGGGAGGAGTCACGTTTAAACAGGTGAGGACAGGGGGAGGAGTCACGTTTAAACAGGTGAGGACAGGGGGAGGAGTCACGTTTAAACAGGTGAGAAGGGGAGGAGTCACGTTTAAACAGGTGAGAAGGGGAGGAGTCACGTTTAAACAGGTGAGGACAAGGGGAGGAGTCACATTTAAACAGGTGAGAAGGGGAGGAGTCACATTTAAACAGGTGAGGACAGGGGGAGGAGTCACATTTAAACAGGTGAGGACAGGGGGAGGAGTCACATTTAAACAGGTGAGGACAGGGGGAGGAGTCACATTTAAACAGGTGAGGACAGGGGGAGGAGTCACATTTAAACAGGTGAGGACAAGGGGAGGAGTCACATTTAAACAGGTGAGGACAGGGGGAGGAGTCACATTTAAACAGGTGAGAAGGGGAGGAGTCACATTTAAACAGGTGAGGACAGGGGGAGGAGTCACATTTAAACAGGTGAGAAGGGGAGGAGTCACATTTAAACAGTTGAGGACAGGGGGAGGAGCCACATTTAAACAGGTGAGGACAAGGGGAGGAGTCACACTTAAACAGGTGAAGACAAGGGGCGGAGTCACACTTAAACAGGTGAGAAGGGGAGGAGTCACATTTGAACAGGTGAGGACAGGGGGAGGAGTCACATTTAAACAGGTGAGGACAGGGGGAGGAGCCACATTTAAACAGGTGAGGACAAGGGGAGGAGTCACACTTAAACAGGTGAAGACAAGGGGCGGAGTCACACTTAAACAGGTGAGAAGGGGAGGAGTCACATTTGAACAGGTGAGGACAGGGGGAGGAGTCACATTTAAACAGGTGAGAAGGGGAGGAGTCACATTTGAACAGGTGAGGACAGGGGGAGGAGTCACATTTAAACAGGTGAGAAGGGGAGGAGTCACATTTGAACAGGTGAGGACAGGGGGAGGAGTCACATTTAAACAGGTGAGGACAGGGGGAGGAGTCACATTTAAACAGGTGAGGACAGGGGGAGGAGTCACATTTAAACAGGTGAGGACAAGGGGAGGAGCCACATTTAAACAGGTGAGAAGGGGAGGAGCCACATTTAAACAGGTGAGGACAAGGGGAGGAGCCACATTTAAACAGGTGAGGACAGGGGGAGGAGTCACATTTAAACAGGTGAGAAGGGGGAGGAGTCACATTTAAACAGGTGAGGACAGGGGGAGGAGTCACATTTAAACAGGTGAGGACAGGGGGAGGAGTCACATTTAAACAGGTGAGGACAAGGGGAGGAGTCACATTTAAACAGGTGAGGACAAGGGGGAGGAGTCACATTTAAACAGGTGAGGACAGGGGGAGGAGTCACATTTAAACAGGTGAGGACAAGGGGAGGAGTCACATTTAAACAGGTGAGGACAAGGGGAGGAGTCACATTTAAACAGGTGAGGACAAGGGGAGGAGTCACATTTAAACAGGTTAGAAGGGGAGGAGTCACATTTAAACAGGTGAGGACAGGGGGAGGAGTCACATTTAAACAGGTGAGGACAAGGGGAGGAGTCACATTTAAACAGGTTAGAAGGGGAGGAGTCACATTTAAACAGGTGAGGACAGGGGGAGGAGTCACATTTAAACAGGTGAGGACAGGGGGAGGAGTCACATTTAAACAGGTGAGGACAGGGGGAGGAGTCACATTTAAACAGGTGAGGACAGGGGGAGGAGTCACATTTAAACAGGTGAGGACAAGGGGAGGAGTCACATTTAAACAGGTGAGGACAGGGGGAGGAGTCACATTCAAACAGGTGAGGACAGGGGGAGGAGTCACATTTAAACAGGTGAGGACAAGGGGAGGAGTCACATTTAAACAGGTGAGGAACGGGGGAGGAGTCACATTTAAACAGGCGAGGACAGGGGGAGGAGTCACATTTAAACAGGTGAGGACAGGGGGAGGAGTCACATTCAAACAGGTGAGGACAGGGGGAGGAGTCACATTTAAACAGGTGAGGACAGGGGGAGGAGTCACATTTAAACAGGTGAGGACAGGGGGAGGAGTCACATTTAAACAGGTGAGGACAGGGGGAGGAGTCACATTTAAACAGCTGAGGACAGGGGGAGGAGTCACATTTAAACAGGTGAGAAGGGGAGGAGTCACATTTAAACAGGTGAGGACAGGGGGAGGAGTCACATTTAAACAGCTGAGAAGGGGAGGAGTCACATTTAAACAGGTGAGGACAAGGGGAGGAGTCACATTTAAACAGGTGAGGACAAGGGGAGGAGTCACATTTAAACAGGTGAGGACAAGGGGAGGAGTCACATTTAAACAGGTGAGAAGGGGAGGAGTCACATTTAAACAGGTGAGGACAGGGGGAGGAGTCACATTTAAACAGGTGAGGACAGGGGGAGGAGTCACATTTAAACAGGGGAGGACAGGGGGAGGAGTCACATTTAAACAGGTGAGGACAGGGGGAGGAGTCACATTTAAACAGGTGAGGACAAGGGGAGGAGTCACATTTAAACAGGTGAGGACAGGGGGAGGAGTCACATTTAAACAGGTGAGAAGGGGAGGAGTCACACTTAAACAGGTGAGGACAAGAGGAGGAGTCACATTTAAACAGGTGAGGACAGGGGGAGGAGCCACATTTAAACAGGTGAGGACAGGGGGAGGAGTCACATTTAAACAGGTGAGAAGGGGAGGAGTCACATTTAAACAGGTGAGGACAAGGGGAGGAGTCACATTTAAACAGGTGAGAAGGGGAGGAGTCACATTTAAACAGGTGAGGACAGGGGGAGGAGTCACATTTAAACAGGTGAGAAGGGGAGGAGTCACATTTAAACAGGTGAGGACAGGGGGAGGAGTCACATTTAAACAGGTGAGGACAAGGGGCGGAGTCACATTTAAACAGGTGAGGACAGGGGGAGGAGTCACATTTAAACAGGTGAGGACAAGGGGAGGAGTCACATTTAAACAGGTGAGAAGGGGAGGAGTCACATTTAAACAGGTGAGAAGGGGAGGAGTCACATTTAAACAGGTGAGGACAAGGGGAGGAGTCACGTTTAAACAGGTGAGAAGGGGAGGAGTCACATTTAAACAGGTGAGAAGGGGAGGAGTCACATTTAAACAGGTGAGAAGGGGAGGAGTCACATTTAAACAGGTGAGGACAAGGGGAGGAGTCACGTTTAAACAGGTGAGAAGGGGAGGAGTCACATTTAAACAGGTGAGGACAAGGGGAGGAGTCACATTTAAACAGGTGAGAAGGGGAGGAGTCACATTTAAACAGGTGAGAAGGGGAGGAGTCACATTTAAACAGGTGAGAAGGGGAGGAGTCACATTTAAACAGGTGAGGACAAGGGGAGGAGTCACGTTTAAACAGGTGAGAAGGGGAGGAGTCACATTTAAACAGGTGAGGACAAGGGGAGGAGTCACGTTTAAACAGGTGAGGACAGGGGGAGGAGTCACGTTTAAACAGGTGAGGACAAGGGGAGGAGTCACGTTTAAACAGGTGAGAAGGGGAGGAGTCACACTTAAACAGGTGAGGACAGGGGGAGGAGTCACATTTAAACAGGTGAGGACAGGGGGAGGAGTCACATTTAAACAGGTGAGGACAAGGGGAGGAGTCACGTTTAAACAGGTGAGAAGGGGAGGAGTCACACTTAAACAGGTGAGGACAAGGGGAGGAGTCACATTTAAACAGGTGAGGAACGGGGGAGGAGTCACATTTAAACAGGCGAGGACAGGGGGAGGAGTCACATTTAAACAGGTGAGGACAGGGGGAGGAGTCACATTCAAACAGGTGAGGACAGGGGGAGGAGTCACATTTAAACAGGTGAGGACAAGGGGAGGAGTCACATTTAAACAGGTGAGGACAGGGGGAGGAGTCACATTTAAACAGGTGAGGACAGGGGGAGGAGTCACATTTAAACAGCTGAGGACAGGGGGAGGAGTCACATTTAAACAGGTGAGAAGGGGAGGAGTCACATTTAAACAGGTGAGGACAGGGGGAGGAGTCACATTTAAACAGCTGAGAAGGGGAGGAGTCACATTTAAACAGGTGAGGACAAGGGGAGGAGTCACATTTAAACAGGTGAGGACAAGGGGAGGAGTCACATTTAAACAGGTGAGGACAAGGGGAGGAGTCACATTTAAACAGGTGAGAAGGGGAGGAGTCACATTTAAACAGGTGAGGACAGGGGGAGGAGTCACATTTAAACAGGTGAGGACAGGGGGAGGAGTCACATTTAAACAGGGGAGGACAGGGGGAGGAGTCACATTTAAACAGGTGAGGACAGGGGGAGGAGTCACATTTAAACAGGTGAGGACAAGGGGAGGAGTCACATTTAAACAGGTGAGGACAGGGGGAGGAGTCACATTTAAACAGGTGAGAAGGGGAGGAGTCACACTTAAACAGGTGAGGACAAGAGGAGGAGTCACATTTAAACAGGTGAGGACAGGGGGAGGAGCCACATTTAAACAGGTGAGGACAGGGGGAGGAGTCACATTTAAACAGGTGAGAAGGGGAGGAGTCACATTTAAACAGGTGAGGACAAGGGGAGGAGTCACATTTAAACAGGTGAGAAGGGGAGGAGTCACATTTAAACAGGTGAGGACAGGGGGAGGAGTCACATTTAAACAGGTGAGAAGGGGAGGAGTCACATTTAAACAGGTGAGGACAGGGGGAGGAGTCACATTTAAACAGGTGAGGACAAGGGGCGGAGTCACATTTAAACAGGTGAGGACAGGGGGAGGAGTCACATTTAAACAGGTGAGGACAAGGGGCGGAGTCACATTTAAACAGGTGAGGACAAGGGGAGGAGTCACATTTAAACAGGTGAGAAGGGGAGGAGTCACATTTAAACAGGTGAGAAGGGGAGGATTCACATTTAAACAGGTGAGAAGGGGAGGAGTCACATTTAAACAGGTGAGGACAAGGGGAGGAGTCACGTTTAAACAGGTGAGAAGGGGAGGAGTCACATTTAAACAGGTGAGGACAAGGGGAGGAGTCACGTTTAAACAGGTGAGGACAGGGGGAGGAGTCACGTTTAAACAGGTGAGGACAAGGGGAGGAGTCACGTTTAAACAGGTGAGAAGGGGAGGAGTCACACTTAAACAGGTGAGGACAGGGGGAGGAGTCACATTTAAACAGGTGAGGACAGGGGGAGGAGTCACATTTAAACAGGTGAGGACAGGGGGAGGAGTCACATTTAAACAGGTGAGGACAGGGGGAGGAGTCACATTTAAACAGGTGAGGACAAGGGGAGGAGTCACATTTAAACAGGTGAGGACAGGGGGAGGAGTCACATTTAAACAGGTGAGGACAGGGGGAGGAGCCACATTTAAACAGGTGAGGACAGGGGGAGGAGTCACATTTAAACAGGTGAGGACAGGGGGAGGAGTCACATTTAAACAGGTGAGGACAGGGGGAGGAGTCACATTTAAACAGGTGAGGACAGGGGGAGGAGTCACATTTAAACAGGTGAGGACAGGGGGAGGAGTCACATTTAAACAGGTGAGGACAGGGGGAGGAGTCACATTTAAACAGGTGAGGACAGGGGGAGGAGTCACATTTAAACAGGTGAGGACAGGGGGAGGAGTCACATTTAAACAGGTGAGGACAGGGGGAGGAGTCACATTTAAACAGGTGAGGACAGGGGGAGGAGTCACATTTAAACAGGTGAGGACAGGGGGAGGAGTCACATTTAAACAGGTGAGGATAGGGGGAGGAGTCACATTTAAACAGGTGAGGACAGGGGGAGGAGTCACGTTTAAACAGGTGAGGATAGGGGGAGGAGTCACATTGAAACAGGTGAGGACAGGGGGAGGAGCCACATTTAAACAGGTGAGGACAGGGGGAGGAGTCACATTTAAACAGGTGAGAAGGGGAGGAGTCACATTTAAACAGGTGAGGATAGGGGGAGGAGTCACATTTAAACAGGTGAGGACAGGGGGAGGAGTCACATTTAAACAGGTGAGGACAAGGGGAGGAGTCACATTTAAACAGGTGAGGACAGGGGGAGGAGTCACATTTAAACAGGTGAGAAGGGGGAGGAGTCACATTTAAACAGGTGAGGACAGGGGGAGGAGTCACGTTTAAACAGGTGAGGACAGGGGGAGGAGTCACATTTAAACAGGTGAGGACAAGGGGAGGAGTCACACTTAAACAGGTGAGGACAGGGGGAGGAGTCACATTTAAACAGGTGAGGACAGGGGGAGGAGTCACATTTAAACAGGTGAGGACAAGGGGAGGAGTCACATTTAAACAGGTGAGGACAGGGGGAGGAGTCACATTTAAACAGGTGAGAAGGGGAGGAGTCACATTTAAACAGGTGAGAAGGGGAGGAGTCACATTTAAACAGGTGAGGACAGGGGGAGGAGTCACATTTAAACAGGTGAGGACAGGGGGAGGAGTCACATTTAAACAGGTGAGGACAGGGGGAGGAGTCACATTTAAACAGGTGAGGACAGGGGGAGGAGTCACACTTAAACAGGTGAGGACAGGGGGAGGAGTCACATTTAAACAGGTGAGGACAGGGGGAGGAGTCACATTTAAACAGGTGAGGACAGGGGGAGGAGTCACGTTTAAACAGGTGAGAAGGGGAGGAGTCACATTTAAACAGGTGAGGACAGGGGGAGGAGTCACGTTTAAACAGGTGAGGACAGGGGGAGGAGTCACGTTTAAACAGGTGAGAAGGGGAGGAGTCACATTTAAACAGGTCAGGACAGGGGGAGGAGTCACATTTAAACAGGTGAGGACAGGGGGAGGAGTCACATTTAAACAGGTGAGGACAGGGGGAGGAGTCACGTTTAAACAGGTGAGAAGGGGAGGAGTCACATTTAAACAGGTGAGGACAGGGGGAGGAGTCACGTTTAAACAGGTGAGGACAGGGGGAGGAGTCACATTTAAACAGGTGAGGACAGGGGGAGGAGTCACATTTAAACAGGTGAGGACAGGGGGAGGAGTCACATTTAAACAGGTGAGGACAGGGGGAGGAGTCACATTTAAACAGGTGAGGACAGGGGGAGGAGTCACATTTAAACAGGTGAGGACAGGGGGAGGAGTCACATTTAAACAGGTGAGGACAAGGGGAGGAGTCACATTTAAACAGGTGAGGACAGGGGGAGGAGTCACGTTTAAACAGGTGAGGACAGGGGGAGGAGTCACATTTAAACAGGTGAGAAGGGGAGGAGTCACATTTAAACAGGTGAGGACAGGGGGAGGAGTCACATTTAAACAGGTGAGGACAGGGGGAGGAGTCACGTTTAAACAGGTGAGAAGGGGAGGAGTCACATTTAAACAGGTCAGGACAGGGGGAGGAGTCACATTTAAACAGGTGAGGACAGGGGGAGGAGTCACATTTAAACAGGTGAGGACAGGGGGAGGAGTCACACTTAAACAGGTGAGGACGGGGGGAGGAGTCACATTTAAACAGGTGAGAAGGGGAGGAGTCACATTTAAACAGGTGAGGACAGGGGGAGGAGTCACATTTAAACAGGTGAGGACAGGGGGAGGAGTCACATTTAAACAGGTGAGGACAAGGGGAGGAGTCACATTTCAACAGGTGAGGACAGGGGGAGGAGTCACATTTAAACAGGTGAGGACAGGGGGAGGAGTCACATTTAAACAGGTGAGGACGGGGGGAGGAGTCACATTTAAACAGGTGAGAAGGGGAGGAGTCACATTTAAACAGGTGAGGACAGGGGGAGGAGTCACATTTAAACAGGTGAGGACAGGGGGAGGAGTCACATTTAAACAGGTGAGGACAGGGGGAGGAGTCACATTTAAACAGGTGAGGACAGGGGGAGGAGTCACATTTAAACAGGTGAGGACAAGGGGAGGAGTCACATTTAAACAGGTGAGGACAGGGGGAGGAGTCACATTTAAACAGGTGAGGACAGGGGGAGGAGTCACATTTAAACAGGTGAGGACAGGGGGAGGAGTCACATTTAAACAGGTGAGGACAGGGGGAGGAGTCACATTTAAACAGGTGAGGACAGGGGGAGGAGTCATATTTAAACAGGTGAGAAGGGGAGGAGTCACACTTAAACAGGTGAGGACAGGGGGAGGAGTCACATTTAAACAGGTGAGGACAAGGGGAGGAGTCACATTTAAACAGGTGAGGACAGGGGGAGGAGTCACATTTAAACAGGTGAGGACAGGGGGAGGAGTCACATTTAAACAGGTGAGGACAGGGGGAGGAGCCACATTTAAACAGGTGAGGACAGGGGGAGGAGTCACATTTAAACAGGTGAGAAGGGGAGGAGTCACATTTAAACAGGTGAGGACAGGGGGAGGAGCCACATTTAAACAGGTGAGGACAGGGGGAGGAGTCACATTTATCAGGTGAGGACAGGGGGAGGAGTCACATTTAAACAGGTGAGGACAGGGGGAGGAGTCACATTTAAACAGGTGAGGACAGGGGGAGGAGTCACATTTAAACAGGTGAGGACAGGGGGAGGAGTCACATTTAAACAGGTGAGGACAGGGGGAGGAGTCACATTTAAACAGGTGAGGACAAGGGGCGGAGTCACATTTAAACAGGTGAGGACAGGGGGAGGAGTCACATTTAAACAGGTGAGGACAAGGGGAGGAGTCACATTTAAACAGGGGAGGACAGGGGGAGGAGTCACATTTAAACAGGTGAGGACAGGGGGAGGAGTCACATTTAAACAGAAGAGATGGTCTGGAACACTCCTTGAACCGTTTTCCACAGTCACCTGAGGGGCGTGGCTTTAACATGACTCCTCCTCTTTTGCAGGTACTTCTGGGACCACAAACCGACGAAGGTTTTGTCTCCGGAGTATCTCTGGCAGGACTTTAAGGCCCGCCTCCCGGAGATACGCATCGTCCGCTTCTCCGGCGTCGTCAAGAACTACAACGCCATCAGGCCCAACAACTGACCCCGCCCCCTGTGAACAGACCCCGCCCCCTGACCACTGCCCCCTCCCCATGTTCGTCCCATTGACTTATAATGGGGCGGCCGCAGATCCAGGCTTTTCCGCTTTTTTCCTTATTTTCTGCTCCTTGTCCATGTTCAGCTTCCGCAATTTGTGGGTTTTTCTGCAGTTTTCCAGTTTTTTTATACGGGAATTTGAATTTTTGGCATTGGTGTGTATGTGGGAGACTCCAGGACTTTCAGACATTTAAGCACTGGGGCCATTTCAACAGTTTGACCAGTTTATGCCATTTAGGAATTATGGATTTTAAAGACTTTGTGGAATTTACATAATTGATGCAAATTAGCACCGTTTATGCAACATTACATTTTACCGGTTTATGCAAATTAGATTATGCAAATTAACCGATTTATGCGATTTTTTTAGTCACTTCCTGCAATTCCGCTGAAAAGTTTCTAGTTATGAATGATTTCAAACTTCTGCTGATCATTATTGACCTGAATATGAGGAAATGTTTCTGTCTGTTCTGTTATGATGTCAGTGAACGAAACAGTCGCTACAACGGGTCGCAGTTCACGGCCAGGGAGGAGGTCAGGCTCCCTCAGAACAGCTGGAGGAGGTCAGGCTCCCCCAGAACAGCTGGAGGAGGTCAGGGTCAGAACAGCTGGAGGAGGTCAGGGTCAGAACAGCTGGAGGAGGTCAGGCTCCCCCAGAACAGCTGGAGGAGGTCAGGCTCCCTCAGAACAGCTGGAGGAGGTCAGGCTCCCCCAGAACAGCTGGAGGAGGTCAGGGTCAGAACAGCTGGAGGAGGTCAGGGTCAGAACAGCTGGAGGAGGTCAGGCTCCCCCAGAACAGCTGGAGGAGGTCAGGCTCCCCTAGAACAGCTGGAGGAGGTCAGGCTCCCCTAGAACAGCTGGAGGAGGTCAGGGTCAGAACAGCTGGAGGAGGTCAGGCTCCCCCAGAACAGCTGGAGGAGGTCAGGCTCCCTCAGAACAGCTGGAGGAGGTCAGGCTCCCCCAGAACAGCTGGAGGAGGTCAGGCTCCCCTAGAACAGCTGGAGGAGGTCAGGCTCCCCTAGAACAGCTGGAGGAGGTCAGGCTCCCCTAGAACAGCTGGAGGAGGTCAGGCTCCCCTAGAACAGCTGGAGGAGGTCAGGCTCCCCTAGAACAGCTGGAGGAGGTCAGGCTCCCCTAGAACAGCTGGAGGAGGTCAGGCTCCCCCAGAACAGCTGGAGGAGGTCAGGCTCCCTCAGAACAGCTGGAGGAGGTCAGGCTCCCTCAGAACAGCTGGAGGAGGTCAGGCTCCCCCAGAACAGCTGGAGGAGGTCAGGCTCCCTCAGAACAGCTGGAGGAGGTCAGGCTCCCTCAGAACAGCTGGAGGAGGTCAGGCTCCCTCAGAACAGCTGGAGGAGGTCAGGCTCCCCCAGAACAGCTGGAGGAGGTCAGGCTCCCTCAGAACAGCTGGAGGAGGTCAGGCTCCCCCAGAACAGCTGGAGGAGGTCAGGGTCAGAACAGCTGGAGGAGGTCAGGCTCCCCCAGAACAGCTGGAGGAGGTCAGGCTCCCCCAGAACAGCTGGAGGAGGTCAGGCTCCCCCAGAACAGCTGGAGGAGGTCAGGGTCAGAACAGCTGGAGGAGGTCAGGGTCAGAACAGCTGGAGGAGGTCAGGCTCCCCCAGAACAGCTGGAGATGTGAGGCTGCTGCCCCCACGACCCGGCCCCGATAAAGGGGAAGAAAATGGATGGACTCGTATCGGTATCAGCAAGTACTTTATGAAAATACTGCATCTGTATCAGAAGAAGAAGATCTTTATTTATATACAGCTCCTTTCACAGACATGGTCACAAAGTAAATGTAGTAGCTGTAGTAGAAGTAGAAGTAGAAGAAGAAGAAGAAGAAGAAGAAGAAGAAGAAGAAGAAGAAGAAGAAGAAGAAGAAGAAGAAGAAGAAGAAGAAGAAGAAGAAGAAGAAGAAGAAGAAGAAGAAGAAGAAGAAGAAGATCTTTATTTATACAGCTCCTTTCACAGACTTGGTCACAAAGCTTTACATGAGACAGTTGTTTCACTCCACACTCGGTGGTGGAGCTTCAGCGCCCCCTGGGGGAGACTGTCACACGTCTGCACCAACGGACCCTCTGACACCACCTTCACTCACATCATTCATCCTGGCCTATTGTGCATGTTTTTAGTGGTAGGGGAAACCGGAGTACCCGGAGGAAACCTACGCAGACACGGGGAGAACATGCAAACTCCACACAGAAAGGCTCATCCAGGTGGGAATCGAACCCGGACCTTCTAGCTGTGAAGCGAGAGCACTAACCACTGCGCCACCGAGCCGCCCAATCAGCAAGTACTTTATGAAAGTACTGCATCTGTATCAGCAAGTACTTTATGAAAGTACTGCATCTGTATCAGCAAGTACTTCATGAAAGTACTGCATCTGTATCAGCAAGTACTCCATGAAAGTACTGCATCTGTACCAGGAGAGAAGTGATAAAGTGTGAGGGATTTACTGCATAAAACATGTATAATAATGTACAAAATAAAGCGACGACTTCACGGATTTGTCTATTGCAGGTTATTTTTGTTTTATTTTGAGTGAGGGACCCGGGACTTTATACTTGATTATACTTGATTATAGTTTATTATAGTTTATTATACTTTATTATACTTGATTATACTTGATTATACTTGATTATAGTTCAGAATCAGGTTCGTCTCCAGTTTTGGGTAATGTATCTATGGAAAAAAGGTGCAAATAATAATAAAAGTAAGAAAACAGGGAATCATTTGAGGTAAATTTGGAAAAAACAAGCAAGAAATAATTGTGAAAAACCAGGAAACGTTTGTAAAAAGAAAAGAATAAACTGTGACTGAAACAAACCTGGATCTAAAGAGGATTTTTGAGTCTGTGTCGTTTTTCATTAATACAGACCCGTTACCGCGGTTACCACATGCGAGCGCAGCCACAGCGCCCCCTGCAGGATTTGTGAATCTGTTTTTCTGACACAGATAAATAAATGTTCAGAGTTTGTGAATCTGTTTTTTTTCCTTCTGTTTCTGGGTCATTTTCAACCCTTTATCCCATGGCAGTAAACGCGCGCTGTTGATTGGTCCTTTCCGTTGTCAGTCATCGCTCCGCGTCATCTGATTGGTCCACGCGGTAAACCCCGCCCAGAGAAGCGGAAGCGCGGGAGACAGATGCGGAAGAAGAAGCAGGAATCCGTTTGTGAGTCTTTTTAAACCGATTTTATTCAACGTTAAAGAGTTTCCGGAGCCTCCGGTCTGACCTGTGGCTTTACTAAAGCTCTGGGCTGTTCCCTCTGTCCCCGTTTGTCCCCGTTTGTCTCCGTTTGTCCCCGTTTGTCTCCGTTTGTCCCCGTTTGTCCCCGTTTGTCCCCGTTTGTCTCCGGATAAACTCACCTTGTCTTAGTTAGGGGGCGCTGAGGGACAGAATTTACCCCCAAAATACTTTTCCTGTGCATGAATCCTATTGATTAACCTCTTAACTCCCGCCTGAACCGAGAGCATTTTCTCCAGTTCAGCTTTACCCAAATCCTGTAGGCCAGTGTAACATCTGAAAGACCTACAAAACTAAATGATCTTTTTCCTCATGGCAGATTTTTTTTCATCACTTTTTTTGTTTCTGTCAGATTTTAGTGACTTTTTTCTCACTTTTTTCTGAATTTTTTGTCACTTCTTCGTCAAATTATTCGCCTTTTTTTGGTCAAATTTCTCATAATTTTTTGTCATTTTTATCACATTTTTGTCAATTTTTCGTCTTTTTTTTGTCATATTTTGTAAAAAAAAAAATCACATTTTTATCACTTTTTGTCAAATTTTTTGTCTTTTTTTTGTCATATTTTTATCACATTTTCATCCATTTTTTCGTCAAATTATTTGCCTTTTTTTGGGTCAAATTTCTCATCACTTTTTTGTTACATTTTTTTGTTACATTTTTTTGTTACATTTTATTTCACATTTTTATCACTTTTTTTGTCCAATTTTTGTCTTTTTTTGTCATATTTTGTAAAAAAAAAATCACATTTTTGTCAAATTATTCGCATTTTTTTCCATTTTTTATCTAAATTTTTTGTCAAATGTTTCTCACTTTTTCGTCAGTGTTTTTTCACTTTTTCTCACATTTTCATCCTTGTTTTCGTCTCAGTTTTGTTGTTATTTTCACACCTGTTTTCCAGGAGCTTTTGGATTGGGGTAAAGCTGGAGAAAACGTGCTCAGTTCAGGCGGGAGTTAAGGGGTTGATATTGCCTGCGGTTCACAAACTATCCACCAGGGGGTGCTGCAGCGCCCTCAGCACCCTGGGCTCCCACGGCCTCAGAATCACCGTTAAAGAGTCCGAGAAACAGAGACTTTAAAGCTGCTTTATTATGATGTGTGTGGAGGTGATGGAGGCCGAGGGGGCGGAGCTCCTGGTGCTCACTGGTTCTCCTGGTGTCTCATGTGCTGCTCTCTGTTGCAGGAGGTGGAGCTGGTGTTGTAGGAGGTGATGGAGGCCGAGGTGGTGGAGTTCCTGGTCCCGGTGGAGAACACGAAGACGCTGTTCGTGTGGAACCTGGAGGCGTCTCGCTCTGAAGACCTGCTGCACGTGAGACCTCCTCCTTCAGGCCTCTGTACCTCCTGTACTGATGTAGTGTCTCCTGTAGGAGGAGCTGTGGAGCCTCTTCTCCTCCTTCAGGCCTCTGTACCTCCTGTACTGATGTAGTGTCTCCTGTAGGAGGAGCTGTGGAGCCTCTTCTCCTCCTTCAGGCCTCTGTACCTCCTGTACTGATGTAGTGTCTCCTGTAGGTGGAGCTGTGGAGCCTCTTCTCCTCCTTCAGGCCTCTGTACCTCCTGTACTGATGTAGTGTCTCCTGTAGGAGGAGCTGTGGAGTCTCTTCTCCTCCTTCGGGCCTCTGTACCTCCTGTACTGATGTAGTGTCTCCTGTAGGAGGAGCTGTGGAGCCTCTTCTCCTCCTTCGGGCCTCTGTACCTCCTGTACTGATGTAGTGTCTCCTGTAGGAGGAGCTGTGGAGCCTCTTCTCCTCCTTCAGGCCTCTGTACCTCCTGTACTGATGTAGTGTCTCCTGTAGGAGGAGCTGTGGAGCCTCTGTACCTCCTGTACTGATGTAGTGTCTCCTGTAGGAGGAGCTGTGGAGCCTCTGTACCTCCTGTACTGATGTAGTGTCTCCTGTAGGAGGAGCTGTGGAGCCTCTTCTCCTCCTTCGGGCCTCTGTACCTCCTGTACTGATGTAGTGTCTCCTGTAGGAGGAGCTGTGGAGCCTCTTCTCCTCCTTCAGGCCTCTGTACCTCCTGTACTGATGTAGTGTCTCCTGTAGGAGGAGCTGTGGAGCCTCTTCTCCTCCTTCAGGCCTCTGTACCTCCTGTACTGATGTAGTGTCTCCTGTAGGAGGAGCTGTGGAGCCTCTGTACCTCCTGTACTGATGTAGTGTCTCCTGTAGGAGGAGCTGTGGAGCCTCTTCTCCTCCTTCAGGCCTCTGTACCTCCTGTACTGATGTAGTGTCTCCTGTAGGAGGAGCTGTGGAGCCTCTTCTCCTCCTGTACTGATGTAGTGTCTCCTGTAGGAGGAGCTGTGGAGCCTCTTCTCCTCCTTCAGGCCTCTGTACCTCCTGTACTGATGTAGTGTCTCCTGTAGGAGGAGCTGTGGAGCCTCTTCTCCTCCTTCGGGCCTCTGTACCTCCTGTACTGATGTAGTGTCTCCTGTAGGAGGAGCTGTGGAGCCTCTTCTCCTCCTTCGGGCCTCTGTACCTCCTGTACTGATGTAGTGTCTCCTGTAGGAGGAGCTGTGGAGCCTCTTCTCCTCCTTCGGGCCTCTGTACCTCCTGTACTGATGTAGTGTCTCCTGTAGGAGGAGCTGTGGAGCCTCTTCTCCTCCTTCAGGCCTCTGTACCTCCTGTACTGATGTAGTGTCTCCTGTAGGAGGAGCTGTGGAGCCTCTTCTCCTCCTTCAGGCCTCTGTACCTCCTGTACTGATGTAGTGTCTCCTGTAGGAGGAGCTGTGGAGCCTCTGTACCTCCTGTACTGATGTAGTGTCTCCTGTAGGAGGAGCTGTGGAGCCTCTTCTCCTCCTTCGGGCCTCTGTACCTCCTGTACTGATGTAGTGTCTCCTGTAGGAGGAGCTGTGGAGCCTCTTCTCCTCCTTCGGGCCTCTGTACCTCCTGTACTGATGTAGTGTCTCCTGTAGGAGGAGCTGTGGAGCCTCTTCTCCTCCTTCAGGCCTCTGTACCTCCTGTACTGATGTAGTGTCTCCTGTAGGAGGAGCTGTGGAGCCTCTTCTCCTCCTTCAGGCCTCTGTACCTCCTGTACTGATGTAGTGTCTCCTGTAGGAGGAGCTGTGGAGCCTCTTCTCCTCCTTCGGGCCTCTGTACCTCCTGTACTGATGTAGTGTCTCCTGTAGGAGGAGCTGTGGAGCCTCTTCTCCTCCTTCGGGCCTCTGTACCTCCTGTACTGATGTAGTGTCTCCTGTAGGAGGAGCTGTGGAGCCTCTTCTCCTCCTTCAGGCCTCTGTACCTCCTGTACTGATGTAGTGTCTCCTGTAGGAGGAGCTGTGGAGCCTCTTCTCCTCCTTCGGGCCTCTGTACCTCCTGTACTGATGTAGTGTCTCCTGTAGGAGGAGCTGTGGAGCCTCTTCTCCTCCTTCGGGCCTCTGTACCTCCTGTACTGATGTAGTGTCTCCTGTAGGAGGAGCTGTGGAGCCTCTTCTCCTCCTTCGGGCCTCTGTACCTCCTGTACTGATGTAGTGTCTCCTGTAGGAGGAGCTGTGGAGCCTCTTCTCCTCCTTCGGGCCTCTGTACCTCCTGAAGTTGTGTCCTGCAGACCCCGGGTTCTTCTCTGCGTTGGTGAAGTTCTTCAGTTCTGGACACGCGGCTCAGGCCCAGAGAGACACCGATGGACGGACGCTGTTCCAGCATCGGCCGCTGAAGGTCAGTTACCGCGGCGACACGCCCTCAGGGTCAGTTACCGCGGCGACACGCCCTCAGGGTCAGTTACCGCGGCGACACGCCCTCAGGGTCAGTGACCGCGGCGACACGCCCTCAGGGTCAGTGACCGCGGCGACACGCCCTCAGGGTCAGTTTCCGCGGCGACACGCCCTCAGGGGTAAATCGACCCCTCGTTAATCTTCTTCATGATTATATGAGCTGATGTATTTGTGTGACAGACCGCAGTGCTGCCCCCTGCTGGTCCCACTTCATCAGGGGCGTGGCTTATGGAGGAAACTTAACCTCTTAACTCCCGCCTGAACCCAGAGCATTTTCTCCAGTTCAGCTTTACCCAAATCCTGTAGGCCAGTGTAACGCCTCATCTGAAAGACCTACAAAACTAAATGGATCTTTTTCCTCACGGCATCACATTTTTTTTCATCCTTTTTGGGGGGTTTTCAACTCTTTTTTGTCATTTTTAAAAATAAAATTATTGTCTTTTTTTGCAATTTTTTAACGTTTTTTTTGTCACATTTTTATCTTTTTTTTTTCTTTTTTCCCCACATGTTTTGTCAATTTTTTTGTCAATTTTTAGTCTTTTTTTTGTCATTTTTTTGTCTTTTTTTTTCACATTTTTTGTCTTATATATATATTTTTTTTTCCCTTTTTTTTCCCTTTTTTAATTTTTTTTTTTTCCTTTTTTTTGTCTTTTTTTGTCTTTTTTTCAATTTTTTTGTCTTTTTTTGTCTTTTTTTTTTTCTTTTTTTTTGTCAATTTTTAGTCTTTTTTTGTCTTTTTTTTTTTTTTTTTGTCAATTTTTAGTCTTTTTTTGTCTTTTTTTCCCCCACATTTTTTGTCTTTTTTTTTCTTCTTTTTTTTGTCAATTTTTAGTCTTTTTTTTGTCTTTTTTTGTCTTTTTCTTCACATTTTTTGTCATTTTTTTGTCAATTTTTTTGTCAATTTTAGTCTTTTTTTTGTCTTTTTTTGTCTTTTTTTCACATTTTTTGTCATTTTTTGTCAATTTTTGTCAATTTTTCGTCATTTTTTTTTCTTTTTTTCCCCACATTTTTTGTCTCTTTTTCGTCCATTTTTTTCTCCCTTTTTTCACATTTTCATCCTTGTTTTCGTCTCAGTTTTGTTGCTATTTTCACACCTTTTTTCCAGAAGCTTTCGGAGTGGGGTAAAGCTGGAGAAAATGTGCTCGGTTCAGGTGGGAGTTAAGGGGTTAAAGTGAATGTTTGTTGGAGGCTCGAGACACAAAACACTACAGACCCTTAAAAACTTTAAAAACAAATGACTTTCCATAGAAAAAGTTCATGTCGTTTCTGCTCTGAGTCTGTGTTTATAGAGAATGATTCATCGATTACTAATATAGTCGTCGACTTTCAATAATCGATGAGTTGTTTCAGCCCGACAGGTTCATCGTCTGCATTTCATCTCTTTCTTCTTTATTTTCAAACTAAAGTGGAGTTTTTAGACAAAGAGGTTTTTCCATCTGCGACTGGAAGAAACAAACCCATAAAATCCTTTTCCAGGTCCGTCTGAGCTCCAAGAAGACGCCTCACTTCCTGTCCCGCAGCACGCCGCTGAGCCACGCCCACTGCCTGACCCTGGCCAATCACTGCCTGGGGTTTAACGGCTGGAGCTCTGACATCATCACCGTGAGACGCCGCCGGTCGCTTCTCCCTCTGGTTTCAATGTAAATGATGAGGTTGTGTTTGTAGCTGAAGGATCTGGGCCCTGAGCCTGACGCTGACCCGGACACCAGGGGGCGCTGTCTCAGGCTGGGCTGTTTACTGCAGCTGAGCTTCCCCTTCCACCAGCTGACCACCAGGGGCGCCGCCGTGCTGCAGGAGACGCTCAGCTCCGGTAACGAAGTCTGAACAAATCCTCCCTCTTCGTCTCCTTTGCCTCATCGCTGTTGTCCACATCTAACCCCCTCCTCCTCCTCCTCTGCTCCTCCTCTGCTCCTCCTCTGCTCCTCCTCCTCTGCTCCTCCTCCTCCTCCTCCTCTGCTCCTCCTCTGCTCCTCCTCCGCCTCTGCTCCTCCTCCTCCTCCTCCTCTGCTCCTCCTCTCCTCCTCCTCCTCTGCTCCTCAGACCCTGTGGAGAAGCTGCAGCAGCGCCCCCGCCTGGTGAGAGCCGTGAGTCACAGAGCTCTGGTCCAGGCCTTCTCCAACGTGCTCCTGGTCCTGCTGGGTCAGTGTCAGCTTCGCTCTGAGGTTTAAACTCCGGGTACTCCGGGTACTCCGGGTACTCCGGGTACTCTGGGTACTCCGGGTACTCCGGGTACTCCAGGTACTCCGGGTACTCCGGGTCCTCCGGGTCCTCCAGGTACTCCGGGTTCCCCATCACTGCAAAAAGTGGATTCTAAGCAAGTAAAAAATGTCTTACTTTAAGAAATAAGTTCTTATTTTTTCCCTAAAAAGCAAAAAATCTTATTTTAGGAAATAAAATCTGTCCATTGTTCAGATAAATTTGCTAAAAACATGATAATTTTTCTTGTAACAAGAAAGAAAAACTTTTTGAATCTTCAGTTTTAGACAAAGAATATTTTTTCTTATTTTAATAAAAACTCAGATCAAAACTCTTAATGTAAGACCTGCTTCTCACAGATAAAACATTCCATTCTTTAAAGTGGGCGGCTCGGTGGCACAGCGGTTAGAGCCTCAGCTTCACAGCTCAAAGGTCCCGGGTTCGATTCCCACCAGGACGGGGCCTTTCTGTGTGGAGCATGTTCTCCCCGTGTCTACCACTAAAAACATGTACAATAGGTGAATCCTCCAGCAGGTGATTCTGACCATCAGCCTGGCTCCACATCATGGAGGCGGGTCTCCGGGCAATACTTTCCTTAAATATTAGTATTTATTAACAACATTTTACTTAAATCAAGCAACATTTAAGTAAAACATTTTTCACTAAATAAGAATGTTTTCCTTAAATTATTCCATTTCCTGAGGACATTTCGCTTAATTCTAGTGTTTCTTTCTTGTTTTATGATGATAAAAATATTCTAGAAATAAGAATTCTTAGCAAGTAAAAAATGCCGACCCCATTGGCAGAATGTTTTCCTCAAAACAAAACAAAACGTCTCATTTTAAGATGTTTTTCCTTGTTTTTAGTCGGGCACTTTTCGCAGTGTACCACTAAAAACATGTACAACAGGCCAGGATACATGATGTGTTTGAGTGAATGTGTGATGGTCAGTCGTCAGCGCTTCTGTCCGTCTCCCCCCCCCTCGTTTACCATCACTGAGTGTGAGTGAGTGTGTAAATATCTTCTTTTCTCTCAGGGAGAGGGAAAGTTCTGCTGGAGCTCAAAGACTCTCATCAGTTTGTTCTGGAGGAAGAGGAGGAGCCAGTGCTGCAGGTAACGCCCCCTGCTGCAGGTAACGCCCCCCTGCTGCAGGTAACGCCCCCCTGCTGCAGGTAACGCCCCCCTGCTGCAGGTAACGCCCCCCTGCTGCAGGTAACGCCCCCCTGCTGCAGGTAACGCCCCCCTGCTGCAGGTAACGCCCCCCTGAAAGATGGCTTCTCTTTAAGTTTGCTTCAAACGTGTCTAAATGATGTCAAAGCCTGGATGGCCCTGAACCTTTTGCACTTTAATGACTCTAAAACGGAAGTCCAAGGTCCCATTTTAATCCTGTTGACTTGAAAACCTGAATGTTTATTGTAAAGGGGAAATGGTCCACCTGGGTTTGAAAATGGATCCGTGTTTTAAACTGGAGAGTCAGATCCGCTCAGGTGTGAGGTCGAGCTTCTTTCATTTGAGGCGGCTCGCTAAAGTCAAGCACCTTTAGGCACGACAGCACTTTGTGACCACTCGGCTGGATCACTGTAACTCTCTTTGTTTTGGGGTGAGTCAGTCCTGTATCTCTCGACTGCAGCTCGTGCAAAATGCAGCGTCTTCTAACTGGAACATCACCCCTGTTTTCTCCTCACTTCACCGGCTGCCTGTGCACTTTAGGATCCATTTCAAACTGCTTCTGTTTGTTTTTAAATGTCTTCATGGTGTCGCCCCCCTGTACCTCTCTGAGCTCTCACACCCGCACAAGCCTCCGCCGTCTCTCAGGTCGGCTGGTCAGCTCCTCCTCAGCGTCACAAAGACCGAACCAAAGCTCAGACGGGATCGGGCTTTTGCGGTGGCTGCACCAAAATGATGGAACGAGTTGTCCTCACACATAAGACCGACTTCTTCTGTGCCTGTTTTTAAAGCTGTTCTTAAAACGCACTTTGGCTTTTAACACAGCCTGAGTTTTTGACATTTTACCAGATTGAACTGAAATATTGCGTGTTTTATGAAGCACTTCCTCCGCTCTCTAAAGTCCTCTTCACACCTGGGATGTGATTTGTAATAATCACGGAGAACGTGTGTGATGTTAATCTTGTAAATGACCTATGACCTCCTGTATTCTGCTGAACTCCGAGGCCCTGTGATAAAACTAGCCCAGTGTGAACAGGCTGGGACAAAAACGGGAGGATCCGACACGTGTGCAGAACTATCGAGTTATTTACATTCAGCCGTTGAGTTCCGCTTTTTCAGCAAATAACATGATTTCTGTCTGTTGAAAACATAGGCTTTAAAAACAAAAAAGTACAAGTTTTGTCAATAATCATAAAGCATGAGCGTTTAAATGTGATAAAAGTGTCTGAGGAAAGAGTCGTCCGCTCTTTAGTTACGTAATATTATGCAAGACAAAGTTTACCAGCTGTGAATAACTGTTTTTTAATGAGAGACAAAGACATGAGCACATGTGCTGATACTGTCAGTGCAGCTCGACGTCACACCGGAGTTAGAGCGTTTAAACCAGTGCTTTCGTTTGGCCTCATTTTACTCAAACAGCGTCATAAAAATACACACTGGGCAGTTTTTACTTCATTGATTCACCTCTCATGACATTGGTTTTGGTGAGATTTATGCCAGTTATTTGAATTAGGAATAATCAGAGACTGCAGAATAAATTGAGCTAAACTAAACATAATTTCAGATACACGAATGTTGCAACTCACGCGTTTTAAAACTGGTGCGTGAAAATGTCAAAGGAACGAGTTACTCAGAGCCTCGTCTGCTCGTCGATGTTAAAGGGGGGGTGTTATTCAAGCTTTCCATCCTGTTATTCTGTCACTCCCTCATTAAAAACATGGCTGAAGTGTTGTCTTGGCACATTCACGTATTTCTGAGTAATCTGTAAAAACTCTGATGGCGGCCATTTTGAGTAATCTGTAAAAACTCTGATGGCGGCCATTTTGAGTAATCTGTAAAAACTCTGATGGCGGCCATTTTGAGTAATCTGTAAAAACTCTGATGGCGGCCATTTTGAGTAATCTGTAAAAACTCTGATGGCGGCCATTTTGAGTAATCTGTAAAAACTCTGACGGCGGCCATTTTAGGGATAGGTTTGCCTGAGTCCTCCTAGGAACGCCCCCACCTCCTGGAGACGCCTCCGAGCTTTGGTCACCAGCCGAGTAACCAACCACTGCTCCTCAGCAGAACCCCCTCCCCACTGATGCCACAGACAGTGTGTGGAGGGGGCGTGTCTAAAGGCTCAGAGGTTCTTAAAGAGACAGAGGCCTATTTCAAGACATTCACTACAGCCATTTTGAGAGAGACATTTTATACAAGGCAGTTATTCTAATTTACCTCTGCTCATGTGACCTGTGACCTCTGCTCATGTGACCTGTGACCTCTGCTCATGTGACCTCTGCTCATGTGACCTGTGACCTCTGCTCATGTGACCTCTGCTGCAGGTGACGGAGCTGAGTCTTCCTCCTGATGAAGATGAAGAGCTGGAGCTGACGGTGTCCTGAGCGTCCACCAGGGGGCGCCGCGTGAGCCTGAGCGTCCACCAGGGGGCGCCGTGTGACGTCTGTTCAAAGTTAGCTCGTGTTTAATTAGCATCTCATGAATATTCATACGGGACTAAAGCGAAATGAAAACGTGTTCCACCAGGGGGCGCACATGGAGTGTTTTATTCAAAGGTTCAAATAAACAGTAGTACTTTGTTACAATCACTCACTTTATGAAGTACTTTTACTACTACAGGAGTCATATAAAAAGGAAGTATTTGTGTCTGACTCTGAGTAAATCTTTGTGAGGCTCAGGTGAGGCTCAGGTGAGGCTCAGGTGAGGCTCAGGTGAGACTCAGGTGAGACTCAGGTGAAGCTCAGGTGAGGCTCAGGTGAGACTCAGGTGAAGCTCAGGTGAGGCTCAGGTGAAGCTCAGGTGAAGCTCAGGTGAGGTTCAGGTGAGGATCAGGTGAGTCTCAGGTGAGGCTCAGGTGAGGCTCAGGTGAGGCTCAGGTGAGGCTCAGGTGAGGCTCAGGTGAAGCTCAGGTGAGGCTCAGGTGAGGATCAGGTGAGTCTCAGGTGAAGCTCAGGTGAGGTTCAGGTGAGGATCAGGTGAAGCTCAGGTGAAGCTCAGGTAAGACTCAGGTGAGGCTCAGGTGAGGCTCAGGTGAGGCTCAGGTGAGGCTCAGGTGAGGCTCAGGTGAGGCTCAGGTGAGGCTCAGGTGAGGTTCAGGTGAGGCTCAGGTGAGGCTCAGGTGAGGCTCAGGTGAGACTCAGGTGAGGCTCAGGTGAGGCTCAGGTGAAGCTCAGGTGAGTCTCAGGTGAAGCTCAGGTGAGACTCAGGTGAAGCTCAGGTGAGGCTCAGGTGAAGCTCAGGTGAAGCTCAGGTGAGGCTCAGGTGAGACTCAGGTGAGGCTCAGGTGAAGCTCAGGTGAGGCTCAGGTGAGACTCAGGTGAAGCTCAGGTGAGGCTCAGGTGAGGCTCAGGTGAGGCTCAGGTGAGACTCAGGTGAAGCTCAGGTGAGACTCAGGTGAGGCTCAGGTGAGGCTCAGGTGAAGCTCAGGTGAAGCTCAGGTGAGGCTCAGGTGAGACTCAGGTGAGGCTCAGGTGAAGCTCAGGTGAGGCTCAGGTGAGGCTCAGGTGAGGCTCAGGTGAGACTCAGGTGAAGCTCAGGTGAGACTCAGGTGAGACTCAGGTGAAGCTCAGGTGAGACTCAGGTGAGACTCAGGTGAAGCTCAGGTGAAGCTCAGGTGAGGCTCAGGTGAGGCTCAGGTGAGGCTCAGGTGAAGCTCAGGTGAAGCTCAGGTGAGGCTCAGGTGAGGCTCAGGTGAGGCTCAGGTGAGGCTCAGGTGAAGCTCAGGTGAAGCTCAGGTGAGGCTCAGGTGAAGCTCAGGTGAGACTCAGGTGAGGCTCAGGTGAAGCTCAGGTGAGACTCAGGTGAGGCTCAGGTGAAGCTCAGGTGAAGCTCAGGTGAGGCTCAGGTGAGGCTCAGGTGAAGCTCAGGTGAGACTCAGGTGAAGCTCAGGTGAAGCTCAGGCGCTGGGCGTGAACAGTTTGTTATATTCCTCTTCAAACGAGACGCGCTTCATTCTCTCCAGAGACAGAAGAGTCAGACCTCCCTGAAAACAAACATCAGAAACTCAGAACAAACATCAGAAACTCAGAACAAACATCAGAAACTCAGAACAAACATCAGAAACTCAGAACAAACATCAGAAACTCAAAACAAACATCAGAAACTCAGAACAAACATCAGAAACTCAAAACAAACATCAGAAACTCAGAACAAACATCAGAAACTCAGAACAAACATCAGAAACTCAAAACAAACATCAGAAACTCAGAACAAACATCAGAAACTCAGAACAAACATCAGAAACTCAGAGACGAGGAAGCAGAAACAAACAGCCCAAAGAAAACCTAAAACAAACAAACACAGATAATGAATGATAAATACCCAGCTGAAGACGGAGAAGAAGCAGAACAAAATGGCGGCTCTGGCGGCGTCGGCGCCTTCGTTCAGAGGGAGGTTCACGGCCGGAGTCGCCTGCCACTGATTGGCCAGAAAACAGAAGCTGACGAACCACATGACGCTCCACACGCCTGAAACATACAGGAAACATACATGTGAACCACACGCCTGAAACATACATATGAACCACACGCCTGAAACATACATGTGAACCACACGCCTGAAACATACATGTGAACCACACGCCTGAAACATACATGTGAACCACATGCCTGAAACATACATGTGAACCACACGCCTGAAACATACATGTGAACCACACGCCTGAAACATACATGTGAACCACATGCCTGAAACATACAGGAAACATACATGTGAACCACATGCCTGAAACATACATGTGAACCACATGCCTGAAACATACATGTGAACCACACGCCTGAAACATACATGTGAACCACACGCCTGAAACATACATATGAACCACACGCCTGAAACATACAGGAAACATACATGTGAACCACATGCCTGAAACATACATGTGAACCACACGCCTGAAACATACATGTGAACCACACGCCTGAAACATACATGTGAACCACACGCCTGAAACATACATGTGAACGACACGCCTGAAACATACATGTGAACCACACGCCTGACACATGTGAACCACACGCCTGAAACATACATGTGAACCACATGCCTGAAACATACATGTGAACCACACGCCTGAAACATACATGTGAACCACACGCCTGAAACATACATATGAACCACACGCCTGAAACATACATGTTAACCACACGCCTGAAACATACATGTGAACCACACGCCTGACACATACATGTGAACCACACGCCTGAAACATACACGTGAACCACACGCCTGAAACATACATGTGAACCACACGCCTGAAACATACATGTGAACCACACGCCTGACACATACATGTGAACCACACGCCTGAAACATACACGTGAACCACACGCCTGAAACATACATGTGAACCACACGCCTGAAACATACACGTGAACCACACGCCTGAAACATACATGTGAACCACACGCCTGAAACATACACGTGAACCACACGCCTGAAACATACATGTGAACCACACGCCTGAAACATACACGTGAACCACACGCCTGAAACATGTGAACCACACGCCTGAAACATACATGTGAACCACACGCCTGACACATACATGTGAACCACACGCCTGACACATACATGTGAACCACACGCCTGACACATACATGTGAACCACACGCCTGAAACACGTGAACCACACGCCTGAAACATGTGAACCACACGCCTGACACATGTGAACCACACGCCTGAAACATGTGAACCACACGCCTGAAACATACATGTGAACCACACGCCTGAAACATACATGTGAACCACACGCCTGAAACATACATGTGAACCACACGCCTGAAACATGTGAACCACACGCCTGAAACATACATGACGCTCCACACGCCTGACACATACATGTGATCCACACGCCTGAAACATACATGTGAACCACACGCCTGAAACATACATGTGAACCACACGCCTGAAACATACATGTGAACCACACGCCTGAAACATACATGTGAACCACACGCCTGAAACATACATGACGCTCCACACGCCTGAAACATACATGACGCTCCACACGCCTGACACATACATGTGATCCACACGCCTGACACATACATGTGAACCACACGCCTGAAACATACATGTGAACCACACGCCTGACACATACATGTGAACCACACGCCTGAAACATACATGTGAACCACACGCCTGACACATACATGTGAACCACACGCCTGACACATACATGTGAACCACACGCCTGAAAAATACATGTGAACCACACGCCTGAAACATACATGTGAACCACACGCCTGAAACATACATGTGAACCACACGCCTGAAACATACATGACGCTCCACACGCCTGACACATACATGTGATCCACACGCCTGAAAAATACACGTGAACCACACGCCTGAAACATACATGACGCTCCACACGCCTGAAACATACATGACGCTCCACACGCCTGACACATACATGACGCTCCACACGCCTGACACATGTGAACCACACGCCTGAAACATACATGTGAACCACACGCCTGAAAAATACATGTGAACCACACGCCTGACACATACATGACGCTCCACACGCCTGAAACATACATGACGCTCCACACGCCTGACACATGTGAACCACACGCCTGAAACATACATGTGAACCACACGCCTGAAAAATACATGTGAACCACACGCCTGACACATACATGACGCTCCACACGCCTGAAACATACATGACGCTCCACACGCCTGACACATACATGACGCTCCACACGCCTGACACATACATGACGCTCCACACGCCTGACACATACATGTGATCCACACGCCTGACACATACATGACGCTCCACACGCCTGACACATACATGACGCTCCACACGCCTGACACATACATGTGATCCACACGCCTGACACATACATGTGATCCACACGCCTGAAACATACATGTGATCCACACGCCTGACACATACATGACGCTCCACACGCCTGACACATACATGTGATCCACACGCCTGACACATACATGTGATCCACACGCCTGACACATACATGTGATCCACACGCCTGACACATACATGACGCTCCACACGCCTGACACATACATGTGATCCACACGCCTGACACATACATGACGCTCCACACGCCTGACACATACATGTGAACCACACGCCTGACACATACATGTGATCCACACGCCTGACACATACATGACGCTCCACACGCCTGACACATACATGACGCTCCACACGCCTGACACATACATGACGCTCCACACGCCTGAAACATACATGTGAACCACACGCCTGACACATACATGTGATCCACACGCCTGACACATACATGACGCTCCACACGCCTGACACATACATGACGCTCCACACGCCTGACACATACATGTGATCCACACGCCTGACACATACATGACGCTCCACACGCCTGACACATACATGACGCTCCACACGCCTGAAACATACATGTGAACCACACGCCTGAAACATACATGTGAACCACACGCCTGAAACATACATGTGAACCACACGCCTGACACATACATGACGCTCCACACGCCTGACACATACATGACGCTCCACACGCCTGAAACATACATGTGAACCACACGCCTGAAACATACATGTGAACCACACGCCTGACACATACATGTGAACCACACGCCTGACACATACATGACGCTCCACACGCCTGACACATACATGTGAACCACACGCCTGAAACATACATGTGAACCACACGCCTGACACATACATGACGCTCCACACGCCTGACACACGCCTGACACATACATGTGAACCACACGCCTGACACATACATGACGCTCCACACGCCTGAAACATACATGTGAACCACATACATGTGCGTAGGTGAGCACTGACCTGAGAGCAGCGTGTCCAGAAGCACCGCCCTCTTCCGGTCTCGGACGGAGCTGATTTGTGGAAAGTAGACGTCGAGGGCGAGGAGGGCGGAGCTTATGAGCAGAGCCAGCGTCGCCGTGGAGACGCCGAGGCGACAGGCGGCGGCGTTTCCGTTAAACACGCACAGGTCGAGCGGAGAGTCGGGACGATTCAGGTACCCCTCGTTAGAGATGCAGCCGAGGACCACCACGGAGAACACCTACAACATGTACAACGGGGTCAGAGGACCTACAACATGTACAACGGAGTCAGAGGACCTACAACATGTACAACGGGGTCAGAGGACCTACAACATGTACAACGGGGTCAGGAGAGGACCTACAACATGTACAACGGAGTCAGAGCACCTACAACATGTACAACGGAGTCAGAGCACCTACAACATGTACAACGGAGTCAGAGGACCTACAACATGTACAACAGGGTCAGAGGACCTACAACATGTACAACGGAGTCAGGAGAGGACCTACAACATGTACAACGGGGTCAGAGGACCTACAACATGTACAACGGAGTCAGGAGAGGACCTACAACATGTACAACGGAGTCAGAGGACCTACAACATGTACAACGGAGTCAGGAGAGGACCTACAACATGTACAACGGGGTCAGAGGACCTACAACATGTACAACGGGGTCAGGGCACCTACAACATGTACAACGGGGTCAGAGGACCTACAACATGTACAACGGGGTCAGAGCACCTACAACATGTACAACGGGGTCAGGAGAACACCTACAACATGTACAACGGGGTCAGAGGACCTACAACATGTACAACGGGGTCAGAGGACCTACAACATGTACAACGGGGTCAGAGGACCTACAACATGTACAACGGGGTCAGGAGAGGACCTACAACATGTACAACGGGGTCAGGAGAGGACCTACAACATGTACAACGGGGTCAGGAGAGGACCTACAACATGTACAACGGAGTCAGAGGACCTACAACATGTACAACGGGGTCAGAGGATCTAAAACATGTACAACGGGGTCAGAGGACCTACAACATGTACAACGGGGTCAGGAGAGGACCTACAACATGTACAACGGGGTCAGAGGACCTACAACATGTACAACGGGGTCAGAGGGTCTACAACATGTACAACGGGGTCAGAGGACCTACAACATGTACAACGGGGTCAGAGGACCTACAACAAGTACAACGGGGTCAGAGGACCTACAACATGTACAACGGGGTCAGAGGACCTACAACATGTACAACGGGGTCAGAGGACCTACAACATGTACAACGGGGTCAGAGGACCTACAACATGTACAACGGGGTCAGAGGACCTACAACATGTACAACGGGGTCAGAGGGTCTACAACATGTACAACGGGGTCAGAGGACCTACAACATGTACAACGGGGTCAGGAGAGGACCTACAACATGTACAACGGGGTCAGGAGAGGACCTACAACATGTACAACGGGGTCAGGAGAGGACCTACAACATGTACAACGGGGTCAGAGGACCTACAACATGTACAACGGGGTCAGGAGAACACCTACAACATGTACAACGGGGTCAGAGGACCTACAACATGTACAACGGGGTCAGAGGACCTACAACATGTACAACGGGGTCAGAGGACCTACAACATGTACAACGGGGTCAGAGCACCTACAACATGTACAACGGGGTCAGAGCACCTACAACATGTACAACGGGGTCAGGAGAGGACCTACAACATGTACAACGGGGTCAGAGGGTCTACAACATGTACAACGGAGTCAGGAGAGGACCTACAACATGTACAACGGGGTCAGAGGACCTACAACATGTACAACGGGGTCAGAGGACCTACAACATGTACAACGGGGTCAGAGGACCTACAACATGTACAACGGGGTCAGAGGACCTACAACATGTACAACGGGGTCAGAGCACCTACAACATGTACAACAGGGTCAGGAGACCTACAACATGTACAACGGGGTCAGAGGGTCTACAACATGTACAACGGGGTCAGAGCACCTACAACATGTACAACAGGGTCAGGAGAACACCTACAACATGTACAACGGGGTCAGAGGACCTACAACATGTACAACGGGGTCAGGAGAGGACCTACAACATGTACAACGGGGTCAGAGGACCTACAACATGTACAACGGGGTCAGAGGGTCTACAACATGTACAACGGGGTCAGAGGACCTACAACATGTACAACGGGGTCAGAGGGTCTACAACATGTACAACGGGGTCAGAGGACCTACAACATGTACAACGGGGTCAGAGGACCTACAACATGTACAACGGAGTCAGAGGACCTACAACATGTACAACGGGGTCAGGAGAGGACCTACAACATGTACAACGGGGTCAGAGGGTCTACAACATGTACAACGGGGTCAGGAGAGGACCTACAACATGTACAACGGGGTCAGAGGACCTACAACATGTACAACGGGGTCAGGAGAGGACCTACAACATGTACAACGGGGTCAGAGGACCTACAACATGTACAACGGGGTCAGGAGAGGACCTACAACATGTACAACGGGGTCAGGAG
Source organism: Gobius niger (assembly GCF_951799975.1). Lineage (NCBI taxonomy): Eukaryota > Metazoa > Chordata > Actinopteri > Gobiiformes > Gobiidae > Gobius > Gobius niger. The sequence goes on from NW_027639332.1 coordinate 77,326, forward strand.
AGGACCTACAACATGTACAACGGGGTCAGGAGAGGACCTACAACATGTACAACGGGGTCAGGAGAGGACCTACAACATGTACAACGGAGTCAGAGGACCTACAACATGTACAACGGGGTCAGAGGACCTACAACATGTACAACGGAGTCAGAGGACCTACAACATGTACAACGGGGTCAGAGGACCTACAACATGTACAACGGAGTCAGAGCACCTACAACATGTACAACGGAGTCAGGAGAGGACCTACAACATGTACAACGGAGTCAGAGGACCTACAACATGTACAACGGGGTCAGAGGACCTACAACATGTACAACGGGGTCAGAGGACCTACAACATGTACAACGGGGTCAGAGGACCTACAACATGTACAACGGAGTCAGAGGACCTACAACATGTACAACGGGGTCAGAGGACCTACAACATGTACAACGGAGTCAGAGGGTCTACAACATGTACAACGGGGTCAGAGGACCTACAACATGTACAACGGGGTCAGAGGACCTACAACATGTACAACGGGGTCAGGAGAGGACCTACAACATGTACAACGGGGTCAGAGGACCTACAACATGTACAACGGGGTCAGAGGACCTACAACATGTACAACGGGGTCAGAGGACCTACAACATGTACAACGGGGTCAGAGGACCTACAACATGTACAACGGGGTCAGAGGACCTACAACATGTACAACGGGGTCAGGAGAGGACCTACAACATGTACAACGGAGTCAGAGGACCTACAACATGTACAACGGAGTCAGAGGACCTACAACATGTACAACGGAGTCAGAGGACCTACAACATGTACAACGGGGTCAGGAGAGCACCTACAACATGTACAACGGGGTCAGAGGACCTACAACATGTACAACGGAGTCAGAGGACCTACAACATGTACAACGGGGTCAGAGGGTCTACAACATGTACAACGGGGTCAGAGGACCTACAACATGTACAACGGAGTCAGAGGACCTACAACATGTACAACGGGGTCAGGAGAGCACCTACAACATGTACAACGGGGTCAGAGGACCTACAACATGTACAACGGAGTCAGAGGACCTACAACATGTACAACGGGGTCAGAGGGTCTACAACATGTACAACGGGGTCAGAGGACCTACAACATGTACAACGGGGTCAGAGGACCTACAACATGTACAACGGAGTCAGAGGACCTACAACATGTACAACGGGGTCAGAGGACCTACAACATGTACAACGGGGTCAGAGGACCTACAACATGTACAACGGAGTCAGAGGACCTACAACATGTACAACGGGGTCAGAGGACCTACAACATGTACAACGGAGTCAGAGGACCCACAACATGTACAACGGGGTCAGAGGACCTACAACATGTACAACGGGGTCAGAGGACCTACAACATGTACAACGGGGTCAGAGGACCTACAACATGTACAACGGGGTCAGAGGACCTACAACATGTACAACGGAGTCAGAGGACCTACAACATGTACAACGGGGTCAGAGGACCTACAACATGTACAACGGAGTCAGAGGACCTACAACATGTACAACGGGGTCAGGAGAGCACCTACAACATGTACAACGGGGTCAGAGGACCTACAACATGTACAACGGAGTCAGAGGACCTACAACATGTACAACGGGGTCAGGAGAGCACCTACAACATGTACAACGGGGTCAGAGGACCTACAACATGTACAACGGGGTCAGAGGACCTACAACATGTACAACGGGGTCAGGAGAGCACCTACAACATGTACAACGGGGTCAGAGGACCTACAACATGTACAACGGGGTCAGGAGAGCACCTACAACATGTACAACGGGGTCAGGAGAGGACCTACAACATGTACAACGGGGTCAGGAGAGGACCTACAACATGTACAACGGGGTCAGAGGACCTACAACATGTACAACGGAGTCAGAGGACCTACAACATGTACAACGGGGTCAGGAGAGGACCTACAACATGTACAACGGGGTCAGGAGAGGACCTACAACATGTACAACGGGGTCAGAGGACCTACAACATGTACAACGGGGTCAGAGGGTCTACAACATGTACAACGGGGTCAGAGGACCTACAACATGTACAACGGGGTCAGAGGACCTACAACAAGTACAACGGGGTCAGGAGAGGACCTACAACATGTACAACGGGGTCAGGAGAGGACCTACAACATGTACAACGGAGTCAGAGGACCTACAACATGTACAACGGGGTCAGAGGATCTAAAACATGTACAACGGGGTCAGAGGACCTACAACATGTACAACGGGGTCAGGAGAGGACCTACAACATGTACAACGGGGTCAGAGGACCTACAACATGTACAACGGGGTCAGAGGACCTACAACATGTACAACGGGGTCAGGAGAGGACCTACAACATGTACAACGGGGTCAGAGGACCTACAACATGTACAACGGGGTCAGAGCACCTACAACATGTACAACGGGGTCAGGAGAACACCTACAACATGTACAACGGGGTCAGAGGACCTACAACATGTACAACGGGGTCAGAGGACCTACAACATGTACAACGGGGTCAGAGGACCTACAACATGTACAACGGGGTCAGGAGAGGACCTACAACATGTACAACGGGGTCAGGAGAGGACCTACAACATGTACAACGGGGTCAGGAGAGGACCTACAACATGTACAACGGAGTCAGAGGACCTACAACATGTACAACGGGGTCAGAGGATCTAAAACATGTACAACGGGGTCAGAGGACCTACAACATGTACAACGGGGTCAGGAGAGGACCTACAACATGTACAACGGGGTCAGAGGACCTACAACATGTACAACGGGGTCAGAGGGTCTACAACATGTACAACGGGGTCAGAGGACCTACAACATGTACAACGGGGTCAGAGGACCTACAACAAGTACAACGGGGTCAGAGGACCTACAACATGTACAACGGGGTCAGAGGACCTACAACATGTACAACGGGGTCAGAGGACCTACAACATGTACAACGGGGTCAGAGGACCTACAACATGTACAACGGGGTCAGAGGACCTACAACATGTACAACGGGGTCAGAGGGTCTACAACATGTACAACGGGGTCAGAGGACCTACAACATGTACAACGGGGTCAGGAGAGGACCTACAACATGTACAACGGGGTCAGGAGAGGACCTACAACATGTACAACGGGGTCAGGAGAGGACCTACAACATGTACAACGGGGTCAGAGGACCTACAACATGTACAACGGGGTCAGGAGAACACCTACAACATGTACAACGGGGTCAGAGGACCTACAACATGTACAACGGGGTCAGAGGACCTACAACATGTACAACGGGGTCAGAGGACCTACAACATGTACAACGGGGTCAGAGCACCTACAACATGTACAACGGGGTCAGAGCACCTACAACATGTACAACGGGGTCAGGAGAGGACCTACAACATGTACAACGGGGTCAGAGGGTCTACAACATGTACAACGGAGTCAGGAGAGGACCTACAACATGTACAACGGGGTCAGAGGACCTACAACATGTACAACGGGGTCAGAGGACCTACAACATGTACAACGGGGTCAGAGGACCTACAACATGTACAACGGGGTCAGAGGACCTACAACATGTACAACGGGGTCAGAGCACCTACAACATGTACAACAGGGTCAGGAGACCTACAACATGTACAACGGGGTCAGAGGGTCTACAACATGTACAACGGGGTCAGAGCACCTACAACATGTACAACAGGGTCAGGAGAACACCTACAACATGTACAACGGGGTCAGAGGACCTACAACATGTACAACGGGGTCAGGAGAGGACCTACAACATGTACAACGGGGTCAGAGGACCTACAACATGTACAACGGGGTCAGAGGGTCTACAACATGTACAACGGGGTCAGAGGACCTACAACATGTACAACGGGGTCAGAGGGTCTACAACATGTACAACGGGGTCAGAGGACCTACAACATGTACAACGGGGTCAGAGGACCTACAACATGTACAACGGAGTCAGAGGACCTACAACATGTACAACGGGGTCAGGAGAGGACCTACAACATGTACAACGGGGTCAGAGGGTCTACAACATGTACAACGGGGTCAGGAGAGGACCTACAACATGTACAACGGGGTCAGAGGACCTACAACATGTACAACGGGGTCAGGAGAGGACCTACAACATGTACAACGGGGTCAGAGGACCTACAACATGTACAACGGGGTCAGGAGAGGACCTACAACATGTACAACGGGGTCAGGAGAGGACCTACAACATGTACAACGGGGTCAGGAGAGGACCTACAACATGTACAACGGGGTCAGGAGAGGACCTACAACATGTACAACGGAGTCAGAGGACCTACAACATGTACAACGGGGTCAGAGGACCTACAACATGTACAACGGAGTCAGAGGACCTACAACATGTACAACGGGGTCAGAGGACCTACAACATGTACAACGGAGTCAGAGCACCTACAACATGTACAACGGAGTCAGGAGAGGACCTACAACATGTACAACGGAGTCAGAGGACCTACAACATGTACAACGGGGTCAGAGGACCTACAACATGTACAACGGGGTCAGAGGACCTACAACATGTACAACGGGGTCAGAGGACCTACAACATGTACAACGGAGTCAGAGGACCTACAACATGTACAACGGGGTCAGAGGACCTACAACATGTACAACGGAGTCAGAGGGTCTACAACATGTACAACGGGGTCAGAGGACCTACAACATGTACAACGGGGTCAGAGGACCTACAACATGTACAACGGGGTCAGGAGAGGACCTACAACATGTACAACGGGGTCAGAGGACCTACAACATGTACAACGGGGTCAGAGGACCTACAACATGTACAACGGGGTCAGAGGACCTACAACATGTACAACGGGGTCAGAGGACCTACAACATGTACAACGGGGTCAGAGGACCTACAACATGTACAACGGGGTCAGGAGAGGACCTACAACATGTACAACGGAGTCAGAGGACCTACAACATGTACAACGGAGTCAGAGGACCTACAACATGTACAACGGAGTCAGAGGACCTACAACATGTACAACGGGGTCAGGAGAGCACCTACAACATGTACAACGGGGTCAGAGGACCTACAACATGTACAACGGAGTCAGAGGACCTACAACATGTACAACGGGGTCAGAGGGTCTACAACATGTACAACGGGGTCAGAGGACCTACAACATGTACAACGGAGTCAGAGGACCTACAACATGTACAACGGGGTCAGGAGAGCACCTACAACATGTACAACGGGGTCAGAGGACCTACAACATGTACAACGGAGTCAGAGGACCTACAACATGTACAACGGGGTCAGAGGGTCTACAACATGTACAACGGGGTCAGAGGACCTACAACATGTACAACGGGGTCAGAGGACCTACAACATGTACAACGGAGTCAGAGGACCTACAACATGTACAACGGGGTCAGAGGACCTACAACATGTACAACGGGGTCAGAGGACCTACAACATGTACAACGGAGTCAGAGGACCTACAACATGTACAACGGGGTCAGAGGACCTACAACATGTACAACGGAGTCAGAGGACCCACAACATGTACAACGGGGTCAGAGGACCTACAACATGTACAACGGGGTCAGAGGACCTACAACATGTACAACGGGGTCAGAGGACCTACAACATGTACAACGGGGTCAGAGGACCTACAACATGTACAACGGAGTCAGAGGACCTACAACATGTACAACGGGGTCAGAGGACCTACAACATGTACAACGGAGTCAGAGGACCTACAACATGTACAACGGGGTCAGGAGAGCACCTACAACATGTACAACGGGGTCAGAGGACCTACAACATGTACAACGGAGTCAGAGGACCTACAACATGTACAACGGGGTCAGGAGAGCACCTACAACATGTACAACGGGGTCAGAGGACCTACAACATGTACAACGGGGTCAGAGGACCTACAACATGTACAACGGGGTCAGGAGAGCACCTACAACATGTACAACGGGGTCAGAGGACCTACAACATGTACAACGGGGTCAGGAGAGCACCTACAACATGTACAACGGGGTCAGGAGAGGACCTACAACATGTACAACGGGGTCAGGAGAGGACCTACAACATGTACAACGGGGTCAGAGGACCTACAACATGTACAACGGAGTCAGAGGACCTACAACATGTACAACGGGGTCAGGAGAGGACCTACAACATGTACAACGGGGTCAGGAGAGGACCTACAACATGTACAACGGGGTCAGAGGACCTACAACATGTACAACGGGGTCAGAGGACCTACAACATGTACAACGGAGTCAGAGGACCTACAACATGTACAACGGGGTCAGAGGACCTACAACATGTACAACGGGGTCAGAGGACCTACAACATGTACAACGGAGTTAGGAGAGCACCTACAACATGTACAACGGGGTCAGAGGGTCTACAACATGTACAACGGGGTCAGAGGACCTACAACATGTACAACGGGGTCAGAGGACCTACAACATGTACAACGGAGTCAGGAGAGGACCTACAACATGTACAACGGGGTCAGAGGACCTACAACATGTACAACGGGGTCAGAGGACCTACAACATGTACAACGGGGTCAGAGGACCTACAACATGTACAACGGAGTCAGGAGAGGACCTACAACATGTACAACGGGGTCAGAGGGTCTACAACATGTACAACGGGGTCAGAGGACCTACAACATGTACAACGGGGTCAGAGGACCTACAACATGTACAACGGAGTTAGGAGAGCACCTACAACATGTACAACGGGGTCAGGAGAGGACCTACAACATGTACAACGGGGTCAGGAGAGGACCTACAACATGTACAACGGGGTCAGAGGACCTACAACATGTACAACGGGGTCAGAGGACCTACAACATGTACAACGGAGTCAGAGGACCTACAACATGTACAACGGAGTCAGAGCACCTACAACATGTACAACGGGGTCAGAGGGTCTACAACATGTACAACGGGGTCAGAGGACCTACAACATGTACAACGGAGTCAGAGCACCTACAACATGTACAACGGGGTCAGAGGACCTACAACATGTACAACGGGGTCAGAGGACCTACAACATGTACAACGGAGTTAGGAGAGCACCTACAACATGTACAACGGGGTCAGGAGAGGACCTACAACATGTACAACGGGGTCAGGAGAGGACCTACAACATGTACAACGGGGTCAGAGGACCTACAACATGTACAACGGGGTCAGAGGACCTACAACATGTACAACGGAGTCAGAGGACCTACAACATGTACAACGGAGTCAGAGCACCTACAACATGTACAACGGGGTCAGAGGACCTACAACATGTACAACGGGGTCAGAGGACCTACAACATGTACAACGGAGTCAGAGGACCTACAACATGTACAACGGAGTCAGAGCACCTACAACATGTACAACGGAGTCAGAGCACCTACAACATGTACAACGGGGTCAGAGGGTCTACAACATGTACAACAGGGTCAGAGGACCTACAACATGTACAACGGAGTCAGAGCACCTACAACATGTACAACGGGGTCAGAGGACCTACAACATGTACAACGGGGTCAGAGGACCTACAACATGTACAACGGGGTCAGGAGAGCACCTACAACATGTACAACGGGGTCAGAGGACCTACAACATGTACAACGGGGTCAGGAGAGCACCTACAACATGTACAACGGGGTCAGGAGAGCACCTACAACATGTACAACGGGGTCAGAGGACCTACAACATGTACAACGGGGTCAGGAGAGGACCTACAACATGTACAACAGGGTCAGAGGACCTACAACATGTACAACGGAGTCAGAGGACCTACAACATGTACAACGGGGTCAGGAGAGGACCTACAACATGTACAACGGGGTCAGGAGAGGACCTACAACATGTACAACGGGGTCAGGAGAGGACCTACAACATGTACAACGGGGTCAGGAGAGGACCTACAACATGTACAACGGGGTCAGAGGACCTACAACATGTACAACGGAGTCAGGAGAGGACCTACAACATGTACAACGGGGTCAGAGGACCTACAACATGTACAACGGAGTCAGAGGACCTACAACATGTACAACGGGGTCAGAGGACCTACAACATGTACAACGGGGTCAGGAGAGGACCTACAACATGTACAACGGGGTCAGAGGACCTACAACATGTACAACGGGGTCAGGAGAGGACCTACAACATGTACAACGGGGTCAGGAGAGGACCTATAACATGTACAACGGGGTCAGAGGACCTACAACATGTACAACGGGGTCAGAGGACCTACAACATGTACAACGGGGTCAGAGGACCTACAACATGTACAACGGGGTCAGAGGACCTACAACATGTACAACGGGGTCAGGAGAGGACCTACAACATGTACAACGGGGTCAGGAGAGGACCTACAACATGTACAACGGGGTCAGAGGACCTACAACATGTACAACGGAGTCAGGAGAGGACCTACAACATGTACAACGGGGTCAGGGAGGCTGAATTTTTGGCTTTAAAAATAAATTTCTTGCCTAAAAGAAAATCTTTATCTTACATGAGTTCAGCTCAAATTCAACATAAAGAACTTTATTTAATCCTGTGGTGCTTCAGCCCTCGGCCTGTTTACAGTGAAGAAAAGTGACAGTATATGCAGTATATGCAGTATATATGCAGTATATATAATACTGTGTAGTATATATAGTATATATAATACTGTATATATGCAGGAGGACCCACGTCTCAGCTGAAATGAAACCCAGATAAACAGATTATGAAAGGTCCAAATATAAACCAGAGGAACAGAGCGGCTCAGATCAGTCTGTGGAATGTTAATCAGGTCATGTGGTCACGGCGGTCATGTGACGAGGTCATGTGACGAGGATAATTCACAGGAAAATCAGTTTCTCTAAGAGTTCAACCTGTGACCGACCGGTCCAGGACTCAAACCTCGAGCCGGGCAGTTTGTTTCAGCTCAGGGTTAGGTTAACGGAGTGGAGAACACCACGACACAGTGTTGTTCCTCCTGCATTATAACGTCTAACGCGGCTCCTCGTTGTTTAATCCGCTTATACCAGGGTCCCACAAACCTAACATTTATAATAAATGTGTTTTTCATTGACTAAAGTCACTAAATCTGCCAGACTACGGGACTATTTTGTGTGGGTTATTAGCCGGTCACTGAAGGCTGGTCTCAGAGCGAGTCATTCTCCGCAGCTATTACGAGGATCTCAGTCAGGCTCAACGACACAACATCAGCACAGAATCACAACACAACAGGACTAACCCGGAAACACTTTTCCCTGGAAGGAAACACCGATATGCGCCACTCGTGGGCACCAGTTATTTACCTTTTACATTTTTCTGTCGTTTTTTTGTTGTTGTTTTTTTTTCTTTTTTTTTTGTATTTTATTTTTCTTCTTATTTTTTTTTTTTTTTTTTTTTTATCTTCCCGTTTTTTAGTCTTATTTTTTCGTTTTTTTTTTCATTTTTTTTTTTCATTTTTTTTTTTCATTTTCTTCCCCATTTTTTTTCATAATTTTGTTTCATTTATGTATTATTTTTTCATGTTTTCTTTTTTTTTTCTTTTTTTATCATAATTTTTTTTTCATTTTTTCAAATTTTTTTTTTTTTTTTTTTGTCTTTTTTTTCATTTTTAATTTTTTTTTCATTTTGTTTCATTTTTTCTTTTTTTTCTTTTTTTTTTTTCTTTTTTTCATTTTTTTTCTTTTTTTTCATTTTTTTTTTTCATTTTTTTTCATACATTTTTTTCATTTTTGCCTCCATTTTTTGTCAATTTCTTGACATTTTTGCCACTTTTTCATCAAGTTTTTGTCACCTTTTTTGTCACATTTCCATCACTGTTCCAGTTTTGTTGCTATTTTCACAGCGTTTTCCCAGAAGTGCCTTAACCGTTTCCAATAGAAATGTAAAGCTCATATGTTATTAACAGTAGCTAACCTAGCTGCTCACTCTCCTCTACAAACATTTAGCAAACACTAAATCCATCTCATACGTTCCTGTCAGTCACTAATTACGCCTTTATCTGACTCAGCTGTGTCAGGCGTTGCTATGGCGACGCCACAGCGGAGTGACATCCCAGTGATTTAACTACCGGACTAAAATAATGCACCAGCCAATCAGAGTCCAGGATTCACCCAGACCATGGTGTAATATCGGATAAAGTATCGTCCAGGTAAAGTGTCCTTCAGGTAAAGTATCCTTCAGGTAAAGTATCCTTCAGGTAAAGTATCCTTCAGGTAAAGTATCCTTCAGGTAAAGTATCCTCCAGGTAAAGTGTCCTTCAGGTAAAGTATCCTTCAGGTAAAGTATCCTTCAGGTAAAGTATCCTTCAGGTAAAGTATCCTCCAGGTAAAGTGTCCTTCAGGTAAAGTATCCTTCAGGTAAAGTGTCCTTCAGGTAAAGTATCCTTCAGGTAAAGTGTCCTTCAGGTAAAGTGTCCTTCAGGTAAAGTATCCTTCAGGTAAAGTATCCTTCAGGTAAAGTATCCTTCAGGTAAAGTGTCCTTCAGGTAAAGTATCGTTCAGGTAAAGTGTCCTTCAGGTAAAGTATCCTTCAGGTAAAGTATCGTTCAGGTAAAGTATCCTTCAGGTAAAGTGTCCTTCAGGTAAAGTATCCTTCAGGTAAAGTATCCTTCAGGTAAAGTATCCTTCAGGTAAAGTGTCCTTCAGGTAAAGTATCCTCCAGGTAAAGTGTCCTTCAGGTAAAGTATCCTTCAGGTAAAGTATCCTTCAGGTAAAGTATCCTTCAGGTAAAGTATCCTTCAGGTAAAGTGTCCTTCAGGTAAAGTATCGTCCAGGTAAAGTATCCTTCAGGTAAAGTATCCTCCAGGTAAAGTATCCTTCAGGTAAAGTATCCTTCAGGTAAAGTATCCTTCAGGTAAAGTATCCTTCAGGTAAAGTATCCTTCAGGTAAAGTATCCTTCAGGTAAAGTATCCTTCAGGTAAAGTGTCCTTCAGGTAAAGTATCGTTCAGGTAAAGTATCCTCCAGGTAAAGTGTCCTTCAGGTAAAGTATCGTTCAGGTAAAGTGTCCTTCAGGTAAAGTGTCCTTCAGGTAAAGTATCCTTCAGGTAAAGTATCCTTCAGGTAAAGTATCCTTCAGGTAAAGTGTCCTTCAGGTAAAGTATCCTTCAGGTAAAGTATCCTTCAGGTAAAGTATCGTCCAGGTAAAGTATCCTTCAGGTAAAGTATCCTTCAGGTAAAGTATCCTTCAGGTAAAGTATCGTCCAGGTAAAGTATCCTTCAGGTAAAGTATCGTCCAGGTAAAGTATCGTTCAGGTAAAGTATCGTCCAGGTAAAGTATCGTTCAGGTAAAGTATCGTTCAGGTAAAGTATCGTTCAGGTAAAGTATCGTCCAGGTAAAGTATCCTTCAGGTAAAGTATCCTTCAGGTAAAGTATCGTCCAGGTAAAGTATCCTTCAGGTAAAGTATCGTCCAGGTAAAGTATCCTTCAGGTAAAGTATCCTTCAGGTAAAGTATTGTCCAGGTAAAGTATCCTTCAGGTAAAGTATCCTTCAGGTAAAGTATTGTCCAGGTAAAGTATCCTTCAGGTAAAGTATCCTTCAGGTAAAGTATCCTTCAGGTAAAGTATCCTTCAGGTAAAGTATCCCTCAGGTAAAGTATCAGTATGGTAAGGGGGCGGTACTGACCCAGCTGAGCAGACGCAGAGCCGTGATTGGCTGCTTCAGGAAGGTCACCGGGTCGAAGGCTCCGCCCGCTTTCACACCGTAGCCCTCCATGGCCCCGCCCACAGAGCTGCCAGGCCCCGCCCACACCTAAACACAGACAGAAGGTTAGGTTTATTTTGTCGCTATTTTGACACGTTTTTTCAAAAAGTTTTTACTAAACCTTTTGAAAGTATTCATACACGTCATGTTTACAACCCTAAACATAAAGTATTCATACACCTTCAACTCCTGCACATCATGTTTACAACACACAAGTAACAGACGACTGTGAAGTGAAAGCAAAATGATACATGATTCTGTTATTTTTCAAAAAATAGAAAAGTGAAAAGTGGGGCGTGCATAAGTATCATACAGCATTTTCTGACTGCATTAAATCACCTTTAAAACATTCCTAATGACTCCAGAATGTTCACACCTTGGCCTAACGGTTAAACAGAGGCACCTGTGTGTGATCTACTCTCAGTATAATTACAGCTGTTCTTTCAGGCCCTCAGAGCTGTGGTCACTAAACAACATCATGAAGGTCCAGGAGCACCAGAGAGGTCAGGGATAAAGCTGTGGAGAAGTTTAAAGCAGCGTTAAGTTATACAAAGATTTCCCAAGATTTAAACATCTCCCGGAGCAACTGTTCAATCCATCATTCAGAAATGGAAAGAGTAAAGCACCACTGCAGACTTACCAAGACACGGCTGTTCACCTAAACTAACAAACTGAACAAGGAGACACTGGTAAGAAATACAACCAAGTGCCCCAAGATAACTCTGGAGGAGCTGTGAAGTCCTGCCGCTGAGCTGGGGGAATCTGGACATGGGACAACTATAAGTCGTATCTACACAGATCTGGCCTTCATGGACGAGTGGAAGAAGAAAGACATTATTGAAAGGAGAACATAAGAAATCCTGTTTGAAGTTTGTAGAAGTCATATGGAGGACACAGCTCCATGTGGAAGAAGGAGCTTTGGTCAGATGAGACAAACGTTATGTATGGAGCAAACCTGACACTGCTCATGGTCCTGAGTGCACCATCCCCAGTGTCAGATATACGGGGGGGAGCATCATGCTGTGGGGCTGCTTTTCCTCAGCGGGGACTGGGGAGATTGTAAGAATAGTTGTGAAGATGGATGGAGCCAAATACAGAGACATTTTGGAGGAAAACCTGCTGGAGTCACAGGAGAACTGAGGCTGGGGCAGAGCTTCACCTTCAGCAGGACAATGACCCTAAACACAAAGATAAATCTACAATGGAATGATTCAATAAAAACATATTAATGTGTTAGAATGGCCCAGTCAAAGTCCTGACCTAAATCCTATTGAAAATCTGTGGAAAGATCTGAAAACTGCTGTTCACAAACGCTCTCCTTCTAATGTGAGATGGCTCTGTAGATTTGGGTAAAGCCAGACTCTGTTCAGGTGGGGGTGAAGAGGTTAAAGACGGATCTGAACATGATGTGTGTGTGTGAGAAGTTTTTTTTTCTTCTGTCGTCTGGACAGAAATAACCCGATGAAAGTTTGATCATGTGACTCGGGTCAGATGATTCACAGCCGAGCACATTTTCCTCTGTTTTATCCAAATCTAAACACTTCTGGACTGGAGTTTAAGAGCTGGAGGCGGGGTCAGAGGCGGGGTCAGAGGCGGGGTCAGAGGCGGGGTCAGAGGCGGGGTCAGAGGCGAGGTCAGAGGTCAGTGCAAAAGGGAAAATGTCGTGACATCATTATCAGAACCTCGTCCTCAGACCCAGAGAAGAGTTTTCAGTTTCATTAAAAGTCACGAAAGTAATTCTGACAAAATCAAGGCCTTAAATGTCATTAAGAAACATAAACATCTGCCTCCACAGCAGAACGTGGTGAAGGTGTGAGTAAAGTGTGTATGTTTTGGTTCCACAGCCCTGGTGTCGATGCAGAATCAGTTGATGATGATGGATGTGGAACAATCAGAACCTCTTCAGATCAACATGATCCTGGAGGCTTTTCTGAGGGACAGTTTCTACTGCAGAGAAGAGCCGTGACCAGCCCTTTAGAGACCAGAAAGGTATAAACTGCAGATGTTATATATATCTATATTTATTACACGGCTCTTCACAGCGTAAGTAGAAGCTCCGTTGATTTGAATGGGATTTCCCAACGTTCTCCCGGTCATTATTTCCTGATAAAGTTCCTCTGAGTTGGTGCTTTCATATCACTCCACACGTACGTAGCAGCGACACTATCTGTCCCGTCACTGAGAGAGAAGTCGGGGAATCGTGAGTCTGACTTTCAACTTACCCAGAGATTCACCACCTCCTCCAACTGCACCTTCAGCTAAGCTAGCTGCTAGCCTAGCTGCTAGCCCTGCTGCTTCTAGCCTAGCCAAACGTTGCCGAGCAACGCGCAAACTTTTGTGAACTATTTGTTGCGGAAGTCATTAAATAAACCTTTCGGCCTTCATAAAAGTGTACGAAGTTTATGTTGTGTGTGTTCAGTTGGAAAATGGCTGAATAATAAGCGGATCATGTTTAGAACGCTGGCCATTATCGTCTTGTTTCGTCGACAGGACGAAACAAGACGGTTCACCCTGAAGGTGCTTAGGTGCGTGAGAGTGACATGACGTGAGAGTGACATGACGTGAGAGTGAGAGTGACATAAAGAAACATGAACTTTTCAACAGGCCTGGGACAAAAACAATACTTGGCTGGATTAAAGATCTTGTAATTGTTTGGCAACAGAGAGGAGTTTGTGGAGAGTCTGATCATTCGTAAAGTAAAGTTCTGTAGCAATACATGTCAATGTTGCTTCTACTATTACATTATAGAGCTTCTGGGCTCTTTTTATATGATTTATATGATTTTTATGATTGGCATTTGTGTATGTTTGTGTGTGTGGTGAGGTGGATCCACTGACATGGTGCAGTCCCTGAGGGAGCCCCTGGCAGACGCCTTCATGGGTCTCTGGGTGAGCCCCGGGCAGACGCCTTCATGGGTCTCTGGGTGAGCTCCTGGCAGACGCCTTCATGGGTCTCTGGGTGAGCCCCTGGCAGATGCCTTCATGGGTCTCTGGGTGAGCCCCGGGCAGACGCCTTCATGGGTCTCTGGGTGAGCTCCTGGCAGACGCCTTCATGGGTCTCTGGGTGAGCCCCGGGCAGACGCCTTCATGGGTCTCTGGGTGAGCCCCTGGCAGACGCCTTCATGGGTCTCTGGGTGAGCCCCGGGCAGACGCCTTCATGGGTCTCTGGGTGAGCTCCTGGCAGACGCCTTCATGGGTCTCTGGGTGAGCCCCGGGCAGACGCCTTCATGGGTCTCTGGGTGAGCCCCGGGCAGACGCCTTCATGGGTCTCTGGGTGAGCCCCTGGCAGACGCCTTCATGGGTCTCTGGGTGAGCCCCTGGCAGACGCCTTCATGGGTCTCTGGGTGAGCTCCTGGCAGACGCCTTCATGGGTCTCTGGGTGAGCTCCTGGCAGACGCCTTCATGGGTCTCTGGGTGAGCCCCTGGCAGACGCCTTCATGGGTCTCTGGGTGAGCCCCTGGCAGACGCCTTCATGGGTCTCTGGGTGAGCCCCTGGCAGACGCCTTCATGGGTCTCTGGGTGAGCTCCTGGCAGACGCCTTCATGGGTCTCTGGGTGATAAAAGTAAAGAAAGAGAGGCCTGTTTGACCACAGACCTCCTGGTCCTACAGTCTCTCCATCCAAACGTTTTAAACTCTTTCAACTGAAGCTCCAGAATCAGGTCAGAGTGGAGTCAGCTGAGCCGGTCATGAGCTCCGTCAGGCTCCACAACAACAGCTCCTTTCTCTGCAGCCGGAGGAGCCGGAGGAGCCGGAGGAGCCGGAGGAGCGGGAGGAGCCGGAGGAGCGGGAGGAGCCGGAGGAGCCGGAGGAGCCGGAGGAGCTGGAGCCTCCACATGCAGAGGAAGCTCCACCAGTTTGACCAGAACAAACGTATAAAAGATAAAAACAGCCGTAGGTTTGAAGCCAGTTTGAGTTCATGCTTTCAATGACTTTTGAGACCTTCATTTTAACACAATATATTTAAGCTCTGAGCCTCCACCTTGACCCACAGAGGAACACCTTATTTGAAAGCTAAGACCTACAAAGCTGATCTAAATGGAGCTTTTTCCATCGTCACTTTTCCCAAGAAGCTTTAGATTTGGGTAAAGCCAAACTGGAGAACGTGTGCTCGGATCAGGGGGTTCAAACACACTTCAGCTGCAAACCTTCATCCCGAGTCTGAGATTATTTACACAGAAACTCTGACCTGCAGAAGACACTTTACTCCAAGTCCAGGTCCAGGTCCAGGTCCAGCTCCAGGTCCGCTCTAACTCCTCGGTCTCTTCTCGGTCTCTTCTCGGTCTCTCCTCGGTCTCTCCTCGGTCTCTCCTCGGTCTCTCCTCGGTCTCTAACTCCTCGCTCTGTGACTCTGCTCTCACTCCTGAAGTTTCCTCTAAAGTCTCTGTGAAATGCTTTGACTTAAGACACACCCCCCACTCTCTGTCGGCCAATCAGAGAGCTCCCTGATCTGTGCTGAGATAAAGGACTGAAAAAGTGCTCGAGCGGATACTTTTATACAGGGGCGGACGGGCCGTGTTCTGGAAGAGCACAGAGGGGCCCCCGGCTCCAGGGCCACCAGTCCGGCCCCTCACTTTACCCTCACCCCCGAGCTTTACCCAAATCTAAAAGCTTAAAAGAAAAGCATACAAAAACACAAATGGGCTGGAAAAGCAACAAAAAAGTGACAAAAACGTGATGACAAAGCGATGAAAAAAACATGACCAAAAAAAATGAAAAACAAGAGACGAAAACACAACGAAAAAGTGACGAAAACGTGGGGGAAGTGTGAATATCAGGACACTTTGTAGTCCTCTACAAAGTGTCCTGATATTGGGGCAGCAAAAAAGTGACGAAAACACAACGAAAAATTGACAAAAAAGTGACGAAAACACAACGAAAAACGGACAAAAAAGTGACGAAAAAGTGACGAAAAAGTGACGAAAAAGAGATGAAAAATTGACGAAAAATTGACGAAAAATTGACGAAAAAGAGACGAAAAATTTACGAAAAATTGACGAAAAATTGACGAAAAAGAGACGAAAACACACTTTGTAGAGGACGTGGGGACAGTGTGAGGATCAGGACACTTTGTAGAGGACGTGGGACAGTGTGAGGATCAGGACACTTTGTAGAGGACGTGGGGACAGTGTGGGGATCAGGACACTTTGTAGAGGACGTGGGGACAGTGTGAGGATCAGGACACTTTGTAGAGGACGTGGGACAGTGTGGGGATCAGGACACTTTGTAGAGGACGTGGGGACAGTGTGAGGATCAGGACACTTTGTAGAGGACGTGGGACAGTGTGAGGATCAGGACACTTTGTAGAGGACGTGGGGCAGTGTGGGGATCAGGACACTTTGTAGAGGACGTGGGACAGTGTGAGGATCAGGACACTTTGTAGAGGACGTGGGGACAGTGTGAGGATCAGGACACTTTGTAGAGGACGTGAGGACAGTGTGAGGATCAGGACACTTTGTAGAGGACGTGGGGCAGTGTGGGGATCAGGACACTTTGTAGAGGACGTGGGACAGTGTGAGGATCAGGACACTTTGTAGAGGACGTGGGGACAGTGTGGGGATCAGGACACTTTGTAGAGGACGTGGGGACAGTGTGAGGATCAGGACACTTTGTAGAGGACGTGAGGACAGTGTGAGGATCAGGACACTTTGTAGAGGACGTGGGGACAGTGTGAGGATCAGGACACTTTGTAGAGGACGTGGGGACAGTGTGAGGATCAGGACACTTTGTAGAGGACGTGGGGCAGTGTGGGGATCAGGACACTTTGTAGAGGACGTGGGACAGTGTGGGGATCAGGACACTTTGTAGAGGACGTGGGGACAGTGTGAGGATCAGGACACTTTGTAGAGGACGTGAGGACAGTGTGAGGATCAGGACACTTTGTAGAGGACGTGGGACAGTGTGAGGATCAGGACACTTTGTAGAGGACGTGAGGACAGTGTGGGGATCAGGACACTTTGTAGAGGACGTGGGGACAGTGTGAGGATCAGGACACTTTGTAGAGGACGTGGGACAGTGTGAGGATCAGGACACTTTGTAGAGGACGTGAGGACAGTGTGGGGATCAGGACACTTTGTAGAGGACGTGGGGACAGTGTGAGGATCAGGACACTTTGTAGAGGACGTGGGACAGTGTGAGGATCAGGACACTTTGTAGAGGACGTGGGGACAGTGTGAGGATCAGGACACTTTGTAGAGGACGTGGGGACAGTGTGAGGATCAGGACACTTTGTAGAGGACGTGGGACAGTGTGAGGATCAGGACACTTTGTAGAGGACGTGAGGACAGTGTGAGGATCAGGACACTTTGTAGAGGACGTGGGGACAGTGTGAGGATCAGGACACTTTGTAGAGGACGTGGGGACAGTGTGAGGATCAGGACACTTTGTAGAGGACGTGAGGACAGTGTGGGGATCAGGACACTTTGTAGAGGACGTGGGGACAGTGTGAGGATCAGGACACTTTGTAGAGGACGTGGGGACAGTGTGGGGATCAGGACACTTTGTAGAGGACGTGAGGACAGTGTGAGGATCAGGACACTTTGTAGAGGACGTGGGACAGTGTGGGGATCAGGACACTTTGTAGAGGACGTGGGGACAGTGTGGGGATCAGGACACTTTGTAGAGGACGTGGGGACAGTGTGAGGATCAGGACACTTTGTAGAGGACGTGGGGCAGTGTGGGGATCAGGACACTTTGTAGAGGACGTGGGACAGTGTGAGGATCAGGACACTTTGTAGAGGACGTGGGACAGTGTGAGGATCAGGACACTTTGTAGAGGACGTGGGGACAGTGTGAGGATCAGGACACTTTGTAGAGGACGTGGGACAGTGTGAGGATCAGGACACTTTGTAGAGGACGTGAGGACAGTGTGAGGATCAGGACACTTTGTAGAGGACGTGGGGACAGTGTGAGGATCAGGACACTTTGTAGAGGACGTGGGGCAGTGTGGGGATCAGGACACTTTGTAGAGGACGTGGGACAGTGTGAGGATCAGGACACTTTGTAGAGGACGTGGGACAGTGTGAGGATCAGGACACTTTGTGGAGGACGTGGGACAGTGTGGGGATCAGGACACTTTGTAGAGGACGTGGGACAGTGTGAGGATCAGGACACTTTGTAGAGGACGTGGGACAGTGTGGGGATCAGGACACTTTGTAGAGGACGTGGGACAGTGTGAGGATCAGGACACTTTGTGGAGGACGTGGGACAGTGTGGGGATCAGGACACTTTGTAGAGGACGTGGGACAGTGTGGGGATCAGGACACTTTGTAGAGGACGTGAGGACAGTGTGGGGATCAGGACACTTTGTAGAGGACGTGGGACAGTGTGAGGATCAGGACACTTTGTGGAGGACGTGGGACAGTGTGAGGATCAGGACACTTTGTGGAGGACGTGGGACAGTGTGGGGATCAGGACACTTTGTAGAGGACGTGAGGACAGTGTGGGGATCAGGACACTTTGTGGAGGACGTGGGACAGTGTGAGGATCAGGACACTTTGTAGAGGACGTGAGGACAGTGTGGGGATCAGGACACTTTGTAGAGGACGTGGGGACAGTGTGGGGATCAGGACACTTTGTAGAGGACGTGGGGACAGTGTGAGGATCAGGACACTTTGTAGAGGACGTGGGACAGTGTGAGGATCAGGACACTTTGTAGAGGACGTGAGGACAGTGTGGGGATCAGGACACTTTGTAAAGGACGTGAGGACAGTGTGGGGATCAGGACACTTTGTGGAGGACGTGGGACAGTGTGAGGATCAGGACACTTTGTAGAGGACGTGAGGACAGTGTGAGGATCAGGACACTTTGTGGAGGACGTGGGGACAGTGTGAGGATCAGGACACTTTGTAGAGGACGTGGGGACAGTGTGAGGATCAGGACACTTTGTAGAGGACGTGAGGACAGTGTGAGGATCAGGACACTTTGTAGAGGACGTGGGGACAGTGTGAGGATCAGGACACTTTGTAGAGGACGTGGGGACAGTGTGAGGATCAGGACACTTTGTAGAGGACGTGGGGACAGTGTGAGGATCAGGACACTTTGTAGAGGACGTGAGGACAGTGTGAGGATCAGGACACTTTGTAGAGGACGTGGGGACAGTGTGGGGATCAGGACACTTTGTAGAGGACGTGGGACAGTGTGAGGATCAGGACACTTTGTAGAGGACGTGGGGACAGTGTGAGGATCAGGACACTTTGTAGAGGACGTGGGACAGTGTGAGGATCAGGACACTTTGTAGAGGACGTGGGGACAGTGTGAGGATCAGGACACTTTGTAGAGGACGTGGGGATCAGGACACTTTGTAGAGGACGTGGGACAGTGTGGGGATCAGGACACTTTGTAGAGGACGTGAGGACAGTGTGGGGATCAGGACACTTTGTAGAGGACGTGAGGACAGTGTGGGGATCAGGACACTTTGTAGAGGACGTGAGGACAGTGTGGGGATCAGGACACTTTGTAGAGGACGTGAGGACGTGGGGATCAGGACACTTTGTAGAGGACGTGGGACAGTGTGAGGATCAGGACACTTTGTAGAGGACGTGAGGACAGTGTGAGGATCAGGACACTTTGTAGAGGACGTGGGACAGTGTGGGGATCAGGACACTTTGTAGAGGACGTGGGGACAGTGTGGGGATCAGGACACTTTGTAGAGGACGTGGGACAGTGTGAGGATCAGGACACTTTGTAGAGGACGTGGGACAGTGTGAGGATCAGGACACTTTGTAGAGGACGTGAGGACAGTGTGAGGATCAGGACACTTTGTAGAGGACGTGGGACAGTGTGGGGATCAGGACACTTTGTAGAGGACGTGGGGACAGTGTGAGGATCAGGACACTTTGTAGAGGACGTGGGGACAGTGTGAGGATCAGGACACTTTGTAGAGGACGTGGGACAGTGTGGGGATCAGGACACTTTGTAGAGGACGTGGGGACAGTGTGAGGATCAGGACACTTTGTAGAGGACGTGGGGACAGTGTGAGGATCAGGACACTTTGTAGAGGACGTGGGGACAGTGTGGGGATCAGGACACTTTGTAGAGGACGTGAGGACAGTGTGGGGATCAGGACACTTTGTAGAGGACGTGAGGACAGTGTGAGGATCAGGACACTTTGTAGAGGACGTGAGGACAGTGTGGGGATCAGGACACTTTGTAGAGGACGTGGGGACAGTGTGAGGATCAGGACACTTTGTAAAGGACGTGAGGACAGTGTGAGGATCAGGACACTTTGTAGAGGACGTGAGGACAGTGTGAGGATCAGGACACTTTGTAGAGGACGTGAGGACAGTGTGAGGATCAGGACACTTTGTAGAGGACGTGAGGACAGTGTGGGGATCAGGACACTTTGTAGAGGACGTGAGGACAGTGTGGGGATCAGGACACTTTGTAGAGGACGTGGGGACAGTGTGAGGATCAGGACACTTTGTAGAGGACGTGAGGACAGTGTGAGGATCAGGACACTTTGTAGAGGACGTGGGGACAGTGTGAGGATCAGGACACTTTGTAGAGGACGTGAGGACAGTGTGGGGATCAGGACACTTTGTAGAGGACGTGGGACAGTGTGAGGATCAGGACACTTTGTAGAGGACGTGGGACAGTGTGGGGATCAGGACACTTTGTAGAGGACGTGAGGACAGTGTGGGGATCAGGACACTTTGTAGAGGACGTGGGACAGTGTGAGGATCAGGACACTTTGTAGAGGACGTGGGGACAGTGTGGGGATCAGGACACTTTGTAGAGGACGTGGGACAGTGTGAGGATCAGGACACTTTGTAGAGGACGTGGGGACAGTGTGGGGATCAGGACACTTTGTAAAGGACGTGAGGACAGTGTGGGGATCAGGACACTTTGTAGAGGACGTGGGGGCAGTGTGAGGATCAGGACACTTTGTAGAGGACGTGAGGACAGTGTGGGGATCAGGACACTTTGTAGAGGACGTGAGGACAGTGTGAGGATCAGGACACTTTGTAGAGGACGTGGGGGCAGTGTGGGGATCAGGACACTTTGTAGAGGACGTGGGGATCAGGACACTTTGTAGAGGACGTGGGGACAGTGTGAGGATCAGGACACTTTGTAGAGGACGTGGGACAGTGTGAGGATCAGGACACTTTGTAGAGGACGTGGGGACAGTGTGGGGATCAGGACACTTTGTAGAGGACGTGGGGACAGTGTGAGGATCAGGACACTTTGTAGAGGACGTGAGGACAGTGTGGGGATCAGGACACTTTGTAAAGGACGTGAGGACAGTGTGGGGATCAGGACACTTTGTAGAGGACGTGGGGACAGTGTGGGGATCAGGACACTTTGTAGAGGACGTGAGGACAGTGTGGGGATCAGGACACTTTGTAGAGGACGTGGGGACAGTGTGAGGATCAGGACACTTTGTAGAGGACGTGGGGACAGTGTGAGGATCAGGACACTTTGTAGAGGACGTGAGGACAGTGTGGGGATCAGGACACTTTGTAGAGGACGTGGGGACAGTGTGGGGATCAGGACACTTTGTGGAGGACGTGGGACAGTGTGAGGATCAGGACACTTTGTAGAGGACGTGGGGACAGTGTGGGGATCAGGACACTTTGTAGAGGACGTGAGGACAGTGTGAGGATCAGGACACTTTGTAGAGGACGTGGGGACAGTGTGGGGATCAGGACACTTTGTAGAGGACGTGGGGACAGTGTGAGGATCAGGACACTTTGTAGAGGACGTGGGACAGTGTGGGGATCAGGACACTTTGTAGAGGACGTGGGACAGTGTGGGGATCAGGACACTTTGTAGAGGACGTGGGACAGTGTGGGGATCAGGACACTTTGTAGAGGACGTGAGGACAGTGTGGGGATCAGGACACTTTGTAGAGGACGTGGGGACAGTGTGGGGATCAGGACACTTTGTAGAGGACGTGGGGACAGTGTGAGGATCAGGACACTTTGTAGAGGACGTGAGGACAGTGTGAGGATCAGGACACTTTGTAGAGGACGTGGGGACAGTGTGAGGATCAGGACACTTTGTAGAGGACGTGGGGACAGTGTGAGGATCAGGACACTTTGTAGAGGACGTGAGGACAGTGTGGGGATCAGGACACTTTGTAGAGGACGTGGGGACAGTGTGAGGATCAGGACACTTTGTAGAGGACGTGAGGACAGTGTGAGGATCAGGACACTTTGTAGAGGACGTGGGGACAGTGTGAGGATCAGGACACTTTGTAGAGGACGTGGGGACAGTGTGGGGATCAGGACACTTTGTAGAGGACGTGAGGACAGTGTGAGGATCAGGACACTTTGTAGAGGACGTGGGGACAGTGTGAGGATCAGGACACTTTGTAGAGGACGTGAGGACAGTGTGAGGATCAGGACACTTTGTAGAGGACGTGAGGACAGTGTGAGGATCAGGACACTTTGTAGAGGACGTGGGGACAGTGTGAGGATCAGGACACTTTGTAGAGGACGTGGGGACAGTGTGAGGATCAGGACACTTTGTAGAGGACGTGGGGACAGTGTGAGGATCAGGACACTTTGTAGAGGACGTGGGGACAGTGTGAGGATCAGGACACTTTGTAGAGGACGTGGGGACAGTGTGGGGATCAGGACACTTTGTAGAGGACGTGGGGACAGTGTGGGGATCAGGACACTTTGTAGAGGACGTGGGACAGTGTGGGGATCAGGACACTTTGTAGAGGACGTGGGGACAGTGTGAGGATCAGGACACTTTGTAGAGGACGTGGGACAGTGTGAGGATCAGGACACTTTGTAGAGGACGTGGGGACAGTGTGAGGATCAGGACACTTTGTAGAGGACGTGGGACAGTGTGAGGATCAGGACACTTTGTAGAGGACGTGGGACAGTGTGGGGATCAGGACACTTTGTAGAGGACGTGGGACAGTGTGAGGATCAGGACACTTTGTAGAGGACGTGGGACAGTGTGAGGATCAGGACACTTTGTAGAGGACGTGGGACAGTGTGAGGATCAGGACACTTTGTAGAGGACGTGGGACAGTGTGAGGATCAGGACACTTTGTAGAGGACGTGAGGACAGTGTGAGGATCAGGACACTTTGTAGAGGACGTGGGACAGTGTGAGGATCAGGACACTTTGTAGAGGACGTGAGGACAGTGTGAGGATCAGGACACTTTGTAGAGGACGTGAGGACAGTGTGAGGATCAGGACACTTTGTAGAGGACGTGGGGACAGTGTGAGGATCAGGACACTTTGTAGAGGACGTGAGGACAGTGTGAGGATCAGGACACTTTGTAGAGGACGTGGGGACAGTGTGGGGATCAGGACACTTTGTAGAGGACGTGAGGACAGTGTGAGGATCAGGACACTTTGTAGAGGACGTGGGGACAGTGTGAGGATCAGGACACTTTGTAGAGGACGTGGGACAGTGTGGGGATCAGGACACTTTGTAGAGGACGTGGGACAGTGTGGGGATCAGGACACTTTGTAGAGGACGTGAGGACAGTGTGAGGATCAGGACACTTTGTAGAGGACGTGGGGACAGTGTGAGGATCAGGACACTTTGTAGAGGACGTGAGGACAGTGTGAGGATCAGGACACTTTGTAGAGGACGTGAGGACAGTGTGAGGATCAGGACACTTTGTAGAGGACGTGGGGACAGTGTGAGGATCAGGACACTTTGTAGAGGACGTGAGGACAGTGTGAGGATCAGGACACTTTGTAGAGGACGTGAGGACAGTGTGAGGATCAGGACACTTTGTAGAGGACGTGGGACAGTGTGAGGATCAGGACACTTTGTAGAGGACGTGAGGACAGTGTGAGGATCAGGACACTTTGTAGAGGACGTGGGACAGTGTGGGGATCAGGACACTTTGTAGAGGACGTGGGGACAGTGTGAGGATCAGGACACTTTGTAGAGGACGTGGGGACAGTGTGGGGATCAGGACACTTTGTAGAGGACGTGAGGACAGTGTGAGGATCAGGACACTTTGTAGAGGACGTGGGACAGTGTGGGGATCAGGACACTTTGTAGAGGACGTGGGGGCAGTGTGGGGATCAGGACACTTTGTAGAGGACGTGAGGGCAGTGTGAGGATCAGGACACTTTGTAGAGGACGTGGGGACAGTGTGAGGATCAGGACACTTTGTAGAGGACGTGAGGACAGTGTGAGGATCAGGACACTTTGTAGAGGACGTGAGGGCAGTGTGGGGATCAGGACACTTTGTAGAGGACGTGGGGGCAGTGTGGGGATCAGGACACTTTGTAGAGGACGTGGGGACAGTGTGAGGATCAGGACACTTTGTAGAGGACGTGGGGACAGTGTGGGGATCAGGACACTTTGTAGAGGACGTGGGACAGTGTGGGGATCAGGACACTTTGTAGAGGACGTGGGGACAGTGTGGGGATCAGGACACTTTGTAGAGGACGTGGGACAGTGTGAGGATCAGGACACTTTGTAGAGGACGTGGGACAGTGTGAGGATCAGGACACTTTGTAGAGGACGTGAGGACAGTGTGGGGATCAGGACACTTTGTAGAGGACGTGGGGGCAGTGTGGGGATCAGGACACTTTGTAGAGGACGTGGGGACAGTGTGGGGATCAGGACACTTTGTAGAGGACGTGGGGACAGTGTGGGGATCAGGACACTTTGTAGAGGACGTGAGGACAGTGTGAGGATCAGGACACTTTGTAGAGGACGTGAGGATCAGGACACTTTGTAGAGGACGTGGGACAGTGTGAGGATCAGGACACTTTGTAGAGGACGTGGGACAGTGTGAGGATCAGGACACTTTGTAGAGGACGTGGGGACAGTGTGAGGATCAGGACACTTTGTAGAGGACGTGGGGACAGTGTGAGGATCAGGACACTTTGTAGAGGACGTGGGGACAGTGTGAGGATCAGGACACTTTGTAGAGGACGTGGGGACAGTGTGAGGATCAGGACACTTTGTAGAGGACGTGAGGATCAGGACACTTTGTAGAGGACGTGGGACAGTGTGAGGATCAGGACACTTTGTAGAGGACGTGGGGACAGTGTGGGGATCAGGACACTTTGTAGAGGACGTGGGGACAGTGTGAGGATCAGGACACTTTGTAGAGGACGTGGGACAGTGTGAGGATCAGGACACTTTGTGGAGGACGTGGGACAGTGTGGGGATCAGGACACTTTGTAGAGGACGTGGGGACAGTGTGGGGATCAGGACACTTTGTAGAGGACGTGGGACAGTGTGAGGATCAGGACACTTTGTAGAGGACGTGGGGACAGTGTGAGGATCAGGACACTTTGTAGAGGACGTGGGGACAGTGTGGGGATCAGGACACTTTGTAGAGGACGTGGGGACAGTGTGAGGATCAGGACACTTTGTAGAGGACGTGGGGACAGTGTGAGGATCAGGACACTTTGTAGAGGACGTGGGGACAGTGTGGGGATCAGGACACTTTGTAGAGGACGTGGGACAGTGTGGGGATCAGGACACTTTGTAGAGGACGTGAGGACAGTGTGGGGATCAGGACACTTTGTGGAGGACGTGGGGACAGTGTGGGGATCAGGACACTTTGTAGAGGACGTGGGACAGTGTGAGGATCAGGACACTTTGTAGAGGATGTGAGGACAGTGTGGGGATCAGGACACTTTGTGGAGGACGTGGGGACAGTGTGGGGATCAGGACACTTTGTAGAGGATGTGAGGACAGTGTGGGGATCAGGACACTTTGTAGAGGACGTGGGACAGTGTGAGGATCAGGACACTTTGTAGAGGACGTGGGGACAGTGTGGGGATCAGGACACTTTGTAGAGGATGTGAGGACAGTGTGGGGATCAGGACACTTTGTAGAGGACGTGGGACAGTGTGAGGATCAGGACACTTTGTAGAGGATGTGAGGACAGTGTGGGGATCAGGACACTTTGTAGAGGACGTGGGGACAGTGTGGGGATCAGGACACTTTGTAGAGGATGTGAGGACAGTGTGGGGATCAGGACACTTTGTGGAGGACGTGGGGACAGTGTGGGGATCAGGACACTTTGTAGAGGACGTGAGGACAGTGTGGGGATCAGGACACTTTGTGGAGGACGTGGGACAGTGTGGGGATCAGGACACTTTGTAGAGGACGTGAGGACAGTGTGAGGATCAGGACACTTTGTAGAGGACGTGGGGACAGTGTGGGGATCAGGACACTTTGTGGAGGACGTGGGGACAGTGTGGGGATCAGGACACTTTGTAGAGGACGTGGGGACAGTGTGAGGATCAGGACACTTTGTAGAGGACGTGGGGACAGTGTGAGGATCAGGACACTTTGTAGAGGACGTGGGGACAGTGTGAGGATCAGGACACTTTGTAGAGGACGTGGGACAGTGTGGGGATCAGGACACTTTGTAGAGGACGTGGGACAGTGTGAGGATCAGGACACTTTGTAGAGGACGTGGGGACAGTGTGGGGATCAGGACACTTTGTAGAGGACGTGGGACAGTGTGGGGATCAGGACACTTTGTAGAGGACGTGGGACAGTGTGAGGATCAGGACACTTTGTAGAGGACGTGGGGACAGTGTGGGGATCAGGACACTTTGTAGAGGACGTGAGGACAGTGTGGGGATCAGGACACTTTGTAGAGGACGTGGGGACAGTGTGAGGATCAGGACACTTTGTAGAGGACGTGAGGACAGTGTGAGGATCAGGACACTTTGTAGAGGACGTGGGGACAGTGTGAGGATCAGGACACTTTGTAGAGGACGTGAGGATCAGGACACTTTGTAGAGGACGTGGGACAGTGTGGGGATCAGGACACTTTGTAGAGGACGTGGGGACAGTGTGAGGATCAGGACACTTTGTAAAGGACGTGGGGACAGTGTGGGGATCAGGACACTTTGTAGAGGACGTGAGGACAGTGTGGGGATCAGGACACTTTGTAAAGGACGTGGGGACAGTGTGGGGATCAGGACACTTTGTAGAGGACGTGAGGACAGTGTGAGGATCAGGACACTTTGTAGAGGACGTGGGGACAGTGTGAGGATCAGGACACTTTGTAGAGGACGTGGGGACAGTGTGAGGATCAGGACACTTTGTAGAGGACGTGGGGACAGTGTGGGGATCAGGACACTTTGTAGAGGACGTGGGACAGTGTGGGGATCAGGACACTTTGTAGAGGACGTGGGGACAGTGTGAGGATCAGGACACTTTGTAGAGGACGTGGGGACAGTGTGAGGATCAGGACACTTTGTAGAGGACGTGGGGACAGTGTGAGGATCAGGACACTTTGTAGAGGACGTGGGGACAGTGTGAGGATCAGGACACTTTGTAGAGGACGTGGGGACAGTGTGGGGATCAGGACACTTTGTAGAGGACGTGAGGACAGTGTGGGGATCAGGACACTTTGTAGAGGATGTGGGGACAGTGTGGGGATCAGGACACTTTGTAGAGGACGTGGGGACAGTGTGGGGATCAGGACACTTTGTAGAGGACGTGGGACAGTGTGGGGATCAGGACACTTTGTAGAGGATGTGGGGACAGTGTGGGGATCAGGACACTTTGTAGAGGATGTGGGGACAGTGTGGGGATCAGGACACTTTGTAGAGGACGTGAGGACAGTGTGGGGATCAGGACACTTTGTAGAGGACGTGGGGACAGTGTGGGGATCAGGACACTTTGTAGAGGACGTGGGACAGTGTGAGGATCAGGACACTTTGTAGAGGACGTGAGGACAGTGTGGGGATCAGGACACTTTGTAGAGGACGTGGGGACAGTGTGGGGATCAGGACACTTTGTAGAGGACGTGGGGACAGTGTGAGGATCAGGACACTTTGTAAAGGACGTGGGACAGTGTGGGGATCAGGACACTTTGTAGAGGACGTGGGACAGTGTGAGGATCAGGACACTTTGTAGAGGACGTGGGGACAGTGTGAGGATCAGGACACTTTGTAGAGGACGTGGGGACAGTGTGGGGATCAGGACACTTTGTAGAGGACGTGGGGACAGTGTGAGGATCAGGACACTTTGTAGAGGACGTGGGGACAGTGTGGGGATCAGGACACTTTGTAGAGGACGTGAGGACAGTGTGGGGATCAGGACACTTTGTAGAGGACGTGGGGACAGTGTGGGGATCAGGACACTTTGTAGAGGACGTGAGGACAGTGTGGGGATCAGGACACTTTGTAGAGGACGTGGGACAGTGTGGGGATCAGGACACTTTGTAGAGGACGTGGGGACAGTGTGAGGATCAGGACACTTTGTAGAGGACGTGAGGACAGTGTGGGGATCAGGACACTTTGTAGAGGACGTGAGGACAGTGTGGGGATCAGGACACTTTGTAGAGGACGTGGGGACAGTGTGAGGATCAGGACACTTTGTAGAGGACGTGGGGACAGTGTGGGGATCAGGACACTTTGTAGAGGACGTGGGGACAGTGTGAGGATCAGGACACTTTGTCTCAGAAACATGTGGCTGCAGGTCCATTCGTGTCCACCAGAGGCCGCCACCCTCCGCTCTGGCTCTGATCATCTATATTATTATTATTTCATATTTGTATTATTTAATTATTTAATATTATTATTGTTTTATTTTATATCATTTTATGGAGAAACTAAACAAAGACAACAAGTTTGTTTTTGATGCAGAAACTTTATTAAAACATGGTTCGTACAAAAGTTATGAATAAATATTAAATATTAAATAAATAATAAATAATGTCATAAATAAAATAAATAAATATAAAACTTTGGTGTCGCTCCAGGTCAGAGGCCACAGGTCAGAGGCGGAGCCAGAGGTCAGGGGTCACAGGTCAGAGGCGGAGCCAGGGGTTACAGGTCAGAGGTCACCGGTCAGAGGCGGAGCCAGAGGTCAGGGGTCAGAGGCCACAGGTCAGAGGCCACAGGTCAGAGGTTACAGGTCAGAGGTCACCGGTCAGAGGCCACAGGTCAGAGGTTACAGGTCAGAGGTCACCGGTCAGAGGCGGGGCCAGCTGTAGCAGTGGTGCTGTTTCCTGAGGGACGTCCTGAGGATGAACATGAGGTCACGACGGAGAACATACCAGCCACAGGTGTCCTGCACAAACACGGAGACAACACGTTAATAACACGGGAATAACACGGGAATAACACGGGAGTAACATGTAAATAACCCGTTTGTTCCAGTGATGGGAGTTTATTTGTTATGCTGCGTTCAAGGCGAATTTCCCTCCTCCCACTTGGAGCGTCTCGAAGTAAATACAACTTCGTACAGACGGCGCCCCCCAGTGGAGGAACGGCTCCCCCAGTGGAGGAACGGCTCCCCCAGTGGAGGAACGGCTCCCCCAGTGGAGGAACGGCTCCCCCAGTGGAGGAACGGCTCCCCCAGTGGAGGAACAGCTCATGATCAAACTGCTACTTCAGTCACAGCTTTAGCAGAACCTTATGTTTTCAATTCATATGGGCTAACTGTTGTAGCACTAGCATCGTATGGGCTAACTCTTGTAGCACTAGCATCGTATGGGCTAACTGTTGTAGCACTAGCATCGTATGGGCTAACTGTTGTAGCACTAGCATCGTATGGGCTAACTCTTGTAGCACTAGCATCGTATGGGCTAACTGTTGTAGCACTAGCATCGTATGGGCTAACTGTTGTAGCACTAGCATCGTATGGGCTAACTGTTGTAGCACTAGCATCGTATGGGCTAACTGTTGTAGCACTAGCATCGTATGGGCTAACTGTTGTAACACTAGCATCGTATGGGCTAACTGTTCACGGCTAACTAGCATTAGCCATTTTGTTACAGATGAGAATCAGCATAACATCAGGGATAACTAACCCCGCCCCCTCACCATGACCCCGCCCCCTCACCCTGACCCCGCCCCCTCACCATCACCGCGCCCCCTCACCATGACCCCGCCCCCTCACCATGACCCCGCCCCCTCAGACTCACCTGTTTGTTTAACAGGGCTGTGACGTCACTGAAGTACGGCTCCAACTGTCCAGAGGAAACTCGCTCTGAGAACTGAGACAGAAACAACTGATTAATAATACTGTGTACTACTACTGCAGTACTACAACTGTGTACTACAACTGCAGTACTGCTGCTGTGTACTACTACTGTGTACTACTACTTTGTACTACTACTGCAATGCTACTACTGTACTCGCTCTGAGAACTGAGACAGAAACAACAGATTAATAATACTGCAGTACTGCTACTGTGTACTACTACTGCAGTACTACAACTGTGTACTACAACTGCAGTACTGCTGCTGTGTACTACTACTGCTACAGATACTACAATAACTGCCATTACTGCACATATTACTGCAAATACAAGATATGACAGGACAACATTAATACTGATGCTACTGATACTTGGAGAAGTAGTATCAGTAGCAGTAGCAGTAGCAGTATTAGTACTGTAGTGTTAGTAGTATTATAGTAGTAGTATTAGTAGTAAAGTACTCTCACAGCGATGCTCCACAAGTTGATACAGAACGTGATAGTGTAGTATTGCAGTAGTATTGTAGTAGTAGTAGGGTAGTATTGCAGTAGTATTGCAGTAGTATTGCAGTAGTATTATAGTAGGAGTGTAGTATTGCAGTAGTATTGTAGTTGTAGTAGGGTAGTATTGCAGTAGTATTGCAGTAGTATTGCAGTAGTATTATAGTAGGAGTGTAGTATTGCAGTAGTATTGTAGTTGTAGTAGGGTAGTATTGCAGTAGTATTGCAGTAGTATTATAGTAAGAGTGTAGTATTGCAGTAGTATTGTAGTAGTAGGAGTGTAGTATTGCAGTAGTATTGTAGTAGGAGTGTAGTATTGCAGTAGTATTGTAGTAGGAGTGTAGTATTGCAGTAGTATTGTAGTAGGAGTGTAGTATTGCAGTAGTATTGTAGTAGGAGTGTAGTATTGCAGTAGTATTGCAGTAGTATTATAGTAGGAGTGTAGTATTGCAGTAGTATTGTAGTAGGAGTGTAGTATTGCAGTAGTATTATAGTAGGAGCGTAGTATTGCAGTAGTATTATAGTAGGAGTGTAGTATTGCAGTAGTATTGTAGTAGTAGGAGTGTAGTATTGCAGTAGTATTGTAGTAGGAGTGTAGTATTGCAGTAGTATTATAGTAGGAGTGTAGTATTGCAGTAGTATTATAGTAGGAGTGTAGTAGGAGTGTAGTATTGCAGTAGTATTATAGTAGGAGTGTAGTATTGCAGTAGTATTGTAGTAGTATTGTAGTATTGCAGTAGTATTATAGTAGGAGTGTAGTATTGCAGTAGTATTATAGTAGGAGTGTAGTATTGCAGTAGTATTATAGTAGTAGTGTAGTATTGCAGTAGTATTATAGTAGGAGTGTAGTATTGCAGTAGTATTATAGTAGGAGTGTAGTATTGCAGTAGTATTGTAGTAGTATTGTAGTATTGCAGTAGTATTGTAGTAGTATTGTAGTATTGCAGTAGTATTGTAGTAGTATTGTAGTATTGCAGTAGTATTGTAGTAGGAGTGTAGTAGGAGTGTAGTATTGCAGTAGTATTGCAGTATTAAAGTACTCACACAGCGATGCTCCAGGAGTTGATACAGAATGTTTTGGTGGTCGTGTAGTAATAGTTAGTCATAGTGGTCGTAGTATCTGTCGCAGTAGTAGTGATTGCAGTAGTGTAGGAGTATAGTGGTAATATAGTAGTATTGTAGTAGGGATTGCAGTAATATAGTAGTATTGCAGTAGTATTGTAGTATTAAAGTACTCACACAGCGATGCTCCAGGAGTTGATACAGAACGTTTTGAAAATCGTCTAGTTTCCCGTAGTCCCACGAGACTCCGCCCACGCCCAGATCTGGTTGGTGCAGGTCAAACACATGCCCCGCCCCCTGCAGCGCCTCGTAGACCAATCGCAGCGAAGACGAACACTGGGGACCAATCAGAGCGGAGCGTTAGTGATCAGAGTGAGAAAGGGAACTTTACTTAAACCCGCCCCTGCAGGTGGGCGGGGCGTCGGGCCGTACCTGGCTGTGATTGGCCGAGATGTTGCTGGGCAGAGTCACGTTGTTGTTGTAGAAATGACACGCGGCGGGAAACGTGGACCCCTGCAGGACACACACGGTACTACATCATTCATCACATCAGTACCTGTACTTTAGTATAAGTATAATAAACAGTACAGGAAACACGGACCCCTGCAGGACACACACGGTACTACATCATTCATCACATCAGTCCCTGTACTTTAGTATAAGTATAATAAACAGTACAGGAAACATGGACCCCTGCAGGACACACACGGTACTACATCATTCATCAGTCCCTGTACTTTAGTATAAGTATAAACAGTACAGGAAACACAGACCCCTGCAGGACACACACGGTACTACATCATTCATCAGTCCCTGTACTTTAGTATAAGTATAAACAGTACAGGAAACACGGACCCCTGCAGGACACACACGGTACTACATCATTCATCAGTACCTGTACTTTAGTATAAGTATAAACAGTACAGGAAACACGGACCCCTGCAGGACACACACGGTACTACATTATTCATCAGTCCCTGTACTTTAGTATAAGTATTCTTAAACAGTACAGGAAACGTGGACCCCTGCAGGACACACACGGTACTACATCATTCATCAGTACCTGTACTTTAGTATAAGTATAAATAGTACAGGAAACACGGACCCCTGCAGGACACACACGGTACTACATCATTCATCAGTCCCTGTACTTTAGTATAAGTATAAACAGTAGCATTAGTAGTAGTTGCAGTAGTAGTAGTTACAGTAATAGTAGTAGTATTTGTAAACAGTAGTAGTAGTATTTGTAAACAGTAGTAGTATTCGCAGTAGTAGTAGTAGTAGTATATTTGTAAACAGTAGCAGTAGTAGTAGTACTAGTATGTTTGTAAACAGTAGTAGTATATTTGTAAACAGTAGTAGTAGTAGTAGTATATTTGTAAACAGTAGTACTAATATATTTGTAAACAGTAGTAGTAGTATATTTGTAAACAGTAGTAGTAGTAGTAGTAGTATATTTGTAAACAGTAGTACTAATATATTTGTAAACAGTAGTAGTAGTAGTAGTATATTTGTAAACAGTAGTAGTAGTAGTATATTTGTAAACAGTAGTACTAATATATTTGTAAACAGTAGTAGTAGTAGTAGTAGTAGTATATTTGTAAACAGTAGTAGTAGTAGTAGTAGTAGTAGTAGTATATTTGTAAACAGTAGTAGTAGTAGTATATTTGTAAACAGTAGTAGTAGTAGTAGTATATTTGTAAACAGTAGTAGTAGTAGTATATTTGTAAACAGTAGTACTAATATATTTGTAAACAGTAGTAGTATTCGCAGTAGTAGTAGTAGTACTAGTATATTTGTAAACAGTAGTAGTACTAGTATATTTGTAAACAGTAGTAGTAGTTACAGTAGTAGTAGTAGTAGTATATTTGTAAACAGTAGTAGTAGTTACAGTAGTAGTAGTAGTAGTATATTTGTAAACAGTAGTAGTAGTAGTAGTAGTAGTAGTAGTAGTATATTTGTAAACAGTAGTACTAGTATATTTGTAAACAGTAGTAATATATTTGTAAACAGTAGTAGTAGTTATAGTAATAGTAGTAGTAGTACTAGTATATTTGTAAACAGTAGTAGTAGTATATTTGTAAACAGTACTAATATATTTGTAAACAGTAGTAGTAGTTATAGTAATAGTAGTAGTAGTAGTAGTATATTTGTAAACAGTAGTACTAGTATATTTGTAAACAGTAGTAGTAGTACTAATATATTTGTAAACAGTAGTACCACGTTTCGCAGCAGACTCAGCGCCTCCATGACGGCGTCTCCGGGGGGGGGGCACTTGTTGCCGTGGAGATGGGGCCGGGCGTCGCCGTGGGAACAGGTCAGAGCCAGCAGCATCAGCAGCACAGCTCCAGCAGGGGGCGCCGTGGTCATCATCTGACCACAGGAGACAAAAAACACGACTTAGAGTCTTTAGGAGTTTGTTTCTGAATCACAGTCTGTCTGTGGAGAGAGACGACCCCCCCCCAGGAGACCATGAGGAGACGACCCCCCCATGAGGAGACGACTCCCCCATGAGGAGACGACTCCCCCATGAGGAGACGACTCCCCCATGAGGAGACGACTCCCCCATGAGGAGACGACTCCCCCGCTCTGGCCTTGACGTCCTCACTCCTCCACATGCTTCTACAGTAAATATCTCTGAAACACTTTTCCAAACGCTGGACGAGCGAGTCTGCTCTGAGTTCAGGAGAGGAACCTTCCCCACGTTCCTCTCCTGAACTCAGAGCAGACTCGCTCGTCCAGCGTTTGGAAAAGTGTTTCAGAGATATTTACTGTAGAAGCCTGTGGAGGAGTGAGGACGTCAAGGCCAGAGCCTTGACGACAGATCAGGTTTTATAAAGTTCTCCAAGGGCCAAACAAACTCTGACCAAGAGCCTTCATCAGAACAAATCAATCGTCCATGTTCCTGGAGTCAGATCCACCTCCTGGTTCTCCCTGTTCCCCGTGATACGTCACATGACCCTGGACTATATTAAATATGAACAAGGCCACGTGGTCTCGCCCTGAGGCTCCTCCCCCTGACCTTCAGCCTGTCAGGAGGAGCATCTCCCTGAAGCTGAGTTTTATTTCTGCTGAAACCGTGTCTGACTCAGCTGCTCCTTCAGCTCGGACCAAGCTCTGAGCTGGAGCTCCTTCCCCACCTTCAGAGGAGGATCAGGAGCTTCTGTTTGAGCTGAAGTGAAACTCTGAGCTGGAGCTCCTTCACCACCTTCAGAGGAGGATCAGGAGCTTCTGTCTGAGCTGAAGTGAAACTCTGAGCCGGAGCTCCTTCACCACCTTCAGAGGAGGATCAGGAGCTTCTGTTTGAGCTGAAGTGAAACTCTGAGTCAGACCTGAACTGATCAGGAACATCACAAACGCACCCAAAACCCTGCTCTGAGTCAACCATCTGAAACATCTCCGTCTGTGGTGAATATTAAAGAGCAAACCACAGAAGAACCCACAGCCCAGGCCGCCCGAGGAGCCTGAGAGGAGCCGAGGAGCCTGAGAGGAGCTGAGTCAGAGCGGCGCCTCCACCTCTCGCTCTCGAACATCTCGCTCTGAGCGCTCGCTTTTCCGTCGTCCATCCTCAGAGCGAGCTCTTCTTCACGACGTCGTCACGGAAACGGCTCTGACTCCGCAGACGCTGAAGCCGCTTCAGGGACGAGGACTTTGTGAAGCTCACGGAGAAGAACGTTTCCAAAACGTCACAGCGCCACGACCGGGGGGGCGGAGCCGCGTCCGGGGGGGGCGGAGCCGCGTCCGGGGGGGGCGGAGCCGCGGCCGGGGGGCGGAGCCTCGGGGGAAGGAAAACGCCGTGACGCAGCGCGGCGCGTCGTCACGGAAACGTAGCCCTAACGTTCCTCTGGTGGAAGGCGGAGATCAGGACCATGACGAGATGTTTCCCTCAGGTTCTCTCACTTTAACACTTTAAAGCTGCAGTATGGACCGATCTGACCCACAGTGACCCACAGTGACCCACAAAAAGTTGCATAATGTACCTTTAAACTCGTTTTTGGACGTTTTTTTCAGAAGGATTTTTTAGTTTGTTTTTTGTCTCTAAACTGATTTATTGAGTTTTGAATTTTAAAAAAAAGTTACGTTTTTATAGATTTTAACTTTTTTTTTTTTTTGTTATTTTATTTTTTAATGCTTTTAGTTATCCATAGTTAGTTTAGTTTTCCATAGTTAGTTTAGTTTTCCATAGTTAGTTTAGTTTTCCATAGTTAGTTTAGTTTTCCATAGTTAGTTTAGTTTTCCATAGTTAGTTTAGTTTTCCAAAAAGCAAACAAACATCAAAACAGCAAGAAAAAATAAATAGATAAAATAAACCCAAAAATTAATTAAGTAAATAAGTAAATAAGTTAATAATAATAATAATAATAATAATAATAATAATAGTAATAATAATAATAATAATAATATTAATAATAATAATAATAATAATAATAATAATAATAATAATAATAATAATATTAATAATAATAATAATAATAATAATAATAATAATAATATTAATAATAATAATAATAATAATAATAATAATAATAATAATAGTAATAATAAACAGACAAAAATGTGGTAAAAAATAAATAAATAAATAAAAATACAATGTATAAGTGATAAAAATGCCACACAATAAAAAAGCAGAAACATAAAAGTAACAAAGCTCAGGGAAAAAAAAGTGGCAAAAATATGACTAAAAAGTGACAGAAAAATGTATAAATCTAGAAAGCTTTAAAAACAGAACTAAAAACGTAACAAACATCGTTGATAAATGTAACGACGACGAGAGAAAAAGAAAAAAAAAAAGTGGCAAAACATAGATGTAAAAGATGAGGAGAAAGTGCTCGGTTCGGAGAGTGATAAATAAATAAACATAAATAATAATGATAATAATAATAAAGAGGGTTTTTGGTGCTTAGTACACGGTCCTGGTCTTCACAGGTTAAATCACACACGGCCACAGAGTCAGAGTTCAGGAAAAGGTCCCACAGATCATCACAAACATCCAGCTGTTTTACAGAGAACGTCTGGAACTCCAAACGCCGAGTATCAAAATGTGTTCGAACATAAACAAAGTTGGTTTATCTTGATTCCAACAAAGTAAAATACATTTCCTGCTACATATGCAGTAATTCCAGTTGATTCTGTGTTTCTGAGTTAGTTTCTCGATCCGGATCTAAACCAAACCTTCCCAAAACAGATGAAGAAAAGACCCTGTTTGTGTTTCACATTCTGAAGAGAGATTTGGGAACTTTCTGCTCAGTCGTAGAGGAGTTAAGTATAAGTATAAGTATAAGTATAAGTATAAGTATAAGTATAAGTTAAGTAAACTCTGCTCTGTTATTTTGTTTTATGACAGTTTTAAGAATATATTTTTACAGATGTTGTTCCGTTGCTGTTCGTTAAGACGTTCAGATCCTTCTGCCAAACATTTAACTTTAAAAAAACTAAACCAGATCCAAAAACCTGAGGCTGAACTTTATTATTCTGAATGTTGAGCTTTTTTAGTCCAAAAAGAAAAGAAAACCTGATTTTGAGTTGTTATTATTATTATTATTATTATTATTATTATTATTATTATTATTATACTAAATAATCTTTTTTTTGACCATGAAAACAGAAAATGAAATGTTCCTCATGAACCTCAGCAGGAGCTTCACATGGACCTCACACTCTTTAAACTCTTTAAACTCTTTAAACTCTTTAAACTCTTTAAACTCTTTAAACTCTTTAAACTCTTTAAACTCTTTAAACTCTTTAAACTCTTTAAACATTTGCACAGGAGTGACTTCTTCTTAAACATCTGCAGTGTGAGATGTTTGTTCTGAGAGGAGAACATCACTCACCTCAGACGCAGCTCAGGGTCGGCCTGGTCGATGGTTCGGTCTCAGGTTCGTCTCCGCTCGATGGTCTTCAGGTGATCCGTTGGTGAGTCTCAGGTCTCTGGTCTTCAGTCTCAGGTCAGGTCTGGTCTTCAGTCTCAGGTCTCTGGTCTTCAGTCTCAGGTCTTCAGTCTCAGGTCTTCAGTCTCTGGTCTGGTCTCAGGTCTTCAGTCTCTGGTCTTCAGTCTCAGGTCTTCAGTCTCTGGTCTGGTCTCTGGTCTTCAGTCTCTGGTCTTCAGTCTCAGGTCAGGTCTGGTCTTCAGTCTTCAGTGTGTGAGTTTATAAAGCCTCCTCTTCTCTCTCTCATCTTTCTTAAATGACGGAAACTGAAACTCCTTTTTCACTTTTCAGTCTTGGGATTTTTTTTTTTCTGAATTTCATTTTTCCTCGAGTTCAAACTGACAAAAGTCTGGTGTGTCGAGGAAACCACAGACCCCCCCTCTGCCCCCCCCCCCCTCTACCCCCCCCCCCCCCTCTAACCCCCCCCCCCCCCCACACACACACCGCTGTGACGTGGGCACAGGTTCGATTCCACAGCAGCAGGAAGCTGTGGGAGGACATCAGAGAGAGAAATACATATATATATATTTATATATATATATATATATGTATGTATATATATTAACATGTGTGAAAGTATCCAAGTATCAGATTACTGTACTCTGAACAAAGTAATGTAATAGTACTCGAGTATTCAGTAAAAACAATCACAGATTTACTGTTTGTCCAGATCCAGGTTTAACAGTTTAACAGTTTAAAAGTTTAAAAGTTTTAATATTTAAATGTTTAAATGTTTAAAACTTTAAACTATTGTGTTATTTTGATCTGGGTTTGTTTTAAAATAAGATGTTTTTTCTTCTTTTCTTTATTCAGTGACTCTACATGTGGATGATTTTATACTGTGGAGGCTTTAACTGAGAAACTCCTCTGTGTGACGGAGCTGCAGCAGTGCATTGTGGGAGCTGCAGCAGTGCATTGTGGGAGCTGCAGCAGTGCATTGTGGGAGCTGCAGCAGTGCATTGTGGGAGCTGCAGTCTCTCCGGCGGCCGTTGATGACGTCACTTCCTGTGAGTCTGGAAATAGAAACAGAAACGAGAGTTTGAGGAAAACGAAACGTTCACAATAAAACCGTGACTTTCACAATAAAACGACGGAAACAATGACACGATACTGCAGAAAGTACTACAGAAAGTACTACAGAAATACTACAGCCGTGACACAGCACTGCAGTCAGGGAAAGTACTGCAGTGACACTCATGAAGGTGAGTCAGATACTTGTATATATTCAGACACTGTAAAAAGTCAGTTCATGGAAGGAGAACATGTGTTTGTCACAGCTCAACTTTATGAGCTTTAGTTTGAATCAAAAACTCCAGATGTTGAATTAGGTTCAAACACACACTTGTTCAGACACATTTTCTCATTAAAACAATTATAGCTGACGTAAAAAATCCCTCCCACAGCTCTGAACATGTGACGTGAGCAGCCTGTGAAGTTAGGATCAGTGTTAATGTTGACGACATATTTTACTTTAGTTTTAATCTTTTGACTAAAATGTAATGGAATTTTAGTCTAAAAAATATCTTCCATTTTAGTCTAGTTTTAGTCGACTTAATGTCAGACTCCAAAAAATGACAAAAAAAGACACACCAAAAAAAAAAAGACAAAAAAATGACAAAAAAAGACAAAAAATGACAAAAAATGACAAAAAAATGACCAAAAATAAAAAAAAATACTAAAAAAATACAGAAAATGTGACAAAAAAAGGACAAAAAAAGAGAAAAAAAAGACCAAAAAAATGACAAAAAAATTACACAAAAAAAAGAAAAAAATACAAAAAATGTGACAAAAAAAGGAAATTTCATCCCCATTTTTACTCTAGTTTTAGTCGACTAAAATTGCAAGTAAATGTCAGACTAATGTAGTGGACTTTGCATTGATAATCTTGATTCTAATCATGTTTAATGTTGTTCCTCTGCTTCATGTTTCTGCTCCACATGAACAAAGCTCAGAGCTGATCCTTTAAACATGATCTGAGGCTCTTTCAGACGCTCAATACAAGTTTGGATGATTTTAGTCTCTAAAAAATGACTAAAAATGACTAAAAAAGACAAAAAATGACACAAAAAAAGCCAAAAAAAAGTAAAAAAAAATTACAAAAAAAATACAAAAAAAATTACAAAAAAATTACAAAAATGTGACAAAAAAATGACTAAAAAAGACAAAAAATGACAAAAAAAAGTCAAAAAAAATGACTAAAATGTGACTAAAAAATGACTAAAAAATGACCAAAAAAAAGGAAAAAAAAGACAAAAAAAAGGAAAAAAAAGACAAAAATAAGGAAAAAAAAGACAAAAAAAAAGAAAAAAATGACTAAAAAATGACTAAAAATGTGACAAAAAAAGAAAATTTCATCCCCATTTTTACTCTAGTTTTAGTCGACTAAAATTGCAAGTAAATGTCAGACTAATTGAGTGGACTTTGCATTGATAATATTGATTCTAATCATGTTTAATGTTGTTCCTCTGCTTCATGTTTCTGCTCCACATGAACAAAGCTCAGAGCTGATCCTTTAAACATGATCTGAGGCTCTTTCAGACGCTCAATACAAGTTTGGATGATTTTAGTCTCTCCTTTTCATTTTTATTTAGTCTGATTTTAGTCGACTCAAATATCTGGACATTTTAGTCACAGTTTTAGTCTCATGAGAAACTTTTACTTTAGTTTTAGTCACATTTTAGTCACAAAAATATCACTTTGACTAAAATTAAGACTAAATATTTTAGTCGACGACATTAACACTGGTTGGTACAGAGACAGATGCATCTCTGGAATCGCCCATATATGGTCATGTTTAAAAACAGTTAGAGGAAAACAATTTATATTTTCTCTAATTATTCAAAAACTACTTTAACAAACGCTGAATTATGAATATAGTTTCTACTAAATAAAGACACAAAGACATGGGGAGGAGCAAAGTGGGTCAACAGCCCATAAATACATGAATAACGGAGATGCTAACATGATGCTACATGTTAGCATCGGGCTAATGCTAACGGTTAGCCAGCGCGAGCTACAACTGCCGTTTTCCACATGGGCCCGATTTACACTTGACTTTATTCATGTGATAAATTAGTTCATGCAAAGTCTGCACTGTTCTCTCCATCACAGGTACTGTTCTCTCCATCACAGGTACTGTTCTCTCCATCACAGGTACTGTTCTCTCCATCACAGGTACTGTTCTCTCCATCACAGGTACTGTTCTCTCCATCACAGGTACTGTTCTCTCCATCACAGGTACTGTTCTCTCCATCACAGGTCACTTTGATACTGTTCTCTCCATCACAGGTACTGTTCTCTCCATCACAGGTACTGTTCTCTCCATCACAGGCACTGTTCTCTCCATCACAGGTACTGTTCTCTCCATCACAGGTACTGTTCTCTCCATCACAGGTACTGTTCTCTCCATCACAGGTACTGTTCTCTCCATCACAGGTGTTCTCTCCATCACAGGTGTTCTCTCCATCACAGGTACTGTTCTCTCCATCACAGGTACTGTTCTCTCCATCACAGGTCACTTTGATACTGTTCTCTCCATCACAGTTACTGTTCTCTCCATCACAGGTACTGTTCTCTCCATCACAGGTACTGTTCTCTCCATCACAGGTACTGTTCTCTCCATCACAGGTGTTCTCTCCATCACAGGTGTTCTCTCCATCACAGGTACTGTTCTCTCCATCACAGGTACTGTTCTCTCCATCACAGGTACTGTTCTCTCCATCACAGGTACTGTTCTCTCCATCACAGGTACTGTTCTCTCCATCACAGGTACTGTTCTCTCCATCACAGGTACTGTTCTCTCCATCACAGGTACTGTTCTCTCCATCACAGGTACTGTTCTCTCCATCACAGGCACTGTTCTCTCCATCACAGGTACTGTTCTCTCCATCACAGGTACTGTTCTCTCCATCACAGGTACTGTTCTCTCCATCACAGGTACTGTTCTCTCCATCACAGGTACTGTTCTCTCCATCACAGGTACTGTTCTCTCCATCACAGGTACTGTTCTCTCCATCACAGGTACTGTTCTCTCCATCACAGGTACTGTTCTCTCCATCACAGGCACTGTTCTCTCCATCACAGGTACTGTTCTCTCCATCACAGGTACTGTTCTCTCCATCACAGGTACTGTTCTCTCCATCACAGGTACTGTTCTCTCCATCACAGGTACTGTTCTCTCCATCACAGGCACTGTTCTCTCCATCACAGGCACTGTTCTCTCCATCACAGGTACTGTTCTCTCCATCACAGGCACTGTTCTCTCCATCACAGGTACTGTTCTCTCCATCACAGGTACTGTTCTCTCCATCACAGGTACTGTTCTCTCCATCACAGGTACTGTTCTCTCCATCACAGGTACTGTTCTCTCCATCACAGGTACTGTTCTCTCCATCACAGGTACTGTTCTCTCCATCACAGGTACTGTTCTCTCCATCACAGGTACTGTTCTCTCCATCACAGGTACTGTTCTCTCCATCACAGGTACTGTTCTCTCCATCACAGGCACTGTTCTCTCCATCACAGGCACTGTTCTCTCCATCACAGGTACTGTTCTCTCCATCACAGGCACTGTTCTCTCCATCACAGGTACTGTTCTCTCCATCACAGGTACTGTTCTCTCCATCACAGGTACTGTTCT
Source organism: Gobius niger (assembly GCF_951799975.1). Taxonomy (NCBI): domain Eukaryota; kingdom Metazoa; phylum Chordata; class Actinopteri; order Gobiiformes; family Gobiidae; genus Gobius; species Gobius niger. The sequence continues at coordinate 120,119 of NW_027639332.1, forward strand.
CTCCATCACAGGTACTGTTCTCTCCATCACAGGTGTTCTCTCCATCACAGGTACTGTTCTCTCCATCACAGGTCACTTTGATACTGTTCTCTACATCACAGGTACTGTTCTCTCCATCACAGGTACTGTTCTCTCCATCACAGGTACTGTTCTCTCCATCACAGGCACTGTTCTCTCCATCACAGGTACTGTTCTCTCCATCACAGGTACTGTTCTCTCCATCACAGGCACTGTTCTCTCCATCACAGGTACTGTTCTCTCCATCACAGGTACTGTTCTCTCCATCACAGGTACTGTTCTCTCCATCACAGGTGTTCTCTCCATCACAGGTGTTCTCTCCATCACAGGTACTGTTCTCTCCATCACAGGTACTGTTCTCTCCATCACAGGTACTGTTCTCTCCATCACAGGCACTGTTCTCTCCATCACAGGTACTGTTCTCTCCATCACAGGTACTGTTCTCTCCATCACAGGTGCTGTTCTCTCCATCACAGGTACTGTTCTCTCCATCACAGGTGTTCTCTCCATCACAGGTACTGTTCTCTCCATCACAGGTACTGTTCTCTCCATCACAGGTACTGTTCTCTCCATCACAGGCACTGTTCTCTCCATCACAGGCACTGTTCTCTCCATCACAGGTACTGTTCTCTCCATCACAGGTGTTCTCTCCATCACAGGTGTTCTCTCCATCACAGGTACTGTTCTCTCCATCACAGGTACTGTTCTCTCCATCACAGGTACTGTTCTCTCCATCACAGGTGTTCTCTCCATCACAGGTACTGTTCTCTCCATCACAGGTGTTCTCTCCATCACAGGCACTGTTCTCTCCATCACAGGTACTGTTCTCTCCATCACAGGCACTGTTCTCTCCATCACAGGTACTGTTCTCTCCATCACAGGTACTGTTCTCTCCATCACAGGTACTGTTCTCTCCATCACAGGCACTGTTCTCTCCATCACAGGTACTGTTCTCTCCATCACAGGTACTGTTCTCTCCATCACAGGTACTGTTCTCTCCATCACAGGTACTGTTCTCTCCATCACAGGTACTGTTCTCTCCATCACAGGTACTGTTCTCTCCATCACAGGTACTGTTCTCTCCATCACAGGTACTGTTCTCTCCATCACAGGTACTGTTCTCTCCATCACAGGTACTGTTCTCTCCATCACAGGCACTGTTCTCTCCATCACAGGTACTGTTCTCTCCATCACAGGTACTGTTCTCTCCATCACAGGTACTGTTCTCTCCATCACAGGTACTGTTCTCTCCATCACAGGTACTGTTCTCTCCATCACAGGTACTGTTCTCTCCATCACAGGTACTGTTCTCTCCATCACAGGTACTGTTCTCTCCATCACAGGTACTGTTCTCTCCATCACAGGTGTTCTCTCCATCACAGGTACTGTTCTCTCCATCACAGGTACTGTTCTCTCCATCACAGGTACTGTTCTCTCCATCACAGGTACTGTTCTCTCCATCACAGGTACTGTTCTCTCCATCACAGGTACTGTTCTCTCCATCACAGGTGTTCTCTCCATCACAGGTACTGTTCTCTCCATCACAGGTACTGTTCTCTCCATCACAGGTGTTCTCTCCATCACAGGTACTGTTCTCTCCATCACAGGTACTGTTCTCTCCATCACAGGCACTGTTCTCTCCATCACAGGTACTGTTCTCTCCATCACAGGTACTGTTCTCTCCATCACAGGTGTTCTCTCCATCACAGGTACTGTTCTCTCCATCACAGGTACTGTTCTCTCCATCACAGGCACTGTTCTCTCCATCACAGGTACTGTTCTCTCCATCACAGGCACTGTTCTCTCCATCACAGGTACTGTTCTCTCCATCACAGGTGTTCTCTCCATCACAGGTGTTCTCTCCATCACAGGTACTGTTCTCTCCATCACAGGTACTGTTCTCTCCATCACAGATACTGTTCTCTCCATCACAGGTACTGTTCTCTCCATCACAGGTACTGTTCTCTCCATCACAGGTACTGTTCTCTCCATCACAGGTACTGTTCTCTCCATCACAGGCACTGTTCTCTCCATCACAGGTGTTCTCTCCATCACAGGTACTGTTCTCTCCATCACAGGTACTGTTCTCTCCATCACAGGTACTGTTCTCTCCATCACAGGTACTGTTCTCTCCATCACAGGTACTGTTCTCTCCATCACAGGTGTTCTCTCCATCACAGGTACTGTTCTCTCCATCACAGGTACTGTTCTCTCCATCACAGGTACTGTTCTCTCCATCACAGGCACTGTTCTCTCCATCACAGGCACTGTTCTCTCCATCACAGGCACTGTTCTCTCCATCACAGGTACTGTTCTCTCCATCACAGGCACTGTTCTCTCCATCACAGGTACTGTTCTCTCCATCACAGGCACTGTTCTCTCCATCACAGGTACTGTTCTCTCCATCACAGGCACTGTTCTCTCCATCACAGGTACTGTTCTCTCCATCACAGGTGTTCTCTCCATCACAGGCACTGTTCTCTCCATCACAGATACTGTTCTCTCCATCACAGGCACTGTTCTCTCCATCACAGGTACTGTTCTCTCCATCACAGGTACTGTTCTCTCCATCACAGGCACTGTTCTCTCCATCACAGGTACTGTTCTCTCCATCACAGGTGTTCTCTCCATCACAGGCACTGTTCTCTCCATCACAGATACTGTTCTCTCCATCACAGGCACTGTTCTCTCCATCACAGGCACTGTTCTCTCCATCACAGGTACTGTTCTCTCCATCACAGGTGTTCTCTCCATCACAGGTACTGTTCTCTCCATCACAGGTACTGTTCTCTCCATCACAGGCACTGTTCTCTCCATCACAGGCACTGTTCTCTCCATCACAGGTCACTTTGATACTGTTCTCTCCATCACAGGTACTGTTCTCTCCATCACAGGTGTTCTCTCCATCACAGGTACTGTTCTCTCCATCACAGGTACTGTTCTCTCCATCACAGATACTGTTCTCTCCATCACAGGTGTTCTCTCCATCACAGGTACTGTTCTCTCCATCACAGGTACTGTTCTCTCCATCACAGGCACTGTTCTCTCCATCACAGACACTGTTCTCTCCATCACAGGTACTGTTCTCTCCATCACAGGTACTGTTCTCTCCATCACAGATACTGTTCTCTCCATCACAGGTACTGTTCTCTCCATCACAGGTACTGTTCTCTCCATCACAGGTACTGTTCTCTCCATCACAGGTACTGTTCTCTCCATCACAGATACTGTTCTCTCCATCACAGATACTGTTCTCTCCATCACAGGTACTGTTCTCTCCATCACAGGTACTGTTCTCTCCATCACAGATACTGTTCTCTCCATCACAGGTACTGTTCTCTCCATCACAGGTACTGTTCTCTCCATCACAGGCACTGTTCTCTCCATCACAGGTGTTCTCTCCATCACAGGTGTTCTCTCCATCACAGGTACTGTTCTCTCCATCACAGGTACTGTTCTCTCCATCACAGATACTGTTCTCTCCATCACAGGTACTGTTCTCTCCATCACAGGTACTGTTCTCTCCATCACAGGTACTGTTCTCTCCATCACAGGTACTGTTCTCTCCATCACAGGCACTGTTCTCTCCATCACAGGCACTGTTCTCTCCATCACAGGTACTGTTCTCTCCATCACAGGTACTGTTCTCTCCATCACAGGTACTGTTCTCTCCATCACAGGCACTGTTCTCTCCATCACAGGTACTGTTCTCTCCATCACAGGTACTGTTCTCTCCATCACAGGTACTGTTCTCTCCATCACAGGTACTGTTCTCTCCATCACAGGTACTGTTCTCTCCATCACAGGTACTGTTCTCTCCATCACAGGTACTGTTCTCTCCATCACAGGTACTGTTCTCTCCATCACAGGTACTGTTCTCTCCATCACAGGTACTGTTCTCTCCATCACAGGTACTGTTCTCTCCATCACAGGTACTGTTCTCTCCATCACAGGTACTGTTCTCTCCATCACAGGCACTGTTCTCTCCATCACAGGTACTGTTCCCTCCATCACAGGTACTGTTCTCTCCATCACAGGTACTGTTCTCTCCATCACAGGTCATCCATTTTGATTTCTGCACTTTTTTCTTCACACATTTGTTTATATATTTCATGTCCGTCACTTTATATTCATCAGGATTATTGTTCAAGTCTTACATACTGTAAAACATCACCTTTATTGATTTGTTTTTGCCTTTTTAACTGCGATCATTTCTTTTCTTTGTTTATTTATTTTTGTTATAAGTTTTAGTTTTTTTGAGCGATTCCAAGTTCCAAGTTGTTACAAAAGAAAAGAAACACAATAAAAGGGAGTCGGCCGAAGCAAACAGAGCTTATATATTATATAATATATTATATATATTATTATTTACCCCTTTAAACGTATTTACAAACTTTACAGCTGCTGTTCTTTTACATTTGTTTGTTCTGAGACTCATTATGGAACAGCTAAGATATATATAACCATGATATACACATTAGGATATAGATACATAACCATAATCTACACAAACACAAGTCTGAACTATCCCTTTAACCTGGGCCTGCAGGGTCAGGTCCTAAACTTCGTAACGTTCATGGTGTTACTTGTGTTCTAGCATCACTGTTTTTGTTGGTTTTGTCAGACACTGAGGTTAGAGATGTGAAAGATCTTTTACCTTTACATGTTTCAGCGCCATCTGCAGGCCGTCATCAGAAGTATCACCGGCGTGCGGTGACGTGTCACTTATCAGCTGTTCTTACTTCCGAGGCGTGACCAGTCTGACGGTCCCAACAGGTCCCACAGACTGGCCACGCCCCCTGACGGTCCCAACAGGTCCGACAGACTGGCCACGCCCCCTGACGGTCCCAACAGGTCCCACAGACTGGCCACGCCCCCTGACGGTCCCAACAGGTCCCACAGACTGGCCACGCCCCCTGACGGTCCCAACAGGTCCCACAGACTGGCCACGCCCCCTGACGCCCGGTGGATTCAGGGCGACAGGGGGCGTGGTCATTGGGGGAGGGTCTCCCAGGTGTGGGACAGGAGAAACGCTCCTTCGTCACGGTTGATGGTGTCCGTGCTCGGTTTCCTGATTTCTATGGCTTCTTTTATCCAGCGTTTGAATTGATTGGTTTCCGATCCAATGACCCGAGCCTCGTCCCAGTCCATGAAGTGGTTGTTTCTTTTGCAGTGGTCCGAAATAGCCGGGGCGTGGCCAGTCTGTCGGACCTGCTGGGACCGTCAGACCAGGGGGCGTGGCCAGTCTGTGGGACCTGTTGGGACCGTCAGACTGGTCACGCCCTCTGGTGGCAGGGGGCGTGGCCAGTCTGTGGGACCTGTTGGGACCCTCAGGGGGCGTGGCCAGTCAGTCGGACCCGCTGGGACCCTCAGGGGGCGTGGCCAGTCTGTGGGACCTGTTGGGACCCTCAGGGGGCGTGGCCAGTCAGTCGGACCCGCTGGGACCCTCAGGGGGCGTGGCCAGTCTGTGGGACCTGTTGGGACCCTCAGGGGGCGTGGCCAGTCAGTCGGACCCGCTGGGACCCTCAGGGGGCGTGGCCAGTCTGTCGGACCTGTTGGGACCGTCTGACTGGTCACGCCTCAGAAGTAAGAACAGCTGATCAGTGACACGTCAGCGCACGCCGGTGATGCTTCTGATGACGGCCTGCAGAGGGCGCTGAAACATGTAAAGGTAAAAGATCTTTAACATCTCTAACCTCAGTGTCTGACAAAACCAACAAAAACAGTGATACTAGGGTCAGGTCCTGTCTCTCCCTCTGCTGGACCTGTGGGCTGTGGCGCCTCCTGCTGCTCAAACACGGGAAGGACGTCATGAACCAGAACTGATGTTTAACAACTTTTATTACAATGTAAAAAATCAGCTTTAAAAACATGACATTTTTCTCCTGGTCCTGGTCTGGTCCTGGTCCTGGTCTGGTCCTGGTCCTGGTCTGGTCCTGGTCCTGGTCCTGGTCCTGGTCCTGGTCCTGGTCCTGGTCCTGGTCCTGGTCCTGGTCTGGTCCTGGTCCTGGTCCTGGTCCTGGTCCTGGTCCTGGTCTACCCCGGGATTCCTGCAGAAAACACAAAATGAATCTGGTTCAGGTCAGAGGGACAGCGTGTGGTTCTTACCTGAGTCCCGGGACACGTGTGGTTCTTACCTGAGACCCGGGACAGCGTGTGGTTCTTACCTGAGTCCTGGGACACGTGTGGTTCTTACCTGAGTCCCGGGACACGTGTGGTTCTTACCTGAGTCCTGGGACACGTGTGGTTCTTACCTTTGTCCTGGGACACGTGTGGTTCTTACCTTTGTCCTGGGACATGTGTGGTTCTTACCTGAGTCCTGGGACACGTGTGGTTCTTACCTGAGACCTGGGACACGTGTGGGCCAGGTGGTTCTTACCTGAGTCCTGGGACACGTGTGGTTCTTACCTGAGTCCTGGGACAGCCTCTGGGCCAGGTGGTTCTTACCTGAGACCTGGGACACGTGTGGTTCTTACCTGAGTCCCGGGACACGTGTGGTTCTTACCTGAGTCCTGGGACACGTGTGGTTCTTACCTGAGTCCTGGGACACGTGTGGTTCTTACCTGAGTCCTGGGACACGTGTGGTTCTTACCTGAGTCCCGGGACACGTGTGGTTCTTACCTGAGTCCTGGGACAGCGTGTGGTTCTTACCTGAGTCCCGGGACAGCGTGTGGTTCTGAGTCCTGGGACACGTGTGGTTCTTACCTGAGTCCTGGGACACGTGTGGTTCTTACCTGAGTCCCGGGACAGCGTGTGGTTCTTACCTGAGTCCTGGGACACGTGTGGTTTTTACCTGAGTCCCGGGACAGCGTGTGGTTCTTACCTGAGTCCTGGGACACGTGTGGTTCTTACCTGAGTCCTGGGACACGTGTGGTTCTTACCTGAGTCCTGGGACACGTGTGGTTCTTACCTGAGTCCCGGGACAGCGTGTGGTTCTTACCTGAGTCCTGGGACACGTGTGGTTCTTACCTGAGTCCTGGGACACGTGTGGTTCTTACCTGAGTCCTGGGACACGTGTGGTTTTTACCTGAGTCCTGGGACAAGTGTGGTTTTTACCTGAGTCCTGGGACACGTGTGGTTCTTACCTGAGTCCCGGGACACGTGTGGTTCTTACCTGAGTCCTGGGACAGTGTGTGGTTCTTACCTGAGTCCTGGGACACGTGTGGTTCTTACCTGAGTCCTGGGACACGTGTGGTTCTTACCTGAGTCCTGGGACAGCGTGTGGTTCTTACCTGAGTCCTGGGACACGTGTGGTTCTTACCTGAGTCCTGGGACACGTGTGGTTCTTACCTGAGTCCTGGGACAGCGTGTGGTTCTTACCTGAGTCCCGGGACACGTGTGGTTCTTACCTGAGTCCTGGGACACGTGTGGTTCTTACCTGAGTCCTGGGACAGTGTGTGGTTCTTACCTGAGTCCTGGGACACGTGTGGTTCTTACCTGAGTCCTGGGACAGTGTGTGGTTCTTACCTGAGTCCCGGGACACGTGTGGTTCTTACCTGAGTCCTGGGACAGTGTGTGGTTCTTACCTGAGTCCTGGGACACGTGTGGTTCTTACCTGAGTCCTGGGACAGCGTGCGGTTCTTACCTGAGTCCTGGGACACGTGTGGTTCTTACCTGAGTCCTGGGACACGTGTGGTTCTTACCTGAGTCCTGGGACACGTGTGATTCTTACCTGAGTCCTGGGACAGCGTGTGGTTCTTACCTGAGTCCTGGGACACGTGTGGTTCTTACCTGAGTCCTGGGACACGTGTGGTTCTTACCTGAGTCCTGGGACAGCGTGTGGTTCTTACCTGAGTCCCGGGACACGTGTGGTTCTTACCTGAGTCCTGGGACAGCGTGTGGTTCTTACCTGAGTCCTGGGACAGCGTGTGGTTCTTACCTGAGTCCCGGGACAGCGTGTGGTTCTGAGTCCTGGGACACGTGTGGTTCTTACCTGAGTCCTGGGACACGTGTGGTTCTTACCTGAGTCCCGGGACAGCGTGTGGTTCTTACCTGAGTCCTGGGACACGTGTGGTTCTTACCTGAGTCCTGGGACACGTGTGGTTCTTACCTGAGTCCTGGGACACGTGTGGTTCTTACCTGAGTCCTGGGACAGCGTGTGGTTCTTACCTGAGTCCTGGGACAGCGTGTGGTTCTTACCTGAGTCCTGGGACACGTGTGGTCCTTACCTGAGTCCTGGGACAGCGTGTGGTTCTTACCTGAGTCCTGGGACACGTGTGGTTCTTACCTGAGTCCTGGGACAGCGTGTGGTTCTTACCTGAGTCCTGGGACACGTGTGGTTCTTGCCTGAGTCCTGGGACAGTGTGTGGTTCTTACCTGAGTCCTGGGACACGTGTGGTTCTTACCTGAGTCCTGGGACACGTGTGGTTCTTACCTGAGTCCTGGGACACGTGTGGTCCTTACCTGAGTCCTGGGACAGCGTGTGGTTCTTACCTGAGTCCTGGGACACGTGTGGTTCTTACCTGAGTCCTGGGACACGTGTGGTTCTTACCTGAGTCCTGGGACACGTGTGGTTCTTACCTGAGTCCTGGGACAGCGTGTGGTTCTTACCTGAGTCCTGGGACAGCGTGTGGTTCTTACCTGAGTCCTGGGACACGTGTGGTTCTTACCTGAGTCCTGGGACACGTGTGGTTCTTACCTGAGTCCTGGGACACGTGTGGTTCTTACCTGAGTCCTGGGACACGTGTGGTTCTTACCTGAGTCCTGGGACAGCGTGTGGTTCTTACCTGAGTCCTGGGACACGTGTGGTTCTTACCTGAGTCCTGGGACAGCGTGTGGTTCTTACCTGAGTCCTGGGACACGTGTGGTTCTTACCTGAGTCCTGGGACACGTGTGGTTTTTACCTGAGTCCTGGGACACGTGTGGTTCTTACCTGAGTCCTGGGACAGCGTGTGGTTCTTACCTGAGTCCTGGGACACGTGTGGTTTTTACCTGAGTCCCGGGACACGTGTGGTTCTTACCTGAGTCCTGGGACACGTGTGGTTCTTACCTGAGTCCTGGGACAGCGTGTGGTTCTTACCTGAGTCCTGGGACACGTGTGTTTCTTACCTGAGTCCTGAGACACGTGTGGTTCTTACCTGAGTCCTGGGACACGTGTGGTTCTTACCTGAGTCCTGGGACACGTGTGGTTCTTACCTGAGTCCTGGGCCAGGTGGTTCTTGCCTGAGTCCTGGGACAGCGTGTGGTTCTTACCTGAGTCCTGGGACAGCGTGTGGTTTTTACCTGAGTCCTGGGACACGTGTGGTTCTTACCTGAGTCCTGGGACACGTGTGTTTCTTACCTGAGTCCTGAGACACGTGTGGTTCTTACCTGAGTCCTGGGACACGTGTGGTTCTTACCTGAGTCCTGGGACAGGTGGTTCTTACCTGAGTCCTGGGACAGCGTGTGGTTCTTACCTGAGTCCTGGGACACGTGTGGTTCTTACCTGAGTCCTGGGACACGTGTGTTTCTTACCTGAGTCCTGGGACACGTGTGTTTCTTACCTGAGTCCTGGGACACGTGTGGTTCTTACCTGAGTCCTGAGACACGTGTGGTTCTTACCTGAGTCCTGGGACAGGTGGTTCTTACCTGAGTCCTGGGACAGCGTGTGGTTCTTACCTGAGTCCTGGGACACGTGTGTTTCTTACCTGAGTCCTGAGACACGTGTGGTTCTTACCTGAGTCCTGGGACAGGTGGTTCTTACCTGAGTCCTGGGACAGCGTGTGGTTCTTACCTGAGTCCTGGGACACGTGTGGTTCTTACCTGAGTCCTGGGACACGTGTGGTTCTTACCTGAGTCCTGGGACAGCGTGTGTTTCTTACCTGAGTCCTGGGACAGCGTGTGGTTCTTACCTGAGTCCCGGGACAGCGTGTGGTTTTTACCTGAGTCCTGGGACACGTGTGGTTCTTACCTGAGTCCCGGGACACGTGTGGTTCTTGCCTGAGTCCTGGGACAGCGTGTGGTTCTTACCTGAGTCCCGGGACACGTGTGGTTCTTACCTGAGTCCTGGGACAGCGTGTGGTTCTTACCTGAGTCCCGGGACACGTGTGGTTCTTACCTGAGTCCTGGGACACGTGTGGTTCTTGCCTGAGTCCTGGGACACGTGTGGTTCTTACCTGAGTCCTGGGACAGCGTGTGGTTCTTACCTGAGTCCCGGGACAGCGTGTCGGCCAGGCGGTTCTTGCCCATGGTGCGGAGGATCTTCAGAGTGGAGCTGACGGCGTTGGGCCGGTCGTGCTGGAGCAGGACCTGGACTATGGTCGGCCTGGAGGCTCCTCTCAGCTGAGACTCTGGGATCTGAGGGTACCCGGCCTTCAGGAACAACAGGACCGTGTCGATCTCCGGGTCTGTGTCCGTCTGCACCAGGTCCAGCAGGGTCTTCATCAGGAGGTCCACCAGAACCAGGTCCGACCTGCAGAGACAGACACGTCAGACCTGGTTCTTCTCCCTCAGAGCGTCTGCAGAGGGTGTGGATTTGGGACAGGGTTGTTTTTGTCCTTCACTCTGAGGGACAGGGTTGTTTTTGTCCTTCACTCTGAGGGACAGGGTTGTTTTTGTCCTTCACTCTGAGGGACAGGGTTGTTTTTGTCCTTCACTCTGAGGGACAGGGTTGTTTTTGACCTTCACTCTGAGGGACAGGGTTGTTTTTGTCCTTCACTCTGAGGGACAGGGTTGTTTTTGACCTTCACTCTGAGGGACAGGGTTGTTTTTGACCTTCACTCTGAGGGACAGGGTTGTTTTTGTCCTTCACTCTGAGGGACAGGGTTGTTTTTGACCTTCACTCTGAGGGACAGGGTTGTTTTTGTCCTTCACTCTGAGGGACAGGGTTGTTTTTGTCCTTCACTCTGAGGGACAGGGTTGTTTTTGACCTTCACTCTGAGGGACAGGGTTGTTTTTGTCCTTCACTCTGAGGGACAGGGTTGTTTTTGTCTTTCACTCTGAGGGACAGGGTTGTTTTTGTCTTTCACTCTGAGGGACAGGGTTGTTTTTGTCCTTCACTCTGAGGGACAGGGTTGTTTTTGTCCTTCACTCTGAGGGACAGGGTTGTTTTTGTCTTTCACTCTGAGGGACAGGGTTGTTTTTGTCCTTCACTCTGAGGGACAGGGTTGTTTTTGTCCTTCACTCTGAGGGACAGGGTTGTTTTTGTCCTTCACTCTGAGGGACAGGGTTGTTTTTGTCCTTCACTCTGAGGGACAGGGTTGTTTTTGTCTTTCACTCTGAGGGACAGGGTTGTTTTTGTCCTTCACTCTGAGGGACAGGGTTGTTTTTGTCCTTCACTCTGAGGGACAGGGTTGTTTTTGTCCTTCACTCTGAGGGACAGGCCTGTAAAAACATCTGTAGATACTTGTTCTTCATCACTTCTGTTGAAGTACTGCGGAATGAGGAAGTACTGCAGTATAATGTGTAGTAACCTGACCCTACGCAGTACTTACAGGACGAATGTGTATTAGTACTTCCTGTAATAGAGAGAGGGGGCGGGGCTATAGAATGATGACGGTGACAGCCCTATGAGGAGCCTCCCTGGAGAGAGGGGGCGGGGCTATAGAATGATGATGGTGACAGCCCTATGAGGAGCCTCCCAGGAGAGAGGGGGCGGGGCTATAGAATGATGATGGTGACAGCCCTATGAGGAGCCTCCCCGGAGAGAGGAGGCGGGGCTATAGAATGATGATGGTGACAGCCCTATGAGGAGCCTCCCTGGAGAGAGGGGGCGGGGCTATAGAATGATGATGGTGACAGCCCTATGAGGAGCCTCCCTGGAGAGAGGGGGCGGGGCTATAGAATGATGATGGTGACAGCCCTATGAGGAGCCTCCCTGGAGAGAGGGGGCGGGGCTATAGAATGATGATGGTGACAGCCCTATGAGGAGCCTCCCTGGAGAGCGGGGGCGGGGCTATAGAATGATGATGGTGACAGCCCTATGAGGAGCCTCCCTGGAGAGAGGGGGCGGGGCTATAGAATGATGATGGTGACAGCCCTATGAGGAGCCTCCCTGGAGAGAGGGGGCGGGGCTATAGAATGATGATGGTGACAGCCCTATGAGGAGCCTCCCTGGAGAGAGGGGGCGGGGCTATAGAATGATGATGGTGACGGCCCTATGAGGAGCCTCCCTGGAGAGAGGAGGCGGGGCTATAGAATGATGATGGTGACAGCCCTATGAGGAGCCTCCCTGGAGAGCGGGGGCGGGGCTATAGAATGATGATGGTGACAGCCCTATGAGGAGCCTCCCTGGAGAGAGGAGGCGGGGCTATAGAATGATGATGGTGACGGACCTATGAGGAGCCTCCCTGGAGAGAGGGGGCGGGGCTATAGAATGATGATGGTGACGGACCTATGAGGAGCCTCCCTGGAGAGAGGAGGCGGGGCTATAGAATGATGATGGTGACAGCCCTATGAGGAGCCTCCCTGGAGAGAGGAGGCGGGGCTATAGAATGATGATGGTGACAGCCCTATGAGGAGCCTCCCTGGAGAGAGGAGGCGGGGCTATAGAATGATGATGGTGACAGCCCTATGAGGAGCCTCCCTGGAGAGAGGGGGCGGGGCTATAGAATGATGATGGTGACAGCCCTATGAGGAGCCTCCCTGGAGAGCGGGGGCGGGGCTATAGAATGATGATGGTGACAGCCCTATGAGGAGCCTCCCTGGAGAGAGGGGGCGGGGCTATAGAATGATGATGGTGACAGCCCTATGAGGAGCCTCCCTGGAGAGAGGGGGCGGGGCTATAGAATGATGATGGTGACGGACCTATGAGGAGCCTCCCTGGAGAGAGGAGGCGGGGCTATAGAATGATGATGGTGACAGCCCTATGAGGAGCCTCCCTGGAGAGAGGGGGCGGGGCTATAGAATGATGATGGTGACAGCCCTATGAGGAGCCTCCCTGGAGAGTGGGGGCGGGGCTATAGAATGATGATGGTGACAGCCCTATGAGGAGCCTCCCTGGAGAGAGGGGGCGGGGCTATAGAATGATGATGGTGACAGCCCTATGAGGAGCCTCCCTGGAGAGAGGGGGCGGGGCTATAGAATGATGATGGTGACAGCCCTATGAGGAGCCTCCCTGGAGAGAGGGGGTGGGGCTATAGAATGATGATGGTGACGGCCCTATGAGGAGCCTCCCTGGAGAGAGGGGGTGGGGCTATAGAATGATGATGGTGACAGCCCTATGAGGAGCCTCCCTGGAGAGAGGGGGCGGGGCTATAGAATGATGATGGTGACGGCCCTATGAGGAGCCTCCCTGGAGAGAGGGGGCGGGGCTATAGAATGATGATGGTGACGGCCCTATGAGGAGCCTCCCTGGAGAGAGGGGGCGGGGCTATAGAATGATGATGGTGACAGCCCTATGAGGAGCCTCCCTGGAGAGAGGGGGCGGGGCTATAGAATGATGATGGTGACGGCCCTATGAGGAGCCTCCCTGGAGAGAGGGGGCGGGGCTATAGAATGATGATGGTGACAGCCCTATGAGGAGCCTCCCTGGAGAGAGGAGGCGGGGCTATAGAATGATGATGGTGACAGCCCTATGAGGAGCCTCCCTGGAGAGAGGAGGCGGGGCTATAGAATGATGATGGTGACAGCCCTATGAGGAGCCTCCCTGGAGAGAGGGGGCGGGGCTATAGAATGATGATGGTGACGGCCCTATGAGGAGCCTCCCTGGAGAGAGGGGGCGGGGCTATAGAATGATGATGGTGACGGCCCTATGAGGAGCCTCCCTGGAGAGAGGGGGCGGGGCTATAGAATGATGATGGTGACAGCCCTATGAGGAGCCTCCCCGGAGAGAGGGGGCGGGGCTATAGAATGATGATGGTGACAGCCCTATGAGGAGCCTCCCTGGAGAGAGGGGGCGGGGCTATAGAATGATGATGGTGACGGCCCTATGAGGAGCCTCCCTGGAGAGAGGGGGCGGGGCTATAGAATGATGATGGTGACAGCCCTATGAGTGCGGCGTTACTTACGGGACGTCGGCCGCCATGATTCAGGAGGCGGAGCCTGTGTTCACAATAAAACAGAAGAAATGAAGAAAAGGTTATTTTGGAGTGAAAGTGTGTATATCTATATCTATATCTATCTATATATATATATATATATATATTTATTTTTTCATTTCATTTTCATTTTATTTATTTATTTCATTCAAAGTGATCTTATGCAAACACAATAAAACCGCCAACACAGCATGAATGACACGGAGCAGAAGAACAAGTCTTATAACATCTGCCCCTTTTGTTACTTCACACTTCACACTGTTGTCCTTATATATATATATTTACAGTATTAACAGATATTTGTGTATTCTATATTCAGTTTTCAATATATAAAATACAGAACCTTCTTGAATGTTTACAAAAGGTCAAAAAGAAACAAACCGTCGTTTTCATGTTTGTTCAAATCAAATATCCCACATTATTCATGTCCAAGAACTTCATACTTTTTTAACATTGTGGCTTTATGTGTTTTTTAAACTCCAGGAGAGTTTCTGACTTTTTCACTTCTTTCTGGAGTTTCTTCCATAAACTGATTCCTGTCTCTGTAACAGTTTGTTCCATTGCTTTAGAATCGAACCTGGGTTTGTTAAAGACGTTCCTTTCAGATTATACTGACTTGTTCACATGTTCACTGCAATATTTTTCTATTTGCTTTATACAAAACCTGGAGGATATTATAGTCGACTATATCCTCACATTTTAGTAAATTACACTTAATAAAGAGTGGATTCGATGGATCTCTATATCTAACATTATGTATTGTTTTCAGAGCCCGTTTTTGTAGAATGAACAGCGGCTGTTTATAAGTTTATATATATAAGTTTATATATATAGGTTTTACAGGTTGAGCCCCACATTTCCACACAGTGAGTTAAGTATGGTATAATCATTGTGTTGTATAAAGTGAGTAAAGCGGATTGATTTAGTTTGACTTTATGTAACACCGCCATGGATTTGTCTATTCTTCCTCTTGTGTAGTTTATATGTGACGTCCACTTGAGGTCTTCATCAATGACGACTCCTACAAATATTGTTTCTTGAACCCTTTGAATTTCCACACCTTCAATTTCTATTGATCAGTCAACTGTCTTTCTTTTGTCATTGAATATTATGAAGTTTGTTTTTTTAACATTGAGAGACACTTTATTTAGATCAAACCAATATTTTTTTTTTTTTGAGTTCTTCATTGACTACTTCTGTTATCTCCTGTATATCTTTCCCTGAGTAAAATAATGTTGTATCATCGGCAAATAAAATACTCCGCAGTTTGTCCGATGCTTTTACAAAGTCATTCATGTATAATATGAACAGTAACGGCCCAAGTATCGAGCCTTGGGGAACCCGCAGGTCTGATGCTGTATCATTTATCTGTACATATTGCTTTCTATTTTCTAAGTAACTTGTGATCCATTTATGAGCGATTCCTCTGATTCCATATTCCTTTTGTAAGTCAATGAAAATACACAATAGTTTTTACTGTTTATTTCTCTTGCTGTTTTTTCAGTTAATTCCATTATAGCCGTTGCTGTGGAGTGATTTTTCCTGAATCCATACTGACCATTGATTAGAATATTCTCTGTTTTTATGAATTTGTGCATTCTTGCTGCAAACACTTTTTCTAAAATGTTTGAAAATTGTGGCAATAAAGACACTGGTCTGTAGTTTGAAAAGTCACGCTTGTCTCCGCTTTTGTATAGGTACAATTTTGGCTTTTTTCATTTTCTCAGGAAAAGTTCCTGTGGTTAAAGACAGATATAAGTGAATGGCTCAATAATAGATTCAATTATGTTTTTTATGATCATCTAAACCTTCACAGTCAGTTGATTTCTTGTTTCCACAGTTTTTTTACAACTTTTCTTATTTCATCTATTTCCACGTGGTCAATAAATATACTGTTTACATTATCTATGATTGTATTTTCTGTTTTGTGTATTATTTGGGGTATTTTTTCTGCAATTGTAGATCCTACATTTGCAAAATATTTACAGAACTCGTTTGTCATTTTTTTCTCCTCGGATATTTCAATATTTTCTTTAACAAAGTACTTTGGTATGCTGTTAATTATACCCCATGTAGCCTTGATGTTATTTTTGTTCTCATTTAGTTTTTCACGGTAGTTTTCCTTTTCCTGATGATCCACAGTCATTTATTTTGATACTTCTTGTATCGGTTTTCTGCTTCTTTTGTTCGAGACGGTCCTTCTTTTTACAAGCATTTTTAATCCCTCTTGTGATCCGTGGTTTATCTTCCTTTTGTTTGTTGTAATACATGATTTTACAAGTTTTGTTATACAACTTTATTACAATTTCTGTGAAAGAATGATATGCTTCGTTGACGTCATTTACATAAACTGTTTCCCACTTCTGCTTTTGTAGGTCCTCCTTTAGTGCCTGTAGGGCTTTTAATGATCTATTTCTACTGCTTTGTAGTACTTTTTTGCTTTGTTTTTTGATTGTATCTAAATATTGAGAAAATGGGTAGATGATCATTAATGTCAGTCACCAATATCCCTCTCATAACAATGTCTTTGTTCATATTCGTAAATATACCGTCTATCACAGTGGCACTTTGAGATTGTGTATATATATATATATATATATATACAAGTTCTCCCACTTAAAATGATGACAGAGGTCTGTAACTTTCATCATAGGTTCACTTCAACTGTGAGAGACAGAATGTGAAAAAACAATCCAGGAATTCACATTGTAGGATTTTTAAAGAATTTATTTGTAAATGATGGTGGAAAATAAGTCTTGTGTCACTTCTCTGTCTCCACTCGACCTGTACCACCTGTAAATACTCTTTTGCCCCACTGTATATATATATATATATAAATAAATCATTTATATATAAATAAATGAATAAAAGAAAGTTGATGATTCTGCTTCTGATTGGACGAGACAGATGGATTTTGATGAAATGTAAAGTATAAACTCTACAAACTGTAACTACAAAGGTCATGTTTCTGTTTGAGTCTGTGAGAACCAGGAACCAACAATCCACTGTTTCATGTTTCAGCCCCACACGGGTCACTCTGACATACAATACTTTACTTTAACTACGTGTAAACATGTAGGAGAAAGTTACAGGCTGGAAAATGTAGTGAAGTAAAAGTAATTTGTACTTTTACTTTGTTACTTTCCACCACTGCATCACATTAATGTAAACCTGAGTATCCGAGTATCCGAGTATCCGAGTATCCGAGTATCCGAGTATCCGAGTAGTCTGACTGGACAAAGGAACACGTTACTAACATGACCTTTAACCCTGACACTGAGCTCACGCCTGACCTGAGGGAGCGCAGCAGTGACGTCACGGAGGAAGGAAAGTGAAAGTTACACAGGTAAAAAAAACACTCAGGAGTCAAACTCACGACACACTGAGGTGAAAGAGGCTCAGGAGTCAAACTCACGACACTGAGGGGAAAGAGGCTCAGGAGTCAAACTCACGACACTGAGGGGAAAGAGGCTCAGGAGTCAAACTCACGACACACTGAGGGGAAAGAAGCTCAGGAGTCAAACTCACGACACACTGAGGTGAAAGAGACTCAGGAGTCAAACTCACGACACACTGAGGTGAAAGAGGCTCAGGAGTCAAACTCACGACACACTGAGGTGAAAGAGGCTCAGGAGTCAAACTCACGACACACTGAGGTGAAAGAGGCTCAGGAGTCAAACTCACGACACACTGAGGTGAAAGAGGCTCAGGAGTCAAACTCACGACACACTGAGGTGAAAGAGACTCAGGAGTCAAACTCACGACACACTGAGGTGAAAGAGGCTCAGGAGTCAAACTCACGACACACTGAGGGGAAAGAGACTCAGGAGTCAAACTCACGACACACTGAGGTGAAAGAGGCTCAGGAGTCAAACTCACGACACACTGAGGTGAAAGAGGCTCAGGAGTCAAACTCACGACACACTGAGGTGAAAGAGACTCAGGAGTCAAACTCACGACACACTGAGGTGAAAGAGACTCAGGAGTCAAACTCACGACACACTGAGGTGAAAGAGACTCAGGAGTCAAACTCACGACACACTGAGGTGAAAGAGGCTCAGGAGTCAAACTCACGACACACTGAGGTGAAAGAGGCTCAGGAGTCAAACTCACGACACACTGAGGTGAAAGAGGCTCAGGAGTCAAACTCACGACACACTGAGGTGAAAGAGGCTCAGGAGTCAAACTCACGACACTGAGGTGAAAGAGGCTCAGGAGTCAAACTCACGACACACTGAGGTGAAAGAGGCTCAGGAGTCAAACTCACGACACTGAGGTGAAAGAGGCTCAGGAGTCAAACTCACGACACACTGAGGTGAAAGAGGCTCAGGAGTCAAACTCACGACACACTGAGGGGAAAGAGGCTCAGGAGTCAAACTCACGACACACTGAGGTGAAAGAGACTCAGGAGTCAAACTCACGACACACTGAGGTGAAAGAGGCTCAGGAGTCAAACTCACGACACACTGAGGTGAAAGAGACTCAGGAGTCAAACTCACGACACACTGAGGTGAAAGAGACTCAGGAGTCAAACTCACGACACACTGAGGTGAAAGAGGCTCAGGAGTCAAACTCACGACACACTGAGGGGAAAGAGGCTCAGGAGTCAAACTCACAACACTGAGGTGAAAGAGACTCAGGAGTCAAACTCACGACACACTGAGGTGAAAGAGGCTCAGGAGTCAAACTCACGACACACTGAGGTGAAAGAGACTCAGGAGTCAAACTCACGACACACTGAGGGGAAAGAGGCTCAGGAGTCAAACTCACGACACACTGAGGTGAAAGAGGCTCAGGAGTCAAACTCACGACACACTGAGGTGAAAGAGACTCAGGAGTCAAACTCACGACACACTGAGGGGAAAGAGGCTCAGGAGTCAAACTCACAACACTGAGGTGAAAGAGACTCAGGAGTCAAACTCACGACACACTGAGGTGAGAGAGGCTCAGGAGTCAAACTCACGACACACTGAGGTGAAAGAGGCTCAGGAGTCAAACTCACGACACACTGAGGTGAAAGAGACTCAGGAGTCAAACTCACGACACACTGAGGGGAAAGAGGCTCAGGAGTCAAACTCACGACACACTGAGGTGAAAGAGACTCAGGAGTCAAACTTACGACACACTGAGGTGAAAGAGGCTCAGGAGTCAAACTCACGACACACTGAGGTGAAAGAGGCTCAGGAGTCAAACTCACGACACACTGAGGTGAAAGAGACTCAGGAGTCAAACTCACGACACACTGAGGGGAAAGAGGCTCAGGAGTCAAACTCACGACACACTGAGGTGAAAGAGGCTCAGGAGTCAAACTCACGACACACTGAGGTGAAAGAGGCTCAGGAGTCAAACTCACGACACACTGAGGTGAAAGAGACTCAGGAGTCAAACTCACGACACTGAGGTGAAAGAGACTCAGGAGTCAAACTCACGACACACTGAGGTGAAAGAGGCTCAGGAGTCAAACTCACGACACACTGAGGTGAAAGAGGCTCAGGAGTCAAACTCACGACACACTGAGGTGAAAGAGGCTCAGGAGTCAAACTCACGACACTGAGGTGAAAGAGGCTCAGGAGTCAAACTCACGACACTGAGGTGAAAGAGACTCAGGAGTCAAACTCACGACACACTGAGGTGAAAGAGGCTCAGGAGTCAAACTCACGACACACTGAGGGGAAAGAGGCTCAGGAGTCAAACTCACGACACACTGAGGTGAAAGAGGCTCAGGAGTCAAACTCACGACACACTGAGGTGAAAGAGGCTCAGGAGTCAAACTCACGACACACTGAGGGGAAAGAGGCTCAGGAGTCAAACTCACGACACACTGAGGTGAAAGAGGCTCAGGAGTCAAACTCACGACACTGAGGTGAAAGAGACTCAGGAGTCAAACTCACGACACTGAGGTGAAAGAGGCTCAGGAGTCAAACTCACGACACACTGAGGTGAAAGAGACTCAGGAGTCAAACTCACGACACTGAGGTGAAAGAGACTCAGGAGTCAAACTCACGACACACTGAGGTGAAAGAGGCTCAGGAGTCAAACTCACGACACACTGAGGGGAAAGAGGCTCAGGAGTCAAACTCACGACACACTGAGGTGAAAGAGGCTCAGGAGTCAAACTCACGACACACTGAGGTGAAAGAGGCTCAGGAGTCAAACTCACGACACACTGAGGGGAAAGAGGCTCAGGAGTCAAACTCACGACACACTGAGGTGAAAGAGGCTCAGGAGTCAAACTCACGACACTGAGGTGAAAGAGACTCAGGAGTCAAACTCACGACACTGAGGTGAAAGAGGCTCAGGAGTCAAACTCACGACACACTGAGGTGAAAGAGACTCAGGAGTCAAACTCACGACACTGAGGTGAAAGAGGCTCAGGAGTCAAACTCACGACACACTGAGGTGAAAGAGGCTCAGGAGTCAAACTCACGACACACTGAGGTGAAAGAGACTCAGGAGTCAAACTCACGACACACTGAGGTGAAAGAGGCTCAGGAGTCAAACTCACGACACACTGAGGTGAAAGAGGCTCAGGAGTCAAACTCACGACACACTGAGGTGAAAGAGACTCAGGAGTCAAACTCACGACACACTGAGGTGAAAGAGACTCAGGAGTCAAACTCACGACACACTGAGGTGACAGAGGCTCAGGAGTCAAACTCACGACACACTGAGGTGAAAGAGGCTCAGGAGTCAAACTCACGACACTGAGGTGAGAGAGACTCAGGAGTCAAACTCACGACACACTGAGGTGAAAGAGACTCAGGAGTCAAACTCACGACACACTGAGGTGAAAGAGACTCAGGAGTCAAACTCACGACACACTGAGGTGAAAGAGACTCAGGAGTCAAACTCACGACACACTGAGGTGAAAGAGGCTCAGGAGTCAAACTCACGACACACTGAGGGGAAAGAGGCTCAGGAGTCAAACTCACGACACACTGAGGTGAAAGAGGCTCAGGAGTCAAACTCACGACACACTGAGGTGAAAGAGACTCAGGAGTCAAACTCACGACACACTGAGGTGAAAGAGACTCAGGAGTCAAACTCACGACACACTGAGGTGAAAGAGGCTCAGGAGTCAAACTCACGACACACTGAGGTGAAAGAGGCTCAGGAGTCAAACTCACGACACTGAGGTGAAAGAGGCTCAGGAGTCAAACTCACGACACTGAGGTGAAAGAGGCTCAGGAGTCAAACTCACGACACACTGAGGTGAAAGAGGCTCAGGAGTCAAACTCACGACACACTGAGGTGAAAGAGGCTCAGGAGTCAAACTCACGACACACTGAGGTGAAAGAGGCTCAGGAGTCAAACTCACGACACACTGAGGTGAAAGAGACTCAGGAGTCAAACTCACGACACACTGAGGTGAAAGAGGCTCAGGAGTCAAACTCACGACACACTGAGGTGAAAGAGACTCAGGAGTCAAACTCACGACACACTGAGGTGAAAGAGGCTCAGGAGTCAAACTCACGACACACTGAGGTGAAAGAGGCTCAGGAGTCAAACTCACGACACTGAGGGGAAAGAGGCTCAGGAGTCAAACTCACGACACACTGAGGTGAAAGAGGCTCAGGAGTCAAACTCACGACACACTGAGGGGAAAGAGGCTCAGGAGTCAAACTCACGACACTGAGGTGAAAGAGGCTCAGGAGTCAAACTCACGACACTGAGGTGAAAGAGACTCAGGAGTCAAACTCACGACACACTGAGGGGAAAGAGACTCAGGAGTCAAACTCACGACACACTGAGGTGAAAGAGGCTCAGGAGTCAAACTCACGACACACTGAGGGGAAAGAGACTCAGGAGTCAAACTCACGACACACTGAGGTGAAAGAGGCTCAGGAGTCAAACTCACGACACACTGAGGTGAAAGAGGCTCAGGAGTCAAACTCACGACACACTGAGGTGAAAGAGGCTCAGGAGTCAAACTCACGACACACTGAGGGGAAAGAGGCTCAGGAGTCAAACTCACGACACACTGAGGTGAAAGAGGCTCAGGAGTCAAACTCACGACACTGAGGTGAAAGAGGCTCAGGAGTCAAACTCACGACACACTGAGGTGAAAGAGACTCAGGAGTCAAACTCACGACACACTGAGGTGAAAGAGACTCAGGAGTCAAACTCACGACACTGAGGTGAAAGAGACTCAGGAGTCAAACTCACGACACTGAGGTGAGAGAGACTCAGGAGTCAAACTCACGACACACTGAGGTGAAAGAGGCTCAGGAGTCAAACTCACGACACACTGAGGTGAAAGAGACTCAGGAGTCAAACTCACGACACACTGAGGTGAAAGAGGCTCAGGAGTCAAACTCACGACACACTGAGGTGAAAGAGACTCAGGAGTCAAACTCACGACACACTGAGGTGAAAGAGGCTCAGGAGTCAAACTCACGACACACTGAGGGGAAAGAGGCTCAGGAGTCAAACTCACGACACACTGAGGTGAAAGAGGCTCAGGAGTCAAACTCACGACACTGAGGTGAAAGAGACTCAGGAGTCAAACTCACGACACTGAGGTGAAAGAGGCTCAGGAGTCAAACTCACGACACACTGAGGTGAAAGAGACTCAGGAGTCAAACTCACGACACTGAGGTGAAAGAGGCTCAGGAGTCAAACTCACGACACACTGAGGTGAAAGAGGCTCAGGAGTCAAACTCACGACACACTGAGGTGAAAGAGACTCAGGAGTCAAACTCACGACACACTGAGGTGAAAGAGGCTCAGGAGTCAAACTCACGACACACTGAGGTGAAAGAGGCTCAGGAGTCAAACTCACGACACACTGAGGTGAAAGAGACTCAGGAGTCAAACTCACGACACACTGAGGTGAAAGAGGCTCAGGAGTCAAACTCACGACACACTGAGGTGAAAGAGGCTCAGGAGTCAAACTCACGACACACTGAGGGGAAAGAGACTCAGGAGTCAAACTCACGACACACTGAGGTGAAAGAGGCTCAGGAGTCAAACTCACGACACACTGAGGGGAAAGAGGCTCAGGAGTCAAACTCACGACACACTGAGGGGAAAGAGGCTCAGGAGTCAAACTCACGACACACTGAGGTGAAAGAGGCTCAGGAGTCAAACTCACGACACACTGAGGTGAAAGAGACTCAGGAGTCAAACTCACGACACACTGAGGTGAAAGAGGCTCAGGAGTCAAACTCACGACACACTGAGGTGAAAGAGACTCAGGAGTCAAACTCACGACACTGAGGGGAAAGAGACTCAGGAGTCAAACTCACGACACTGAGGTGAAAGAGGCTCAGGAGTCAAACTCACGACACACTGAGGTGAAAGAGGCTCAGGAGTCAAACTCACGACACACTGAGGTGAAAGAGGCTCAGGAGTCAAACTCACGACACACTGAGGTGAAAGAGGCTCAGGAGTCAAACTCACGACACTGAGGTGAAAGAGACTCAGGAGTCAAACTCACGACACACTGAGGTGAAAGAGGCTCAGGAGTCAAACTCACGACACACTGAGGGGAAAGAGGCTCAGGAGTCAAACTCACGACACTGAGGGGAAAGAGGCTCAGGAGTCAAACTCACGACACACTGAGGTGAAAGAGACTCAGGAGTCAAACTCACGACACACTGAGGTGAAAGAGACTCAGGAGTCAAACTCACGACACACTGAGGTGAAAGAGACTCAGGAGTCAAACTCACGACACACTGAGGTGAAAGAGACTCAGGAGTCAAACTCACGACACACTGAGGTGAAAGAGGCTCAGGAGTCAAACTCACGACACACTGAGGTGAAAGAGGCTCAGGAGTCAAACTCACGACACACTGAGGTGAAAGAGGCTCAGGAGTCAAACTCACGACACACTGAGGGGAAAGAGGCTCAGGAGTCAAACTCACGACACACTGAGGTGAAAGAGACTCAGGAGTCAAACTCACGACACACTGAGGTGAAAGAGACTCAGGAGTCAAACTCACGACACACTGAGGGGAAAGAGGCTCAGGAGTCAAACTCACGACACACTGAGGGGAAAGAGACTCAGGAGTCAAACTCACGACACACTGAGGGGAAAGAGACTCAGGAGTCAAACTCACGACACTGAGGTGAAAGAGACTCAGGAGTCAAACTCACGACACTGAGGTGAAAGAGACTCAGGAGTCAAACTCACGACACACTGAGGTGAAAGAGGCTCAGGAGTCAAACTCACGACACACTGAGGTGAAAGAGGCTCAGGAGTCAAACTCACGACACACTGAGGTGAAAGAGACTCAGGAGTCAAACTCACGACACACTGAGGTGAGAGAGGCTCAGGAGTCAAACCCACGACACACTGAGGCGAAAGAGACTCAGGAGTCAAACCCACGACACACTGAGGTGAAAGAGGCTCAGGAGTCAAACTCACGACACACTGAGGTGAAAGAGACTCAGGAGTCAAACTCACGACACACTGAGGTGAGAGAGGCTCAGGAGTCAAACCCACGACACACTGAGGCGAAAGAGACTCAGGAGTCAAACTCACGACACACTGAGGTGAAAGAGGCTCAGGAGTCAAACTCACGACACTGAGGTGAAAGAGACTCAGGAGTCAAACTCACGACACACTGAGGTGAAAGAGACTCAGGAGTCAAACTCACGACACACTGAGGGGAAAGAGACTCAGGAGTCAAACTCACGACACTGAGGTGAAAGAGGCTCAGGAGTCAAACTCACGACACACTGAGGGGAAAGAGGCTCAGGAGTCAAACTCACGACACACTGAGGTGAAAGAGACTCAGGAGTCAAACTCACGACACACTGAGGTGAAAGAGACTCAGGAGTCAAACTCACGACACACTGAGGTGAGAGAGGCTCAGGAGTCAAACTCACGACACACTGAGGTGAAAGAGGCTCAGGAGTCAAACTCACGACACACTGAGGTGAGAGAGGCTCAGGAGTCAAACTCACGACACACTGAGGTGAGAGAGGCTCAGGAGTCAAACTCACGACACACTGAGGTGAGAGAGGCTCAGGAGTCAAACTCACGACACTGAGGGGAAAGAGGCTCAGGAGTCAAACTCACGACACACTGAGGTGAAAGAGACTCAGGAGTCAAACTCACGACACTGAGGTGAAAGAGACTCAGGAGTCAAACTCACGACACACTGAGGGGAAAGAGACTCAGGAGTCAAACTCACGACACACTGAGGTGAAAGAGGCTCAGGAGTCAAACTCACGACACACTGAGGGGAAAGAGGCTCAGGAGTCAAACTCACGACACTGAGGTGAAAGAGGCTCAGGAGTCAAACTCACGACACTGAGGTGAAAGAGGCTCAGGAGTCAAACTCACGACACACTGAGGTGAAAGAGGCTCAGGAGTCAAACTCACGACACACTGAGGTGAAAGAGACTCAGGAGTCAAACTCACGACACACTGAGGGGAAAGAGGCTCAGGAGTCAAACTCACGACACTGAGGTGAAAGAGACTCAGAGTCAAACTCACGACACACTGAGGTGAAAGAGGCTCAGGAGTCAAACTCACGACACACTGAGGTGAAAGAGACTCAGGAGTCAAACTCACGACACACTGAGGGGAAAGAGGCTCAGGAGTCAAACTCACGACACTGAGGGGAAAGAGGCTCAGGAGTCAAACTCACGACACACTGAGGTGAAAGAGGCTCAGGAGTCAAACTCACGACACACTGAGGGGAAAGAGGCTCAGGAGTCAAACTCACGACACACTGAGGTGAAAGAGGCTCAGGAGTCAAACTCACGACACACTGAGGTGAAAGAGACTCAGGAGTCAAACTCACGACACACTGAGGTGAAAGAGGCTCAGGAGTCAAACTCACGACACACTGAGGTGAAAGAGGCTCAGGAGTCAAACTCACGACACACTGAGGTGAAAGAGGCTCAGGAGTCAAACTCACGACACACTGAGGTGAAAGAGGCTCAGGAGTCAAACTCACGACACACTGAGGGGAAAGAGACTCAGGAGTCAAACTCACGACACACTGAGGGGAAAGAGGCTCAGGAGTCAAACTCACGACACACTGAGGGGAAAGAGGCTCAGGAGTCAAACTCACGACACACTGAGGGGAAAGAGACTCAGGAGTCAAACTCACGACACACTGAGGTGAAAGAGGCTCAGGAGTCAAACTCACGACACTGAGGTGAAAGAGGCTCAGGAGTCAAACTCACGACACACTGAGGTGAAAGAGGCTCAGGAGTCAAACTCACGACACTGAGGGGAAAGAGGCTCAGGAGTCAAACTCACGACACACTGAGGTGAAAGAGACTCAGGAGTCAAACTCACGACACTGAGGTGAAAGAGGCTCAGGAGTCAAACTCACGACACACTGAGGGGAAAGAGGCGCAGGAGTCAAACTCACGACACACTGAGGTGAAAGAGGCTCAGGAGTCAAACTCACGACACTGAGGTGAAAGAGGCTCAGGAGTCAAACTCACGACACACTGAGGTGAAAGAGGCTCAGGAGTCAAACTCACGACACTGAGGTGAAAGAGGCTCAGGAGTCAAACTCACGACACACTGAGGTGAAAGAGGCTCAGGAGTCAAACTCACGACACTGAGGTGAAAGAGACTCAGGAGTCAAACTCACGACACTGAGGTGAAAGAGGCTCAGGAGTCAAACTCACGACACTGAGGTGAAAGAGACTCAGGAGTCAAACTCACGACACACTGAGGTGAAAGAGGCTCAGGAGTCAAACTCACGACACACTGAGGTGAAAGAGACTCAGGAGTCAAACTCACGACACACTGAGGTGAAAGAGACTCAGGAGTCAAACTCACGACACACTGAGGTGAAAGAGGCTCAGGAGTCAAACTCACGACACACTGAGGTGAAAGAGACTCAGGAGTCAAACTCACGACACACTGAGGTGAAAGAGGCTCAGGAGTCAAACTCACGACACTGAGGTGAAAGAGGCTCAGGAGTCAAACTCACGACACACTGAGGTGAAAGAGACTCAGGAGTCAAACTCACGACACACTGAGGTGAAAGAGGCTCAGGAGTCAAACTCACGACACACTGAGGTGAAAGAGGCTCAGGAGTCAAACTCACGACACTGAGGTGAAAGAGGCTCAGGAGTCAAACTCACGACACACTGAGGTGAAAGAGGCTCAGGAGTCAAACTCACGACACACTGAGGTGAAAGAGGCTCAGGAGTCAAACTCACGACACACTGAGGTGAAAGAGGCTCAGGAGTCAAACTCACGACACACTGAGGTGAAAGAGGCTCAGGAGTCAAACTCACGACACTGAGGTGAAAGAGGCTCAGGAGTCAAACTCACGACACACTGAGGTGAAAGAGGCTCAGGAGTCAAACTCACGACACACTGAGGTGAAAGAGGCTCAGGAGTCAAACTCACGACACACTGAGGTGAAAGAGGCTCAGGAGTCAAACTCACGACACTGAGGTGAAAGAGGCTCAGGAGTCAAACTCACGACACACTGAGGTGAAAGAGGCTCAGGAGTCAAACTCACGACACACTGAGGTGAAAGAGGCTCAGGAGTCAAACTCACGACACACTGAGGTGAAAGAGGCTCAGGAGTCAAACTCACGACACACTGAGGTGAAAGAGGCTCAGGAGTCAAACTCACGACACACTGAGGTGAGAGAGGCTCAGGAGTCAAACTCACGACACACTGAGGTGAAAGAGACTCAGGAGTCAAACTCACGACACACTGAGGTGAAAGAGGCTCAGGAGTCAAACTCACGACACACTGAGGTGAAAGAGGCTCAGGAGTCAAACTCACGACACACTGAGGTGAAAGAGGCTCAGGAGTCAAACTCACGACACACTGAGGTGAAAGAGACTCAGGAGTCAAACTCACGACACACTGAGGTGAAAGAGGCTCAGGAGTCAAACTCACGACACACTGAGGTGAAAGAGGCTCAGGAGTCAAACTCACGACACACTGAGGTGAGAGAGACTCAGGAGTCAAACTCACGACACACTGAGGTGAAAGAGGCTCAGGAGTCAAACTCACGACACACTGAGGTGAAAGAGGCTCAGGAGTCAAACTCACGACACTGAGGTGAGAGAGACTCAGGAGTCAAACTCACGACACTGAGGGGAAAGAGACTCAGGAGTCAAACTCACGACACACTGAGGGGAAAGAGACTCAGGAGTCAAACTCACGACACACTGAGGTGAAAGAGGCTCAGGAGTCAAACTCACGACACACTGAGGTGAAAGAGGCTCAGGAGTCAAACTCACGACACTGAGGGGAAAGAGACTCAGGAGTCAAACTCACGACACACTGAGGTGAAAGAGACTCAGGAGTCAAACTCACGACACACTGAGGTGAAAGAGGCTCAGGAGTCAAACTCACGACACTGAGGGGAAAGAGGCTCAGGAGTCAAACTCACGACACACTGAGGTGAAAGAGGCTCAGGAGTCAAACTCACGACACACTGAGGTGAAAGAGGCTCAGGAGTCAAACTCACGACACTGAGGTGAAAGAGGCTCAGGAGTCAAACTCACGACACACTGAGGTGAAAGAGGCTCAGGAGTCAAACTCACGACACACTGAGGTGAAAGAGACTCAGGAGTCAAACTCACGACACACTGAGGTGAAAGAGGCTCAGGAGTCAAACTCACGACACACTGAGGTGAAAGAGACTCAGGAGTCAAACTCACGACACACTGAGGTGAAAGAGGCTCAGGAGTCAAACTCACGACACACTGAGGTGAAAGAGACTCAGAGTCAAACTCACGACACACTGAGGTGAAAGAGACTCAGAGTCAAACTCACGACACTGAGGGGAAAGAGACTCAGGAGTCAAACTCACGACACACTGAGGTGAAAGAGACTCAGGAGTCAAACTCACGACACACTGAGGGGAAAGAGACTCAGGAGTCAAACTCACGACACACTGAGGTGAAAGAGGCTCAGGAGTCAAACTCACGACACACTGAGGTGAAAGAGACTCAGGAGTCAAACTCACGACACACTGAGGTGAAAGAGACTCAGGAGTCAAACTCACGACACACTGAGGTGAAAGAGACTCAGGAGTCAAACTCACGACACTGAGGTGAAAGAGGCTCAGGAGTCAAACTCACGACACTGAGGTGAAAGAGGCTCAGGAGTCAAACTCACGACACACTGAGGTGAAAGAGACTCAGGAGTCAAACTCACGACACACTGAGGTGAAAGAGACTCAGGAGTCAAACTCACGACACACTGAGGTGAAAGAGGCTCAGGAGTCAAACTCACGACACACTGAGGTGAAAGAGACTCAGGAGTCAAACTCACGACACACTGAGGGGAAAGAGGCTCAGGAGTCAAACTCACGACACACTGAGGTGAAAGAGGCTCAGGAGTCAAACTCACGACACACTGAGGTGAAAGAGACTCAGGAGTCAAACTCACGACACACTGAGGTGAAAGAGACTCAGGAGTCAAACTCACGACACACTGAGGTGAAAGAGGCTCAGGAGTCAAACTCACGACACACTGAGGTGAAAGAGGCTCAGGAGTCAAACTCACGACACACTGAGGTGAAAGAGACTCAGGAGTCAAACTCACGACACACTGAGGTGAAAGAGGCTCAGGAGTCAAACTCACGACACACTGAGGGGAAAGAGGCTCAGGAGTCAAACTCACGACACACTGAGGTGAAAGAGACTCAGGAGTCAAACTCACGACACACTGAGGTGAAAGAGGCTCAGGAGTCAAACTCACGACACACTGAGGTGAGAGAGACTCAGGAGTCAAACTCACGACACTGAGGGGAAAGAGGCTCAGGAGTCAAACTCACGACACACTGAGGTGAAAGAGACTCAGGAGTCAAACTCACGACACTGAGGTGAAAGAGACTCAGGAGTCAAACTCACGACACACTGAGGTGAGAGAGACTCAGGAGTCAAACTCACAACACACTGAGGTGAAAGAGACTCAGGAGTCAAACTCACGACACTGAGGTGAAAGAGGCTCAGGAGTCAAACTCACGACACTGAGGTGAAAGAGGCTCAGGAGTCAAACTCACGACACACTGAGGTGAAAGAGGCTCAGGAGTCAAACTCACGACACACTGAGGTGAAAGAGACTCAGGAGTCAAACTCACGACACTGAGGGGAAAGAGGCTCAGGAGTCAAACTCACGACACACTGAGGGGAAAGAGGCTCAGGAGTCAAACTCACGACACACTGAGGTGAAAGAGGCTCAGGAGTCAAACTCACGACACTGAGGTGAAAGAGACTCAGGAGTCAAACTCACGACACACTGAGGGGAAAGAGACTCAGGAGTCAAACTCACGACACACTGAGGGGAAAGAGGCTCAGGAGTCAAACTCACGACACACTGAGGTGAAAGAGACTCAGGAGTCAAACTCACGACACTGAGGTGAAAGAGGCTCAGGAGTCAAACTCACGACACTGAGGGGAAAGAGGCTCAGGAGTCAAACTCACGACACACTGAGGTGAAAGAGACTCAGGAGTCAAACTCACGACACACTGAGGGGAAAGAGGCTCAGGAGTCAAACTCACGACACACTGAGGTGAAAGAGACTCAGGAGTCAAACTCACGACACACTGAGGTGAAAGAGGCTCAGGAGTCAAACTCACGACACACTGAGGTGAAAGAGGCTCAGGAGTCAAACTCACGACACACTGAGGTGAAAGAGACTCAGGAGTCAAACTCACGACACTGAGGTGAAAGAGGCTCAGGAGTCAAACTCACGACACTGAGGGGAAAGAGGCTCAGGAGTCAAACTCACGACACACTGAGGTGAAAGAGGCTCAGGAGTCAAACTCACGACACACTGAGGGGAAAGAGGCTCAGGAGTCAAACTCACGACACACTGAGGTGAGAGAGGCTCAGGAGTCAAACTCACGACACTGAGGTGAAAGAGGCTTAGGAGTCAAACTCACGACACACTGAGGTGAAAGAGACTCAGGAGTCAAACTCACGACACTGAGGTGAAAGAGACTCAGGAGTCAAACTCACGACACACTGAGGGGAAAGAGACTCAGGAGTCAAACTCACGACACACTGAGGTGAAAGAGACTCAGGAGTCAAACTCACGACACACTGAGGGGAAAGAGGCTCAGGAGTCAAACTCACGACACACTGAGGTGAAAGAGGCTCAGGAGTCAAACTCACGACACTGAGGTGAAAGAGGCTCAGGAGTCAAACTCACGACACACTGAGGTGAGAGAGGCTCAGGAGTCAAACTCACGACACTGAGGTGAAAGAGGCTCAGGAGTCAAACTCACGACACACTGAGGTGAAAGAGACTCAGGAGTCAAACTCACGACACTGAGGTGAAAGAGACTCAGGAGTCAAACTCACGACACACTGAGGGGAAAGAGACTCAGGAGTCAAACTCACGACACACTGAGGTGAAAGAGACTCAGGAGTCAAACTCACGACACACTGAGGGGAAAGAGGCTCAGGAGTCAAACTCACGACACACTGAGGGGAAAGAGACTCAGGAGTCAAACTCACGACACTGAGGGGAAAGAGGCTCAGGAGTCAAACTCACGACACTGAGGGGAAAGAGGCTCAGGAGTCAAACTCACGACACTGAGGTGAAAGAGACTCAGAGTCAAACTCACGACACACTGAGGTGAAAGAGGCTCAGGAGTCAAACTCACGACACACTGAGGTGAAAGAGACTCAGGAGTCAAACTCACGACACACTGAGGGGAAAGAGGCTCAGGAGTCAAACTCACGACACTGAGGGGAAAGAGACTCAGGAGTCAAACTCACGACACACTGAGGTGAAAGAGGCTCAGGAGTCAAACTCACGACACACTGAGGTGAAAGAGGCTCAGGAGTCAAACTCACGACACACTGAGGGGAAAGAGGCTCAGGAGTCAAACTCACGACACACTGAGGTGAAAGAGGCTCAGGAGTCAAACTCACGACACACTGAGGTGAAAGAGACTCAGGAGTCAAACTCACGACACACTGAGGTGAAAGAGGCTCAGGAGTCAAACTCACGACACACTGAGGTGAAAGAGACTCAGGAGTCAAACTCACGACACACTGAGGTGAAAGAGACTCAGGAGTCAAACTCACGACACACTGAGGTGAAAGAGGCTCAGGAGTCAAACTCACGACACTGAGGTGAAAGAGGCTCAGGAGTCAAACTCACGACACACTGAGGGGAAAGAGACTCAGGAGTCAAACTCACGACACACTGAGGTGAAAGAGGCTCAGGAGTCAAACTCACGACACACTGAGGTGAAAGAGGCTCAGGAGTCAAACTCACGACACACTGAGGTGAAAGAGACTCAGGAGTCAAACTCACGACACACTGAGGTGAAAGAGACTCAGGAGTCAAACTCACGACACTGAGGTGAAAGAGACTCAGGAGTCAAACTCACGACACTGAGGTGAAAGAGACTCAGGAGTCAAACTCACGACACTGAGGGGAAAGAGGCTCAGGAGTCAAACTCACGACACACTGAGGTGAAAGAGGCTCAGGAGTCAAACTCACGACACACTGAGGGGAAAGAGACTCAGGAGTCAAACTCACGACACACTGAGGTGAAAGAGGCTCAGGAGTCAAACTCACGACACACTGAGGGGAAAGAGACTCAGGAGTCAAACTCACGACACACTGAGGTGAAAGAGGCTCAGGAGTCAAACTCACGACACACTGAGGTGAAAGAGGCTCAGGAGTCAAACTCACGACACACTGAGGTGAAAGAGGCTCAGGAGTCAAACTCACGACACTGAGGTGAAAGAGGCTCAGGAGTCAAACTCACGACACACTGAGGTGAAAGAGACTCAGGAGTCAAACTCACGACACACTGAGGTGAAAGAGACTCAGGAGTCAAACTCACGACACACTGAGGTGAAAGAGGCTCAGGAGTCAAACTCACGACACACTGAGGTGAAAGAGGCTCAGAGTCAAACTCACGACACTGAGGTGAAAGAGACTCAGGAGTCAAACTCACGACACACTGAGGGGAAAGAGACTCAGGAGTCAAACTCACGACACACTGAGGGGAAAGAGACTCAGGAGTCAAACTCACGACACTGAGGTGAAAGAGGCTCAGGAGTCAAACTCACGACACACTGAGGGGAAAGAGACTCAGGAGTCAAACTCACGACACACTGAGGTGAAAGAGGCTCAGGAGTCAAACTCACGACACTGAGGTGAAAGAGGCTCAGGAGTCAAACTCACGACACTGAGGTGAAAGAGGCTCAGGAGTCAAACTCACGACACACTGAGGTGAAAGAGGCTCAGGAGTCAAACTCACGACACACTGAGGTGAAAGAGGCTCAGGAGTCAAACTCACGACACACTGAGGTGAAAGAGGCTCAGGAGTCAAACTCACGACACACTGAGGGGAAAGAGGCTCAGGAGTCAAACTCACGACACACTGAGGGGAAAGAGACTCAGGAGTCAAACTCACGACACACTGAGGTGAAAGAGGCTCAGGAGTCAAACTCACGACACACTGAGGTGAAAGAGGCTCAGGAGTCAAACTCACGACACACTGAGGTGAAAGAGACTCAGGAGTCAAACTCACGACACACTGAGGTGAGAGAGGCTCAGGAGTCAAACTCACGACACACTGAGGTGAAAGAGGCTCAGGAGTCAAACTCACGACACGAGGCAGGCGCACGCGCAGGTGTCCACGTGGCTCCGGTCGGAAACTTTGATCTGAAAGTTTCAAGAAGAAGAAAAAGATCCGAGTCCCAGCGACGACCGAGCGGAGGAGCTCCGAGCGCGAGGAGGAGAGAGGGAGGGGGGGGAGGGGCCAAGGGGAGGGTGCAGAGAGAGGGGGAGGGGCCAAGGGAGAGGACGTAATAACGTAATAACCACAGCGCCACAGTTTGTTTTTCTAAAATACTCACGGCCTGAACCATGTCCTGGCGCATGCGCACTTGTGCCTCTCACCTGTGCGGCGCAGCGGCGGCCCCTGGCGGCGGACAGAGGCACTGCACCTGTCCTGAGGGAGCGTTACTATGAGATCATTTTAATCAACAGTACTTAGAGTTACTCGAGTACTTGGAGTTACTCGAGTACTTAGAGTTACTTGAGTACTTAGAGTTACTTGAGTACTTAGAGATACTCGAGTACTTGGAGTTACTCGAGTACTTAGAGATACTCGAGTACTTGGAGTTACTCGAGTACTTAGAGTTACTTGAGTACTTAGAGTTGCTCGAGTACTTAGAGATACTCGAGTACTGTGAGTTACTCGAGTACTTAGAGTTACTCGAGTACTTGGAGTTACTCGAGTACTTAGAGATACTCGAGTACTGTGAGTTACTTTACTTAGAGTTACTTGAGTACTTAGAGATACTCGAGTACTGTGAGTTACTCGAGTACTTAGAGTTACTCGAGTACTTGGAGTTACTCGAGTACTTAGAGTTACTCGAGTACTGTGAGTTACTCGAGTACTTAGAGATACTCGAGTACTTAGAGTTACTCGAGTACTGTGAGTTACTCGAGTACTTAGAGATACTCGAGTACTTACTGTGAAGCACTTTTTAAGACCATTTACCATTTAGTTCGACTTTAAATTTTGGGGATTTTAACTTTTACTCAAGTAAAAAAGTACTACATGATATAAGTACTGCGTGATACAAGTACTGCGTGATACAAGTACTGCGTGATACAAGTACTGCATGATATAAGTACTGCATGATATAAGTACTGCGTGATACAAGTACTGCATGATACAAGTACTGCGTGATACAAGTACTGCATGATACAAGTACTGCATGATACAAGTACTGCATGATATAAGTACTGCATGATATAAGTACTGCATGATACAAGTACTGCATGATACAAGTACTGCGTGATACAAGTACTGCATGATACAAGTACTGCATGATACAAGTACTGCATGATATAAGTACTGCATTATATAAGTACTGCGTGATACAAGTACTGCATGATACAAGTACTGCGTGATACAAGTACTGCATGATACAAGTACTGCATGATACAAGTACTGCATGATATAAGTACTGCCTGATATAAGTACTGCATGATACAAGTACTGCATGATATAAGTACTGCATGATATAAGTACTGCATGATATAAGTACTGCCTGATATAAGTACTGCCTGATATAAGTACTGCATGATATAAGTACTGCCTGATATAAGTACTGCATGATATAAGTACTGCCTGATACAAGTACTGCATGATATAAGTACTGCCTGATATAAGTACTGCATGATATAAGTACTGCATGATATAAGTACTGCCTGATATAAGTACTGCATGATATAAGTACTGCGTGATATAAGTACTGCCTGATATAAGTACTGCATGATATAAGTACTGCGTGATATAAGTACTGCATGATATAAGTACTGCATGATATAAGTACTGCATGATATAAGTACTGCGTGATATAAGTACTGCATGATATAAGTACTGCGTGATATAAGTACTGCATGATATAAGTACTGCGTGATATAAGTACTGCATGATATAAGTACTACATGATATAAGTACTGCATGATATAAGTACTGCGTGATACAAGTACTGCGTGATACAAGTACTGCCTGATACAAGTACTGCATGATATAAGTACTGCCTGATATAAGTACTGCATGATATAAGTACTGCCTGATATAAGTACTGCATGATACAAGTACTGCATGATACAAGTACTGCATTATATAAGTACTGCGTGATACAAGTACTGCATGATATAAGTACTGCCTGATACAAGTACTGCATGATATAAGTACTGCATGATACAAGTACTGCATGATACAAGTACTGCATGATACAAGTACTGCGTGATATAAGTACTGCGTGATATAAGTACTGCCTGATATAAGTACTGCGTGATATAAGTACTGCCTGATATAAGTACTGCATGATATAAGTACTGCATGATATAAGTACTGCATGATATAAGTACTGCATGATACAAGTACTGCGTGATACAAGTACTGCATGATATAAGTACTGCATGATACAAGTACTGCATGATATAAGTACTGCATGATATAAGT
The DNA here is from genome assembly GCF_951799975.1 of Gobius niger. Lineage (NCBI taxonomy): Eukaryota > Metazoa > Chordata > Actinopteri > Gobiiformes > Gobiidae > Gobius > Gobius niger. The sequence goes on from NW_027639332.1 coordinate 156,005, forward strand.
ACTGCATGATATAAGTACTGCATGATACAAGTACTGCATGATACAAGTACTGCATGATATAAGTACTGCATGATACAAGTACTGCATGATATAAGTACTGCGTGATATAAGTACTGCATGATATAAGTACTGCGTGATATAAGTACTGCATGATATAAGTACTGCATGATACAAGTACTGCGTGATATAAGTACTGCATGATATAAGTACTGCATGATACAAGTACTGCATGATATAAGTACTGCATGATACAAGTACTGCATGATACAAGTACTGCGTGATATAAGTACTGCGTGATATAAGTACTGCATGATACAAGTACTGCATGATATAAGTACTGCGTGATATAAGTACTGCATGATATAAGTACTGCATGATACAAGTACTGCGTGATATAAGTACTGCGTGATATAAGTACTGCGTGATATAAGTACTGCATGATATAAGTACTGCATGATATAAGTACTGCATGATATAAGTACTGCCTGATACAAGTACTGCATGATACAAGTACTGCGTGATATAAGTACTGCGTGATATAAGTACTGCATGATATAAGTACTGCATGATACAAGTACTGTGTGATACAAGTACTGCATGATACAAGTACTGCATGATATAAGTACTGCATGATATAAGTACTGCGTGATATAAGTACTGCATGATATAAGTACTGCGTGATATAAGTACTGCGTGATATAAGTACTGCATGATATAAGTACTGCATGATATAAGTACTGCGTGATATAAGTACTGCATGATATAAGTACTGCATGATACAAGTACTGTGTGATACAAGTACTGCATGATACAAGTACTGCATGATACAAGTACTGCATGATATAAGTACTGCGTGATATAAGTACTGCATGATATAAGTACTGCATGATACAAGTACTGCGTGATATAAGTACTGCGTGATATAAGTACTGCATGATATAAGTACTGCATGATATAAGTACTGCATGATATAAGTACTGCCTGATACAAGTACTGCATGATACAAGTACTGCGTGATATAAGTACTGCGTGATATAAGTACTGCATGATATAAGTACTGCATGATACAAGTACTGTGTGATACAAGTACTGCATGATACAAGTACTGCATGATATAAGTACTGCATGATATAAGTACTGCATGATACAAGTACTGCATGATACAAGTACTGCGTGATATAAGTACTGCGTGATATAAGTACTGCCTGATATAAGTACTGCATGATATAAGTACTGCATGATATAAGTACTGCATGATATAAGTACTGCATGATACAAGTACTGCATGATATAAGTACTGCCTGATACAAGTACTGCATGATACAAGTACTGCGTGATATAAGTACTGCGTGATATAAGTACTGCGTGATATAAGTACTGCATGATACAAGTACTGTGTGATACAAGTACTGCATGATACAAGTACTGCATGATACAAGTACTGCATGATATAAGTACTGCGTGATATAAGTACTGCATGATATAAGTACTGCATGATACAAGTACTGCGTGATATAAGTACTGCGTGATATAAGTACTGCATGATATAAGTACTGCATGATATAAGTACTGCATGATATAAGTACTGCCTGATACAAGTACTGCATGATACAAGTACTGCGTGATATAAGTACTGCGTGATATAAGTACTGCATGATATAAGTACTGCATGATACAAGTACTGTGTGATACAAGTACTGCATGATATAAGTACTGCGTGATATAAGTACTGCGTGATACAAGTACTGCATGATACAAGTACTGCATGATACAAGTACTGCATGATATAAGTACTGCATGATACAAGTACTGTGTGATACAAGTACTGCATGATACAAGTACTGCATGATATAAGTACTGCATGATACAAGTACTGCATGATACAAGTACTGCATGATACAAGTACTGCATGATACAAGTACTGCATGATATAAGTACTGCATGATACAAGTACTGCATGATATAAGTACTGCATGATACAAGTACTGCATGATATAAGTACTGCATGATATAAGTACTACATGATATAAGTACTGCATGATACAAGTACTGCCTGATATAAGTACTGCATGATACAAGTACTGCATGATATAAGTACTGCATGATACAAGTACTGTGTGATACAAGTACTGCATGATACAAGTACTGCATGATATAAGTACTGCATGATACAAGTACTGCATGATATAAGTACTGCATGATATAAGTACTGCATGATACAAGTACTGCATGATACAAGTACTGCCTGATATAAGTACTGCGTGATATAAGTACTGCCTGATATAAGTACTGTGTGATACAAGTACTGCATGATACAAGTACTGCCTGATATAAGTACTGCATGATATAAGTACTGCCTGATACAAGTACTGCATGATACAAGTACTGCATGATATAAGTACTGCCTGATATATGTACTGCATGATATAAGTACTGCCTGATACAAGTACTGCATGATACAAGTACTGCATGATATAAGTACTGCCTGATACAAGTACTGCATGATATAAGTACTGCATGATATAAGTACTGCATGATACAAGTACTGCATGATATAAGTACTGCCTGATACAAGTACTGCATGATATAAGTACTGCCTGATATAAGTACTGCATGATATAAGTACTGCCTGATATAAGTACTGCATGATATAAGTACTGCCTGATATAAGTACTGCATGATACAAGTACTGCATGATACAAGTACTGCATTATATAAGTACTGCGTGATACAAGTACTGCATGATATAAGTACTGCATGATACAAGTACTGCATGATATAAGTACTGCCTGATATAAGTACTGCATGATACAAGTACTGCATGATATAAGTACTGCATGATATAAGTACTGCATGATACAAGTACTGCATGATACAAGTACTGCATGATACAAGTACTGCGTGATATAAGTACTGCCTGATATAAGTACTGCATGATATAAGTACTGCCTGATATAAGTACTGCATGATATAAGTACTGCCTGATACAAGTACTGCGTGATATAAGTACTGCATGATATAAGTACTGCATGATATAAGTACTGCCTGATATAAGTACTGCATGATATAAGTACTGCCTGATATAAGTACTGCATGATATAAGTACTGCCTGATATAAGTACTGCATGATATAAGTACTGCATGATATAAGTACTGCATGATATAAGTACTGCCTGATATAAGTACTGCATGATATAATAACTGCATGATATAAGTACTGCCTGATATAAGTACTGCATGATATAAGTACTGCATGATATAAGTACTGCATGATATAAGTACTGCCTGATATAAGTACTGCATGATACAAGTACTGCATTATATAAGTACTGCGTGATACAAGTACTGCATGATATAAGTACTGCATGATACAAGTACTGCATGATATAAGTACTGCCTGATATAAGTACTGCATGATACAAGTACTGCATGATATAAGTACTGCATGATATAAGTACTGCATGATACAAGTACTGCATGATACAAGTACTGCATGATACAAGTACTGCATGATACAAGTACTGCATGATATAAGTACTGCATGATATAAGTACTTCTACTCCTGAGGCCAGGGTTAGACTGCAGGTCCAGTATCAGTAACAGTTACTCTAGTACAAGTACTCGAGTAACTGTATGAACAAACTGTATCCAGTACTTTTACTTGTACTCGAGTAAAACAAAGTACTCCCTGACTGAACTGTAATCTTCAGAATGACTGAGATCAGGCCTGCACCTGCCTGTGTCCGCCGCCAGGGGCCGCCGCTGCGCCGCGGGCCGCACAGGTGAGAGGCAGCAGTGCGCATGCGCCAGGTCAGTGCGAAGAACAGGACGAGGCTCCGCAGAGACTCTGAGGTGAGTCTGTTTATTCACAGCTTTTCACGGGTTTTTAAAGTGTTCGTGACTCGGAGCTGCGCGCGGGAGGGGGGAAGGGGGGGTCGGGGGGGCAAGACCCGAAACCCGGGCCAGAACCAGGCCAGACCCGGGCCTAAACCGGGCCTAAACCGGGCCAGGACTGAGCCCAGATTCCTCCGCGCTCTGGATCTACTTTGGACACGGACACTTCCTGACAGCGCGCGCTCAGTCCGGGACCAGTCCGGGTCAGACCGGGGCTAGTCCGGGTCTGGGTCATGTTAGTCCTGCTTTAGACCCGGGTTAGTCCTGGTAAAGTGCGGTTTAAGTCCTGGTTAAGTCTCGGTTTAGTTAAACTCCTGGTTAGTTTGGTCTAAAGGTCGGCTCTGATTGGTTTACAGCGTCACGTGACTCCATAAAAACATTGTGATTTTGACGTTTTTTCAGACACGTGCGCTGGAGTAACTTTCTGAAGTAACTGTACTCCTTAGTGTACTTTCCTGTACTCGAGTAAAATCATAATGAAGTATCTGGTACTCGAGTAAAGTAACAGTAACTTTGTTTTGAGTTTTACTTTGTTTCCATTGGAAATATTATTATTTATCACATTGTTTCATTTTCAGCTTTACCCAAATCTAAAGCTTCTAAAGTGTCGAACAGAATCAAGGGTTTTGTCCCTTTTCTGTTGAATTTTCATCCTGGTTTTGATGCTTTGTTTGTTTTTAGATTTAGGTAAAGCCGGGCTTGAGAGGGGGGGGGGGTGCTCCCTGTGGGTGCTCCCTGTGGGTGCTCCCTGTGGGTGCTCTCTGTGGGTGCTCTCTGTGGGTGCTCCCTGTGGGTGCTCTCTGTGGGTGCTCTCTGTGGGTGCTCTCTGTGGGTGCTCCCTGTGGGTGCTCTCTGTGGGTGCTCTCTGTGGGTGCTCCCTGTGGGTGCTCCCTGTGGGTGCTCTCTGTGGGTGCTCTCTGTGGGTGCTCCCTGTGGGTGCTCTCTGTGGGTGCTCCCTGTGGGTGCTCTCTGTGGGTGCTCCCTGTGGGTGCTCTCTGTGGGTGCTCTCTGGGGGTGCTCCCTGTGGGTGCTCTCTGTGGGTGCTCTCTGTGGGTGCTCTCTGTGGGTGCTCTCTGTGGGTGCTCTCTGTGGGTGCTCTCTGTGGGTGCTGCTGTAAGTCGGGACAGTAATGGTTTTATAAAGCGCTTTTCTGGACACTCAAAGACACTTTACATTTGCATTATTCATTCACTCCAGACCCGGTGGTGGTAAGATACTATTGTAGCCACAGCTGCCCTGGGGCAGACTGACGGAAGCGAGGCAACCAGTCTGCGCCATCGGCCCCTCCGTCCCCAACCAACCACTCACTCACTACATTCCCCCAGGCTTCCTGGTGTTACCAAACATACATGGGCCTCATACATGTTAATGAACATACATGGGCCTCATACATGTTAATGAACATACATGGGCCTCATACATGTTAATGAACATACATGGGCCTCATACATGTTAATGAACATACATGGGCCTCATACATGTTAATGAACATACATGGGCCTCATACATGTTAATGAACATACATGGGCCTCATACATGTTAATGAACATACATGGGCCTCATACATGTTATAGAACATACATGGGCCTCATACATGTTAATGAACATACATGGGTCTCATACATGTTAATGAACATACATGGGCCTCATACATGTTAATGAACATACATGGGTCTCATACATGTTAATGAACATACATGGGCCTCATACATGTTAAAGAACATACATGGGCCTTATACATGTTAAAGAACATACATGGGTCTCATACATGTTAATGAACATACATGGGCCTCATACATGTTAAAGAACATACATGGGCCTCATACATGTTAATGAACATACATGGGTCTCATACATGTTAAAGAACATACATGCGCCTCATACATGTTAATGAACATACATGGGCCTCATACATGTTAATGAACATACATGGGTCTCATACATGTTAATGAACATACATGGGCCTCATACATGTTAATGAACATACATGGGTCTCATACATGTTAATGAACATACATGGGTCTCATACATGTTAATGAACATACATGGGTCTCATACATGTTAATGAACATACATGGGTCTCATACATGTTAATGAACATACATGGGCCTCATACATGTTAATGAACATACATGGGTCTCATACATGTTAATGAACATACATGGGCCTCATACATGTTAATGAACATACATGGGTCTCATACATGTTAATGAACATACATGGGCCTAATACATGTTAATGAACATACATGGGCCTCATACATGTTAATGAACATACATGGGTCTCATACATGTTAATGAACATACATGCGCCTCATACATGTTATAGAACATACATGGGTCTCATACATGTTAATGAACATACATGGGTCTCATACATGTTAATGAACATACATGGGTCTCATACATGTTAATGAACATACATGCGCCTCATACATGTTAATGAACATACATGAGTCTCATACATGTTAATGAACATACATGGGTCTCATACATGTTAAAGAACATACATGGGTCTCATACATGTTAAAGAACATACACGGGCCTCATACATGTTAAAGAACATACATGGGTCTCATACATGTTAATGAACATACATGCGCCTCATACATGTTAATGAACATACATGCGCCTCATACATGTTAATGAACATACATGGGTCTCATACATGTTAATGAACATACATGGGCCTCATACATGTTAATGAACATACATGGGCCTCATACATGTTAGTGAACATACATGGGCCTCATACATGTTAATGAACATACATGGGCCTCATACATGTTAAAGAACATACATGGGCCTCATACATGTTAATGAACATACATAGGTCTCATACATGTTAAAGAACATACATGGGCCTCATACATGTTAATGAACATACATAGGTCTCATACATGTTAAAGAACATACATGGGTCTCATACATGTTAATGAACATACATGGGCCTCATACATGTTAATGAACATACATGGGTCTCATACATGTTAATGAACATACATGGGTCTCATACATGTTAATGAACATACATGGGCCTCATACATGTTAATGAACATACATGGGCCTCATACATGTTAATGAACATACATGGGTCTCATACATGTTAATGAACATACATGGGTCTCATACATGCTAATGAACATACATGGGTCTCATACATGTTAATGAACATACATGGGCCTCATACATGTTAATGAACATACATGGGCCTCATACATGTTAATGAACATACATGGGTCTCATACATGTTAATGAACATACATGGGTCTCATACATGCTAATGAACATACATGGGTCTCATACATGTAAATGAACATACATGCGCCTCATACATGTTAATGAACATACATGGGTCTCATACATGTTAATGAACATACATGGGCCTCATACATGTTAATGAACATACATGGGTCTCATACATGTTAATGAACATACATGGGTCTCATACATGTTAATGAACATACATGGGCCTCATACCTGTTAATGAACATACATGGGTCTCATACATGTTAATGAACATACATGGGCCTCATACATGTTAATGAACATACATGCGCCTCATACATGTTAATGAACATACATGCGCCTCATACATGTTAATGAACATACATGGGCCTCATACATGTTAATGAACATACATGGGTCTCATACATGTTAATGAACATACATGGGCCTCATACATGTTAATAAACATACATGGGCCTCATACATGTTAAAGAACATACATGGGTCTCATACATGTTAATGAACATACATGCACCTCATACATGTTAATGAACATACATGGGCCTCATACATGTTAATGAACATACATGGGCCTCATACATGTTAATGAACATACATGCACCTCATACATGTTAATGAACATACATGGGCCTCATACATGTTATAGAACATACATGCACCTCATACATGTTAATGAACAAACATGGGTCTCATACATGTTAAAGAACATACATGGGTCTCATACATGTTAATGAACATACATGGGCCTCATACATGTTATAGAACATACATGGGCCTCATACATGTTAATGAACATACATGGGCCTCATACATGTTAAAGAACATACATGGGCCTCATACATGTTAAAGAACATACATGGGCCTCATACATGTTAATGAACATACATGGGTCTCATACATGTTAATGAACATACATGGGCCTCATACATGTTAATGAACATACATGCACCTCATACATGTTAATGAACATACATGCGCTTCATACATGTTAATGAACATACATGGGTCTCATACATGTTAATGAACATACATGGGCCTCATACATGTTAATGAACATACATGGGCCTCATACATGTTAATGAACATACATGCGCCTCATACATGTTAATGAACATACATGCACCTCATACATGTTAATGAACATACATGCGCCTCATACATGTTAATGAACATACATGGGCCTCATACATGTTAATGAACATACATGGGCCTCATACATGTTAATGAACATACATGCGCCTCATACATGTTAATGAACATACATGCGCCTCATACATGTTAATGAACATACATGGGCCTCATACATGTTAATGAACATACATGGGCCTCATACATGTTAATGAACATACATGGGCCTCATACATGTTAATGAACATACATGGGCCTCATACATGTTAAAGAACATACATGGGTCTCATACATGTTAAAGAACATACATGGGTCTCATACATGTTAATGAACATACATGGGCCTCATACATGTTAAAGAACATACATGGGCCTCATACATGTTAATGAACATACATGCGCCTCATACATGTTATAGAACATACATGGGCCTCATACATGTTAATGAACATACATGGGCCTCATACATGTTAATGAACATACATGGGCCTCATACATGTTAAAGAACATACATGGGCCTCATACATGTTAATGAACATACATGCACCTCATACATGTTAATGAACATACATGGGTCTCATACATGTTAATGAACATACATGCACCTCATACATGTTAATGAACATACATGGGTCTCATACATGTTAATGAACATACATGGGCCTCATACATGTTAATGAACATACATGGGCCTCATACATGTTAAAGAACATACATGGGCCTCATACATGTTAATGAACATACATGGGTCTCATACATGTTAATGAACATACATGGGCCTAATACATGTTAATGAACATACATGGGCCTCATACATGTTAATGAACATACATGGGCCTCATACATGTAAACGAGCCACACGGGACTGTAGCCTTGGGCTATTTTCCATCTGTCGTCCCCCATGTGCACTCTCACAAACACGCTCATTCATCCTATTGTACATGTTTTAATGGTAGGGGAGACCGGAGTACCCGGAGGAAACCAGCACAGACACGAGGAGAACATGCAAACTCCACAGAAAGGCCCCGTCCAGGTGGGAGTCGAACCCGGGACCTTCTAACCACTGAGCCACCGTGTGAATGATCTCCTGAACAAACCCCCCCTCAGTGCTGGGAGAGGCCACGCCCCCCTTCAGTGTTGGGCGAGGCCACGCCCCCTTCTCTGTATCTTATTCCGGAGGCTCGCGTGGGCGTCGCCATGAGTTGGTCCCGCCCCTTTTCTCCTATGTGTTAACATGTGGAGAAGTCCTCATCAGTGACTACAGGAAAACAGAGGAGAAACGCTGCAGAGTCGACATGTCGCTGCAAATCCATCGACTAAACGTCAGGTTTGAGCGGAGAATATTCTCCGTTAAAATGAACGGGCTTCGCGCTCGACCGGAAGTGTCTGGACAACGAGGCGAAAGTGGGCGGGGCGGAATAGGGTGAATAGTTTAAACCTGAGGCGTGGTCTCCATGGTAACGGTCTCAGAGTACCAGGGTCATTCCGCCAAATCAGTGCCTTTTCAACCAAAAGATTATTTTTTAAAGGTTTTTCTTGATATTTTTTAGATGTTTGAGTGAACGAGAGCGTGGGGGGAAAAACATGTGTTACTTTGTCCCTTAGAGAAGTTTCACCTACAATATAATACACGACATGAACCCAGCCTGGTTTAGCCCTGGTTTAGTCTTGGTTTAGTCCAGGTTTAGTCCAGGTTTAGTCCTGGTTTAGTCCAGGTTTAGTCCTGGTTTAGTCCTGGTTTAGTCCTGGTTTAGCCCTGGTTTAGTCTTGGTTTAGTCCTGGTTTAGTCCAGGTTTAGTCCTGGTTTAGTCCTGGTTTAGTCCTGGTTTAGTCCAGGTTTAGTCCTGGTTTAGCCCTGGTTTAGTCCCGGTTTAGTCCTGGTTTAGTCCAGGTTTAGTCCAGGTTTAGTCCAGGTTTAGTCCTGGTTTAGTCCAGGTTTAGTCCAGGTTTAGTCCAGGTTTAGTCCAGGTTTAGTCCAGGTTTAGTCCAGGTTTAGTCCTGGTTTAGTCCTGTTTTAGTCCCGCTTTGGGACAAAGGCAGGATTTCCTGTCCAGACCTGGAGCGGCCTCAGACTCAGTCTCAGTCTCGGCCTCAGACTCAGACTCAGACTCGGTCCCGGGCGAGTCTGGACCTGCTCCTGGAGCACATTCCTCTGCAGATGCTCAGACTCTGAGCAGAGTAAAGTGTGGACGACTGAGAGGTTTCCGTCTCCTCTCGGTTCTTTCTCCAAAACTAAATCAGCTCCGAACTCGATAAATGTGTTTCCTGTTTCAGGACTTTAGAAACGTGTTGGTTTTGCAGCAGATAAAGAGTCACATCCTTATAAACATCTGCTTCTTATTACTCACAGCCACGTTCATGTGGAGATCAGGAAATACACAAAACATCAACAACATCTGTATAAATACAAGTCATTATAAAGTGACTTTAGAGCCTTCACCGCCTGGAGAAGAAGCTCCAGCTGGGGAAGAAGCTCCAGCTGGAGAAGAAGCTCCTCCTCTGAACAAACACATTCATGTTTTTGAAGAACTCAGAGAAGTCATTGTGGCCTTGTAACCATGGAAACTTCCCTTCACAGACCGATCTGTGACCTGACGCCTGTGACCCCTGACCTCCTGGAGACCCTCTGGAGGGGCGGGGCCTGAGTCGCCCCTGTCGCCATGGAGACGACGCCCGCGCTGCTCGACCCGGGTCAGTACCTTTCTGCTCCTCTCGCCGCCGCTTCGGCCCCGTCTCCGCGGTAACGGCCCCGTCTCCGTGGTTCCCCTCAGGTCTGGGCGTGGTCCTGGTGGAGTTCGAGTACGAGTACGAGGGCCGCGACGGCGCCCCCGTGAGGATCCTCCCGAACGAGCGCTACGAGCTGCTGATGAAGACCACGAGTCACTGGTGGCAGGTGCGGAGCGGCCCGGGCGCCAGGTCCTTCTACGTGCCCGCCAAGTACGTCCGGGAGCTGCCCCAGGTGCCCGCCCTGTGCCCCGCCCTGTGCCTGCCCGCCGGGACCGAGGCCACGCCCACCGCCGGCCACGCCCCCACGCCGCTGCCCGTCCCTGTGCCCGTCCTGCCCAAGAGCCAAGAGGAGCAGCGCAAGCCCTCGGACCAGGTAAAGACCGGACCAGGACCAGGTAAAGACTGGACCAGGTAAAGACCAGGACCAGGTAAAGACCGGACCAGGACCAGGACCAGGACCAGGTAAAGACTGGACCAGGACCAGGTAAAGACCAGGACCAGGTAAAGACCAGGACCAGGTAAAGACCAGGACCAGGTAAAGACCAGGACCAGGTAAAGACCAGGACCAGGTAAAGACCAGACCAGGTAAAGACCGGACCAGGACCAGGTACGACCGGACCTTTCACAGGTTAAACCCTCACATTTAACCCTGACCTCTGACCTCTGGCCCCGCCCCCTCAGGTGGTGATCCGGCTGCGTGCGGACGGAGGAGGGCGTCGCTCTGAGAACCGCATGTCCACGTTCGGCGTTGCCCTGGAGACGGAGGTTTCCGCGGCGATGCCCAGGACGACCAACAACAACAACAACATGGCCGACAGCCACTGGGACTCTGGGACACACCCCGCCCCCACCTCACGACACCAACCAATCCCGGTGGAGACGCCCCGAGCCCCGCCCACTCACGACGACCCACCACAGGAAACACCCCCAAACCAGGAAGTACAGGTGAGTCTGACCCCGCCCCAAACCAGGAAGTCCAGGTGAGACTGACCCCGCCCCAAACCAGGAAGTCCAGGTGAGACTGACCCCGCCCCAAACCAGGAAGTCCAGGTGAGACTGACCCGGCCCCAAACCAGGAAGTCCAGGTGAGTCTGACCCCGCCCCAAACCGGGAAGTCCAGGTGAGACTGACCCCGCCCCAAACCAGGAAGTCCAGGTGAGACTGACCCCGCCCCAAACCAGGAAGTCCAGGTGAGTCTGACCCGGCCCCAAACCAGGAAGTCCAGGTGAGTCTGACCCCGCCCCAAACCAGGAAGTCCAGGTGAGTCTGACCCCGCCCCAAACCAGGAAGTCCAGGTGAGACTGACCCCGCCCCAAACCAGGAAGTCCAGGTCAGACTGACCCCGCCCCAAACCAGGAAGTCCAGGTGAGACTGACCCCGCCCCAAACCAGGAAGTGTGGGTGAGACTGATCCCGCCCCAAACCAGGAAGTCCAGGTGAGACTGACCCCGCCCCAAACCAGGAAGTCCAGGTGAGACTGACCCCGCCCCAAACCAGGAAGTCCAGGTGAGTCTGACCCCGCCCCAAACCAGGAAGTCCAGGTGAGACTGACCCCGCCCCAAACCAGGAAGTCCAGGTCAGACTGACCCCGCCCCAAACCAGGAAGTCCAGGTGAGACTGACCCCGCCCCAAACCAGGAAGTGTGGGTGAGACTGATCCCGCCCCAAACCAGGAAGTCCAGGTGAGACTGACCCCGCCCCAAACCAGGAAGTCCAGGTGAGACTGACCCCGCCCCAAACCAGGAAGTCCAGGTGAGACTGACCCAGCCCCAAACCAGGAAGTCCAGGTGAGTCTGACCCCGCCCCAAACCGGGAAGTCCAGGTGAGTCTGACCCCGCCCCAAACCAGGAAGTCCAGGTGAGACTGACCCCGCCCCAAACCAGGAAGTCCAGGTAAGTCTGACCCCGCCCCAAACCAGGAAGTCCAGGTGAGACTGACCCCGCCCCAAACCAGGAAGTCCAGGTGAGTCTGATCCCGCCCCAAACCAGGAAGTCCAGGTGAGACTGACCCCGCCCCAAACCAGGAAGTCCAGGTGAGACTGACCCCGCCCCAAACCAGGAAGTCCAGGTGAGACTTACCCCGCCCCAAACCAGGAAGTCCAGATGAGTGTGACCCCGCCCCAAACCGGGAAGTGTGGGTGAGTCTGACCCCGCCCCAAACCAGGAAGTCCATGTGAGTCTGACCCCGCCCCAAACCAGGAAGTCCAGGTGAGTCTGACCCCGCCCCAAACCAGGAAGTCCAGGTGAGACTGACCCCGCCCCAAACCAGGAAGTCCAGGTGAGTCTGACCCCGCCCCAAACCAGGAAGTCCAGGTGAGTCTGACCCCGCCCCAAACCAGGAAGTCCAGGTGAGTCTGACCCCGCCCCAAACCAGGAAGTCCAGGTGAGTCTGACCCCGCCCCAAACCAGGAAGTCCAGGTGAGTCTGACCCCGCCCCAAAGCAGGAAGTCCAGGTGAGTCTGACCCCGCCCCAAACCAGGAAGTCCAGGTGAGTCTGACCCCGCCCCAAAGCAGGAAGTCCAGGTGAGTCTGACCCCGCCCCAAACCAGGAAGTCCAGGTGAGACTGACCCCGCCCCAAACCAGGAAGTCCAGGTGAGACTGACCCCGCCCCAAACCAGGAAGTCCAGGTGAGTCTGACCCCGCCCCAAACCAGGAAGTCCAGGTGAGACTGACCCCGCCCCAAACCAGGAAGTCCAGGTGAGTCTGACCCCGCCCCAAACCAGGAAGTCCAGTTGAGACTGACCCCGCCCCAAACCAGGAAGTCCAGGTGAGTCTGACCCCGAACTGTGTCTGCAGGAGGAAGGGCATGGAGGCGTTACCCCCCCTGACCAGGAGGAGGAGCCAGAGCCAGAGGAGTTGCCCGAGGAGCCGAGCGACAGCGAGGAAGAGCCGGAGGAGAGAGCGCCCCCACAGGAGCGCGAGGAGAACTGCAGCTCCTCTCACATTTACGAGTCCATCCAGGACCTGCACCTCGACCTGGACGCTCTGATTGGACAAGACGCCCAGAAGGAGGAGTCTGAGGCCCCGCCCCCCGCACAGGTAACCCCGCCCCCAGCACAGGTGACTTAAAAGAAAAAGAGTGACCTAAAACATGTACAATATAAACCAGGGTGACCTAAAACATGTACAATATCAACCAGTGTGACCTAAAACATGTACAATATAAACCAGAGTGACCTAAAACATGTACAATATCAACCAGGGTGACCTAAAACATGTACAATATCAACCAGAGTGACCTAAAACATGTACAATATCAACCAGAGTGACCTAAAACATGTACAATATCAACCAGTGTGACCTAAAACATGTACAATATCAACCAGAGTGACCTAAAACATGTACAATATCAACCAGAGTGACCTAAAACATGTACAATATAAACCAGCGTGACCTAAAACATGTACAATATCAACCAGAGTGACCTAAAACATGTACAATATCAACCAGGGTGACCTAAAACATGTACAATATAAACCGGCATGACCTAAAACATGTACAATATCAACCAGGGTGACCTAAAACATGTACAATATCAACCAGGGTGACCTAAAACATGTACAATATAAACCGGCATGACCTAAAACATGTACAATATAAACCGGCATGACCTAAAACATGTACAATATAAACCAGTATGACCTAAAACATGTACAATATAAATCGGCATGACCTAAAACATGTACAATATCAACCAGAGTGACCTAAAACATGTACAATATAAACCAGTATGACCTAAAACATGTACAATATCAACCAGGGTGACCTAAAACATGTACAATATAAACCAGGGTGACCTAAAACATGTACAATATCAACCAGGGTGACCTAAAACATGTACAATATCAACCAGTGTGACCTAAAACATGTACAATATAAACCGGCATGACCTAAAACATGTACAATATAAACCAGTATGACCTAAAACATGTACAATATCAACCAGTGTGACCTAAAACATGTACAATATAAACCGGCATGACCTAAAACATGTACAATATAAACCGGCATGACCTAAAACATGTACAATATCAACCAGGGTGACCTAAAACATGTACAATATCAACCAGGGTGACCTAAAACATGTACAATATCAACCAGTGTGACCTAAAACATGTACAATATCAACCAGAGTGACCTAAAACATGTACAATATAAACCAGAGTGACCTAAAACATGTACAATATAAACCTACATGACATAAAACATGTACAATATAAACCTACATAACATAAAACATGTACAATATAAACCAGTGTGACCTAAAATATGTACAATATAAACCTACATGACATAAAACATGTACAATATAAACCTACATGACATAAAACATGTATAATATAAACCTACATGACATAAAACATGTACAATATAAACCAGTGTGACCTAAAACATGTACAATATAAACCTGCATGACCTACAACATGTACAATATAAACCAGAGTGACATAAAACATGTACAGTATAAACCAGCGTGACCTAAAACAGGTAGCCCCGCCCCCAGCACAGGTGACTCCGCCCCAGAATGAGCCGTGTGTGGAGATGGACCCGCCTTCAGTCAATAATAAAGTCACCGAGACAAAAGGAAAAGTCAAAGTCCAGATGTTCTCGAACTGAAGGGATTTACTTTAGACAAACTCTGACATTTCAGGCTTTTATTTTGAAAACACTGACATTTCAGGCTTTTATTTTGAAAACACTGACATTTCAGGCTTTTATTTTGAAAACACTGACATTTCAGGCTTTTATTTTGAAAACATTGACATTTCAGGCTTTTATTTTGAAAACACTGACATTTCAGGCTTTTATATTGAAAACATTGACATTTCAGGCTTTTATTTTGAAAACACTGACATTTCAGGCTTTTATTTTGAAAACATTGACATATCAGGCTTTTATTTTGAAAACACTGACATTTCAGGCTTTTATTTTGAAAACATTGACATTTCAGGCTTTTATATTGAAAACATTGACATATCAGGCTTTTATTTTGAAAACATTGACATTTCAGGCTTTTATTTTGAAAACATTGACATATCAGGCTTTTATTTTGAAAACATTGACATTTCAGGCTTTTATTTTGAAAACACTGACATTTCAGGCTTTTATATTGAAAACATTGACATTTCAGGCTTTTATTTTGAAAACACTGACATTTCAGGCTTTTATTTTGAAAACATTGACATTTCATTCTTTTATTTTGAAAATATTGACATTTCAGGGTTTTGTTTTGAAAAAATTGACATTAAAGGGACTATAGGGAGTTTAAAAATATTAAAACCAAGTATGTTCCTCCTCCTCCATGTTCCTCCATGTTCCTCCTCCTCCATGTTTGTTCCTCCTCCTCCATGTTCCTCCATGTTCCTCCTCCTCCATCTTCCTCCATGTTCCTCCATGTTCCTCCATGTTCCTCCATGTTCCTCCATGTCCTCATGTGTAGAAGGAGCTCAGACCTGTCACTCAGCTTAATATAGTAGCTGCAGTTACACATGTGGCCTGAGGTGGCAGTAGTGAGTTGAAAGACTCCACACTGAAAACTCTCTTCTTCATTCATACCTTCATGTGAGGGGGAAGTGTGTTGCCCAAGGACACCTCCACAGGGTGCTCCTGTGGGACCCTCTGGTTAGAAGCCGCGCTCGACCCCCGAAAATCCGGCCTTTGTCGAAGCTCCGGCTCAGAGTCCGGAAACTGCAGCGCCTGAGTCACTTCCTGTTTGAACAGGAAGCAGCGGCGCCGTTTCCTGTTCCTCTGCTCACACTGACTCAGAGTCCGGGAGGGCACCTAAAACATGTACAATATCAACCATGTACCTAAAACATGTACAATATCAACCATATACCTAAAACATGTACAATATCAACCAGGGTGACCTAAAACATGTACAATATCAACCAGTGTGACCTAAAACATGTACAATATCAACCAGTGTGACCTAAAACATGTACAATATCAACCAGAGTGACCTAAAACATGTACAATATCAACCAGAGTGACCTAAAACATGTACAATATCAACCAGAGTGACCCAAAACATGTACAATATCAACATACATGACCTAAAACATGTACAATATAAACCATGTACCTAAAACATGTACAATATCAACCAGTGTGACCTAAAACATGTACAATATCAACCAGAGTGACCTAAAACATGTACAATATAAACCAGAGTGACCTAAAACATGTACAATATCAACCATGTACCTAAAACATGTACAATATCAACCATGTACCTAAAACATGTACAATATCAACCAGGGTGACCTAAAACATGTACAATATCAACCAGTGTGACCTAAAACATGTACAATATCAACCATGTACCTAAAACATGTACAATATCAACCAGTGTGACCTAAAACATGTACAATATCAACCAGTGTGACCTAAAACATGTACAATATCAACCAGTGTGACCTAAAACATGTACAATATCAACCAGTGTGACCTAAAACATGTACAATATCAACCATGTACCTAAAACATGTACAATATCAACCAGTGTGACCTAAAACATGTACAATATCAACCAGTGTGACCTAAAACATGTACAATATCAACCATGTACCTAAAACATGTACAATATCAACCAGTGTGACCTAAAACATGTACAATATCAACCAGTGTGACCTAAAACATGTACAATATCAACCAGTGTGACCTAAAACATGTACAATATCAACCAGTGTGACCTAAAACATGTACAATATCAACCATGTACCTAAAACATGTACAATATCAACCAGTGTGACCTAAAACATGTACAATATCAACCAGAGTGACCTAAAACATGTACAATATCAACCAGAGTGACCTAAAACATGTACAATATCAACCAGGGTGACCTAAAACATGTACAATATCAACCAGTGTGACCTAAAACATGTACAATATCAACCAGTGACCTAAAACATGTACAATATCAACCAGGGTGACCTAAAACATGTACAATATCAACCATGTACCTAAAACATGTACAATATCAACCAGGGTGACCTAAAACATGTACAATATCAACCAGTCTGACCTAAAACATGTACAATATCAACCAGTGTGACCTAAAACATGTACAATATCAACCCGCGTGACCTAAAACATGTACAATATCAACCAGGGTGACCTAAAACATGTACAATATCAACCAGTCTGACCTAAAACATGTACAATATCAACCAGTCTGACCTAAAACATGTACAATATCAACCATGTACCTAAAACATGTACAATATAAACCAGAGTGACCTAAAACATGTACAATATCAACCAGTCTGACCTAAAACATGTACAATATCAACCATGTACCTAAAACATGTACAATATAAACCAGAGTGACCTAAAACATGTACAATATCAACCAGTCTGACCTAAAACATGTACAATATCAACCAGTCTGACCTAAAACATGTACAATATCAACCATGTACCTAAAACATGTACAATATAAACCAGAGTGACCTAAAACATGTACAATATCAACCAGTCTGACCTAAAACATGTACAATATCAACCAGTGTGACCTAAAACATGTACAATATCAACCCGCGTGACCTAAAACATGTACAATATCAACCAGGGTGACCTAAAACATGTACAATATCAACCAGTCTGACCTAAAACATGTACAATATCAACCAGTCTGACCTAAAACATGTACAATATCAACCATGTACCTAAAACATGTACAATATCAACCAGAGTGACCTAAAACATGTACAATATCAACCATGTACCTAAAACATGTACAATATAAACCTGCGTGACCTAAAACATGTACAATATCAACCAGGGTGACCTAAAACATGTACAATATCAACCAGGGTGACCTAAAACATGTACAATATAAACCAGAGTGACCTAAAACATGTACAATATCAACCAGGGTGACCTAAAACATGTACAATATCAACCAGGGTGACCTAAAACATGTACAATATCAACCAGAGTGACCTATAACATGTACAATATCAACCCGTGTGACCTAAAACATGTACAATATAAACCAGTGTGACCTAAAACATGTACAATATCAACCATGTACCTAAAACATGTACAATATCAACCAGTGTGACCTAAAACATGTACAATATCAACCAGAGTGACCTAAAACATGTACAATATCAACCAGGGTGACCTAAAACATGTACAATATCAACCAGAGTGACCTAAAACATGTACAATATCAACCAGAGTGACCTAAAACATGTACAATATCAACCAGAGTGACCTAAAACATGTACAATATCAACCAGCGTGACCTAAAACATGTACAATATCAACCAGCGTGACCCAAAACATGTACAGTATCAACCAGAGTGACCTAAAACATGTACAATATCAACCAGGGTGACCTAAAACATGTACAATATCAACCAGAGTGACCTAAAACATGTACAATATCAACCAGCGTGACCTAAAACATGTACAATATCAACCAGGGTGACCTAAAACATGTACAATATCAACCAGAGTGACCTAAAACATGTACAATATCAACCAGAGTGACCTAAAACATGTACAATATCAACCAGGGTTACCTAAAACATGTACAATATCAACCAGCGTGACCTAAAACATGTACAATATCAACCAGAGTGACCTAAAACATGTACAATATCAACCAGCGTGACCTAAAACATGTACAATATCAACCAGCGTGACCCAAAACATGTACAGTATCAACCAGAGTGACCTAAAACATGTACAATATCAACCAGCGTGACCTAAAACATGTACAATATCAACCAGCGTGACCCAAAACATGTACAGTATCAACCAGAGTGACCTAAAACATGTACAATATCAACCAGAGTGACCTAAAACATGTACAGTATCAACCAGAGTGACCTAAAACATGTACAATATCAACCAGTGTGACCTAAAACATGTACAATATCAACCAGAGTGACCTAAAACATGTACAATATCAACCAGAGTGACCTAAAACATGTACAATATCAACCAGGGTGACCTAAAACATGTACAATATCAACCAGCGTGACCTAAAACATGTACAATATCAACCAGAGTGACCTAAAACATGTACAATATCAACCAGAGTGACCTAAAACATGTACAATATCAACCAGCGTGACCTAAAACATGTACAATATCAACCAGCGTGACCCAAAACATGTACAGTATCAACCAGAGTGACCTAAAACATGTACAATATCAACCAGAGTGACCTAAAACATGTACAATATCAACCAGGGTGACCTAAAACATGTACAATATCAACCAGGGTGACCTAAAACATGTACAATATCAACCAGCGTGACCTAAAACATGTACAATATCAACCAGAGTGACCTAAAACATGTACAATATCAACCAGGGTGACCTAAAACATGTACAATATCAACCAGAGTGACCTAAAACATGTACAATATAAACCAGGGTGACCTAAAACATGTACAATATCAACCAGGGTGACCTAAAACATGTACAATATCAACCAGGGTGACCTAAAACATGTACAATATCAACCAGAGTGACCTAAAACATGTACAATATCAACCAGCGTGACCCAAAACATGTACAATATCAACCAGAGTGACCTAAAACATGTACAATATAAACCAGCGTGACCCAAAACATGTACAATATCAACCAGAGTGACCTAAAACATGTACAATATACACCAGAGTGACCTAAAACATGTACAATATCAACCAGGGTGACCTAAAACATGTACAATATCAACCAGCGTGACCTAAAACATGTACAATATCAACCAGAGTGACCTAAAACATGTACAATATCAACCAGTGTGACCTAAAACATGTACAATATCAACCAGAGTGACCTAAAACATGTACAATATAAACCAGGGTGACCTAAAACATGTACAATATCAACCAGGGTGACCTAAAACATGTACAATATCAACCAGGGTGACCTAAAACATGTACAATATCAACCAGAGTGACCTAAAACATGTACAATATCAACCAGCGTGACCCAAAACATGTACAATATCAACCAGAGTGACCTAAAACATGTACAATATAAACCAGAGTGACCTAAAACATGTACAATATCAACCAGTGTGACCTAAAACATGTACAATATCAACCAGAGTGACCTAAAACATGTACAATATAAACCAGGGTGACCTAAAACATGTACAATATCAACCAGGGTGACCTAAAACATGTACAATATCAACCAGAGTGACCTAAAACATGTACAATATCAACCAGGGTGACCTAAAACATGTACAATATCAACCAGAGTGACCTAAAACATGTACAATATAAACCAGGGTGACCTAAAACATGTACAATATCAACCAGGGTGACCTAAAACATGTACAATATCAACCAGGGTGACCTAAAACATGTACAATATCAACCAGAGTGACCTAAAACATGTACAATATAAACCAGGGTGACCTAAAACATGTACAATATCAACCAGGGTGACCTAAAACATGTACAATATCAACCAGAGTGACCTAAAACATGTACAATATCAACCAGCGTGACCTAAAACATGTACAATATAAACCAGGGTGACCTAAAACATGTACAATATCAACCAGAGTGACCTAAAACATGTACAATATCAACCAGAGTGACCTAAAACATGTACAATATCAACCAGAGTGACCTAAAACATGTACAATATAAACCAGGGTGACCTAAAACATGTACAATATCAACCAGGGTGACCTAAAACATGTACAATATCAACCAGAGTGACCTAAAACATGTACAATATACACCTGTGTGACCTAAAACATGTACAATATAAACCAGTGTGCCCTAAAACATGTACAACATCAACCAGAGTGACCTAAAACATGTACAATATCAACCAGAGTGACCTAAAACATGTACAATATAAACCAGTGTGCCCTAAAACATGTACAATATCAACCAGAGTGACCTAAAACATGTACAATATCAACCAGAGTGCCCTAAAACATGTACAATATCAACCAGGGTGACCTAAAACATGTACAATATCAACCAGAGTGACCTAAAACATGTACAATATAAACCAGTGTGACCTAAAACATGTACAATATCAACCAGAGTGACCTAAAACATGTACAATATCAACCAGAGTGACCTAAAACATGTACAATATCAACCAGAGTGACCTAAAACATGTACAATATCAACCAGAGTAACCTAAAACATGTACAATATAAACCAGTGTGACCTAAAACATGTACAATATCAACCAGAGTGACTTAAAACATGTACAATATCAACCAGAGTGACCTAAAACATGTACAATATCAACCAGAGTGACCTAAAACATGTACAATATCAACCAGAGTGACCTAAAACATGTACAATATCAACCAGGGTGACCTAAAACATGTACAATATACACCAGTGTGACCTAAAACATGTACAATATCAACCAGCGTGACCTAAAACGTGTACAATATACACCAGTGTGACCTAAAACATGTACAATATAAACCATGTACCTAAAACATGTACAATATAAACCAGCGTGACCTAAAACATGTATAATATAAACCAGCGTGACCTAAAACATGTACAATATAAACCATGTACCTAAAACATGTACAATATAAACCAGTGTGACCTAAAACATGTACAATATAAACCAGTGTGACCTAAAACATGCACAATATCAACCAGGGTGACCTAAAACATGTACAATATCAACCAGAGTGACCTAAAACATGTACAATATCAACCAGTGTGACCTAAAACATGTACAATATCAACCAGGGTGACCTAAAAAATGTACAATATCAACCATGTACCTAAAACATGTACAATATCAACCAGGGTGACCTAAAACATGTACAATATCAACCAGGGTGACCTAAAACATGTACAATATCAACCAGGGTGACCTAAAACATGTACAATATCAACCAGCGTGACCTAAAACATGTACAATATCAACCAGGGTGACCTAAAACATGTACAATATCAACATGCCTCACCTAAAAAATGTACAATATCAACCAGGGTGACCCAAAACATGTACAATATCAACCAGGGTGACCTAAAACATGTACAATATCAACCAGTGTGACCTAAAACATGTACAATATAAACCAGTGTGACCTAAAACATGTACAATATCAACCAGAGTGACCTAAAACATGTACAATATCAACCATGTACCTAAAACATGTACAATATCAACCAGGGTGACCTAAAACATGTACAATATCAACCATGTACCTAAAACATGTACAATATCAACCAGAGTCACCTAAAACATGTACAATATCAACCAGGGTGACCCAAAACATGTACAATATCAACCAGTGTGACCTAAAACATGTACAATATCAACCAGTGTGACCTAAAACATGTACAATATACACCAGTGTGACCTAAAACATGTACAATATAAACCAGAGTGACCTAAAACATGTACAATATCAACCATGTACCTAAAACATGTACAATATCAACCAGTGTGACCTAAAACATGTACAATATAAACCAGTGTGACCTAAAACATGTACAATATCAACCAGAGTGACCTAAAACATGTACAATATAAACCAGAGTGACCTAAAACATGTACAATATCAACCAGTGTGACCTAAAACATGTACAATATCAACCAGAGTGACCTAAAACATGTACAATATCAACCAGGGTGACCTAAAACATGTACAATATCAACCAGGGTGACCTAAAACATGTACAATATCAACCAGGGTGACCTAAAACATGTACAATATCAACCAGGGTGACCTAAAACATGTACAATATCAACCAGAGTGACCTAAAACATGTACAATATAAACCAGGGTGACCTAAAACGTGTACAATATACACCAGGGTGACCTAAAACATGTAAAATATCAACCAGGGTGACCTAAAACATGTACAATATCAACCATGTACCTAAAACATGTACAATATCAACCAGGGTGACCTAAAACATGTACAATATCAACCAGAGTGACCTAAAACATGTACAATATCAACCAGAGTGACCTAAAACATGTACAATATCAACCAGAGTGACCTAAAACATGTACAATATCAACCAGGGTGACCTAAAACATGTACAATATCAACCAGAGTGACCTAAAACATGTACAATATCAACCAGAGTGACCTAAAACATGTACAATATCAACCAGGGTGACCTAAAACATGTACAATATCAACCAGAGTGACCTAAAACATGTACAATATCAACCAGTGTGACCTAAAACATGTACAATATCAACCAGGGTGACCTAAAACATGTACAATATCAACCAGGGTGACCTAAAACATGTACAATATCAACCAGGGTGACCTAAAACATGTACAATATCAACCAGTGTGACCTAAAACATATACAATATCAACCATGTACCTAAAACATGTACAATATCAACCAGAGTGACCTAAAACATGTACAATATCAACCATGTACCTAAAACATGTACAATATCAACCAGAGTGACCTAAAACGTGTACAATATCAACCAGGGTGACCTAAAACATGTACAATATCAACCATGTACCTAAAACATGTACAATATCAACCAGGGTGACCTAAAACATGTACAATATAGACCAGAGTGACCTAAAACATGTACAATATCAACCAGAGTGACCTAAAACATGTACAATATCAACCAGGGTGACCTAAAACATGTACAATATAGACCAGAGTGACCTAAAACATGTACAATATCAACCAGAGTGACCTAAAACATGTACAATATCAACCAGTCTGACCTAAAACATGTACAATATCAACCAGAGTGACCTAAAACATGTACAATATCAACCAGGGTGACCTAAAACATGTACAATATCAACCAGGGTGACCTAAAACATGTACAATATCAACCAGTGTGACCTAAAACATGTACAATATCAACCAGTGTGATCTAAAACATGTACAATATCAACCAGGGTGACCTAAAACATGTACAATATCAACCAGAGTGACCTAAAACATGTACAATATCAACCAGGGTGACCTAAAACATGTACAATATCAACCAGAGTGACCTAAAACATGTACAATATCAACCAGGGTGACCTAAAACATGTACAATATCAACCAGAGTGACCTAAAACATGTACAATATCAACCAGGGTGACCTAAAACATGTACAATATAAACCAGAGTGACCTAAAACATGTACAATATCAACCAGAGTGACCTAAAACATGTACAATATCAACCAGAGTGACCTAAAACATGTACAATATCAACCAGGGTGACCCAAAACATGTACAATATCAACCAGGGTGACCCAAAACATGTACAATATCAACCAGAGTGACCCAAAACATGTACAATATCAACCAGGGTGACCCAAAACATGTACAATATCAACCAGAGTGACCTAAAACATGTACAATATCAACCAGAGTGACCTAAAACATGTACAATATCAACCAGAGTGACCTAAAACATGTACAATATCAACCAGAGTGACCTAAAACATGTACAATATCAACCAGAGTGACCTAAAACGTGTACAATATCAACCAGCGTGACCTAAAACATGTACAATATAAACCATGTACCTAAAACATGTACAATATAAACCATGTACCTAAAACATGTACAATATAAACCAGCGTGACCTAAAACATGTATAATATAAACCAGCGTGACCTAAAACATGTACAATATAAACCAGAGTGACCTAAAACATGTACAATATCAACCAGAGTGACCTAAAACATGTACAATATCAACCAGAGTGACCTAAAACATGTACAATATCAACCAGCGTGACCTAAAACATGTACAATATCAACCAGCGTGACCTAAAACATGTACAATATAAACCAGAGTGACCTAAAACATGTACAATATAAACCAGGGTGACCTAAAACATGTACAATATCAACCAGAGTGACCTAAAACATGTACAATATCAACCAGGGTGACCTAAAACATGTACAATATCAACCAGTGTGACCTAAAACATGTACAATATCAACCATGTACCTAAAACATGTACAATATCAACCAGAGTGACCTAAAACATGTACAATATAAACCAGAGTGACCTAAAACATGTACAATATCAACCATGGTGACCTAAAACATGTACAATATCAACCATGTACCTAAAACATGTACAATATCAACCAGTGTGACCTAAAACATGTACAATATCAACCAGTGTGACCTAAAACATGTACAATATCAACCAGGGTGACCTAAAACATGTACAATATAAACCAGTGAGACCTAAAACATGTACAATATCAACCAGGGTGACCCAAAACATGTACAATATCAACCAGCGTGACCTAAAACATGTACAATATCAACCAGAGTGACCTAAAACATGTACAATATCAACCAGGGTGACCCAAAACATGTACAATATCAACCAGCGTGACCTAAAACATGTACAATATCAACCAGGGTGACCTAAAACATGTACAATATCAACCAGCGTGACCTAAAACATGTACAATATCAACCAGTGTGACCTAAAACATGTACAATATCAACCAGGGTGACCTAAAACATGTACAATATAAACCAGTGAGACCTAAAACATGTACAATATCAACCAGGGTGACCCAAAACATGTACAATATCAACCAGCGTGACCTAAAACATGTACAATATCAACCAGAGTGACCTAAAACATGTACAATATCAACCAGGGTGACCCAAAACATGTACAATATCAACCAGCGTGACCTAAAACATGTACAATATCAACCAGGGTGACCTAAAACATGTACAATATAAACCAGTGTGACCTAAAACATGCACAATATAAACCAGAGTGACCTAAAACATGCACAATATAAACCAGGGTGACCTAAAACATGTACAATATCAACCAGTGTGACCTAAAACATGTACAATATAAACCAGTGTGACCTAAAACATGTACAATATAAACCAGTCTGACCTAAAACATGTACAATATCAACCATGTACCTAAAACATGTACAATATAAACCTGCGTGACCTAAAACATGTACAATATAAACCTGCGTGACCTAAAACATGTACAATATCAACCCGTGTGACCTAAAACATGTACAATATCAACCAGAGTGACCTAAAACATGTACAATATAAACCAGTTTGACCTAAAACATGTACAATATCAACCCGTGTGACCTAAAACATGTACAATATCAACCAGAGTGACCTAAAACATGTACAATATAAACCAGTGTGACCTAAAACATGTACAATATCAACCAGAGTGACCTAAAACATGTACAATTTAAACCTCTGTGACCTAAAACATGTACAATATCAACCAGAGCGACCTAAAACATGTACAATATAAACCAGTGTGACCTAAAACATGTACAATATAAACCTCTGTGACCTAAAACATGTACACTATCGCCTGTTGCAGGAGTCCAAACCCGACAGTCCGATCTACGCCAACGTCTCCAAACACGTGATCCCGCCCCCACCGGCTGACCCCGCCCCCCCGCCGCCTGTCCCTGCTCACTCCATGTCAGGCTCCTCCTCCTCCGGCCTCAGCCCCGCCTCCCCGCTCAGCCCATTGGACGAATGGCAGGTAATGTTTCCACGACAACGACTCCACTAACTTTCTATAAAATATGGACGAAGTGTTGAGGAACATCTGGAACCACAGGACCGATAGCTTCATGCTAGCGTTAGCTGCTAACCTTTAGCTGGAGCTCAAGACCGATAGCTTCATGCTAGCGTTAGCTGCTAGCTTTTAGCTGGAGCTCAAGACCGATAGCTTCATGCTAGCGTTAGCTGCTAACCTTTAGCTGGAGCTCAATGACCGATAGCTTCATTCTAGCATTAGCTGCTAGCTTTTAGCTTGAGCTCAAGACCGATAGCTTCATGCTAACGCTAGCTGCTAACCTTTAGCTGGAGCTCAATGACCGATAGCTTCATGCTAGCGTTAGCTGCTAACCTTTAGCTGGAGCTCAATGACCGATAGCTTCATGCTAGCGTTAGCTGCTAACCTTTAGCTGGAGCTCAATGACCGATCGCTTCATGCTAGCGTTAGCTGCTAGCCATTAGCTGGAGCTCAATGACCGATAGCTTCATATTAGCGTTAGCTGCTAACCTTTAGCTGCTCGAGCTGTTGATCACACATGTAAACGCTCAGGAGGGAGGGGGGGGAGTAATGGTGGGACATGTATATATTGGATTTAAAAGACAAGGACTGATCAAGCTCCTCCGATCCTCCACTCGCCTTCACCACGCAGTCTGCCGCCCTGAAGATACTGATCCTCATGGATCATTATGACCCGCTGCACCCCCAGCAGAGACTCTCGGTCATGATCCCGTCAGACTCTGTGCTTTATGAGTTTAAAGTCTGTCCTGAGTCTGTTTATAACAATATCAGACGGAGCCGAGGAGCTCGTTATAGTTTAAAGGTAACGTGATGCGTTCAGGGTCAGGTTTCCCTTTAATATTTAACCTGCTGCTGCTGCTGCTGCATACCTCCACACCCCCCCATACCTCCACACCCCCCCACCCCCCACACCTCCATCTCCTGTAGATTATATATATGCCCCCAACCACACACTAACCCTAACCCTGTGTATTTGAAATGTTCATGTAAACCTCTCCTCCCCCTCTCTCCCCCCTCCCTCTCTCCTCCCCCCCGCCCCCCCCCCCCCTCTCTCCTCCCCCCTCCCTCCCTCAGACTCACAAAGACTCAGATTCGGGGAAACTGTTCTACTTTAACTCTTTGACGAGACAATCCACCTGGACCCCGCCCTCTGAGCCCAGCCCCGCCCCCTCACAGGTAAGCCCATGGCCGCCGAGGCTAACCCCTATGCCACCCATGCTGTAGTAACCCTGTGTGTCCTGTAGGGGGGCTGTAATAACCCTGTGTGTCCTGTAGGAGGCTGTAATAACCCTGTGTGTCCTGTAGGAGGGGCTGTAATAACCCTGTGTGTCCTGTAGGGGGGGCTGTAATAACCCTGTGTGTCCTGTAAGAAGCTGTAATAACCCTGTGTGTCCTGTAGGGGGGCTGTAATAACCCTGTGTGTCCTGTAGGGGGGGCTGTAATAACCCTGTGTGTCCTGTAGGAGGCTGTAATAACCCTGTGTGTCCTGTAGGAGGCTGTAATAACCCTGTGTGTCCTGTAGGGGGGGCTGTAATAACCCTGTGTGTCCTGTAGGGGGGGCTGTAATAACCCTGTGTGTCCTGTAGGGGGGGCTGTAATAACCCTGTGTGTCCTGTAGGGGGGGCTGTAATAACCCTGTGTGTCCTGTAGGGGGGCTGTAATAACCCTGTGTGTCCTGTAGGGGGGCTGTAATAACCCTGTGTGTCCTGTAGGGGGGCTGTAATAACCCTGTGTGTCCTGTAGGGGGGCTGTAATAACCCTGTGTGTCCTGTAGGGGGGGCTGTAATAACCCTGTGTGTCCTATAGGGGGGCTGTAATAACCCTGTGTGTCCTGTAGGGGGGGCTGTAATAACCCTGTGTGTCCTGTAGGGGGCTGTAATAACCCTGTGTGTCCTGTAGGGGGCTGTAATAACCCTGTGTGTCCTGTAGGGGAGGCTGTAATAACCCTGTGTGTCCTGTAGGGGAGGCTGTAATAACCCTGTGTGTCCTGTAGGAGGCTGTAATAACCCTGTGTGTCCTGTAGGGGAGGCTGTAATAACCCTGTATGTCCTGTAGGAGGCTGTAATAACCCTGTGTCCTGTAGGGGGGGCTGTAATAACCCTGTGTGTCCTGTAGGGGGGGCTGTAATAACCCTGTGTGTCCTGTAGGGAGGCTGTAATAACCCTGTGTGTCCTGTAGGAGGCTGTAATAACCCTGTGTGTCCTGTAGGGGGGCTGTAATAACCCTGTGTGTCCTGTAGGGGGGGCTGTAATAACCCTGTGTGTCCTGTAGGGGGGGCTGTAATAACCCTGTGTGTCCTGTAGGGGGCTGTAATAACCCTGTGTTTCCTGTAGGGGGCTGTAATAACCCTGTGTGTCCTGTAGGGGGCTGTAATAACCCTGTGTGTCCTGTAGGGGGCTGTAATAACCCTGTGTGTCCTGTAGGGGGCTGTAATAACCCTGTGTGTCCTGTAGGGGGCTGTAATAACCCTGTGTGTCCTGTAGGGGGCTGTAATAACCCTGTGTGTCCTGTAGGGGGGGCTGTAATAACCCTGTGTGTCCTGTAGGGGGGGCTGTAATAACCCTGTGTGTCCTGTAGGGGGCTGTAATAACCCTGTGTGTCCTGTAGGGGGCTGTAATAACCCTGTGTGTCCTGTAGGGGGCTGTAATAACCCTGTGTTTCCTGTAGGGGGGCTGTAATAACCCTGTGTGTCCTGTAGGGGGCTGTAATAACCCTGTGTGTCCTGTAGGGGAGGCTGTAATAACCCTGTGTGTCCTGTAGGGGGGCTGTAATAACCCTGTGTGTCCTGTAGGGGGGCTGTAATAACCCTGTGTGTCCTGTAGGAGGGCTGTAATAACCCTGTGTGTTCTGTAGGAGGCTGTAATAACCCTGTGTGTCCTGTAGGGGGGGCTGTAATAACCCTGTGTGTCCTGTAGGGGCGCTGTAATAACCCTGTGTGTCCTGTAGGGGGGCTGTAATAACCCTGTGTGTTCTGTAGGAGGCTGTAATAACCCTGTGTGTCCTGTAGGGAGGCTGTAATAACCCTGTGTGTCCTGTAGGGGAGGCTGTAATAACCCTGTGTGTCCTGTAGGGGGGGCTGTAATAACCCTGTGTGTCCTGTAGGGGGGCTGTAATAACCCTGTGTGTCCTGTAGGGAGGCTGTAATAACCCTGTGTGTCCTGTAGGAGGCTGTAATAACCCTGTGTGTCCTGTAGGGGGGCTGTAATAACCCTGTGTGTCCTGTAGGGGGGGCTGTAATAACCCTGTGTGTCCTGTAGGGGGGGCTGTAATAACCCTGTGTGTCCTGTAGGGGGGGCTGTAATAACCCTGTGTGTCCTGTAGGGGGGGCTGTAATAACCCTGTGTGTCCTGTAGGGGGGCTGTAATAACCCTGTGTGTCCTGTAGGAGGGCTGTAATAACCCTGTGTGTCCTGTAGGAGGGGCTGTAATAACCCTGTGTGTCCTGTAGGGGGGCTGTAATAACCCTGTGTGTCCTGTAGGGGGGCTGTAATAACCCTGTGTGTCCTGTAGGGGGGGCTGTAATAACCCTGTGTGTCCTGTAGGAGGGCTGTAATAACCCTGTGTGTCCTGTAGGAGGGCTGTAATAACCCTGTGTGTCCTGTAGGGGGGCTGTAATAACCCTGTGTGTCCTGTAGGGGGCTGTAATAACCCTGTGTGTCCTGTAGGGGGGGCTGTAATAACCCTGTGTGTCCTGTAGGGGGGGCTGTAATAACCCTGTGTGTCCTGTAGGGGGCTGTAATAACCCTGTGTGTCCTGTAGGGGGGCTGTAATAACCCTGTGTGTCCTGTAGGGGGGGCTGTAATAACCCTGTGTGTCCTGTAGGAGGCTGTAATAACCCTGTGTGTCCTGTAGGGAGGCTGTAATAACCCTGTGTGTCCTGTAGGGGGGGCTGTAATAACCCTGTGTGTCCTGTAGGGGGTGTAGTAACCCTGTGTGTCCTGTAGGAGGCTGTAATAACCCTGTGTGTCCTGTAGGAGGCTGTAATAACCCTGTGTGTCCTGTAGGAGGCTGTAATAACCCTGTGTGTCCTGTAGGGGGGCTGTAATAACCCTGTGTGTCCTGTAGGGGGGCTGTAATAACCCTGTGTGTCCTGTAGGAGGGCTGTAATAACCCTGTGTGTTCTGTAGGAGGCTGTAATAACCCTGTGTGTCCTGTAGGGTGGCTGTAATAACCCTGTGTGTCCTGTAGGAGGCTGTAATAACCCTGTGTGTCCTGTAGGGGGGCTGTAATAACCCTGTGTGTTCTGTAGGAGGCTGTAATAACCCTGTGTGTCCTGTAGGGGGGCTGTAATAACCCTGTGTGTCCTGTAGGAGGGCTGTAATAACCCTGTGTGTCCTGTAGGAGGCTGTAATAACCCTGTGTGTCCTGTAGGGTGGCTGTAATAACCCTGTGTGTCCTGTAGGAGGCTGTAATAACCCTGTGTGTCCTGTAGGGGGGCTGTAATAACCCTGTGTGTCCTGTAGGGGGGCTGTAATAACCCTGTGTGTCCTGTAGGGGGGGCTGTAATAACCCTGTGTGTCCTGTAGGAGGGGCTGTAATAACCCTGTGTGTCCTGTAGGGAGGCTGTAATAACCCTGTGTGTCCTGTAGGAGGGCTGTAATAACCCTGTTAGTAATGTAGGGGGGCTGTAATAACCCTGTGTGTCCTGTAGGGGGGCTGTAATAATCCTGTGTGTCCTGTAGGGGGGGCTGTAATAACCCTGTGTGTCCTGTAGGAGGGCTGTAATAACCCTGTGTGTCCTGTAGGGGGGGCTGTAATAACCCTGTGTGTCCTGTAGGAGGGCTGTAATAACCCTGTGTGTCCTGTAGGGGGGCTGTAATAACCCTGTGTGTCCTGTAGGGGGGCTGTAATAACCCTGTGTGTCCTATAGGGGGGCTGTAATAACCCTGTGTGTCCTGTAGGGGGGGCTGTAATAACCCTGTGTGTCCTGTAGGGGGCTGTAATAACCCTGTGTGTCCTGTAGGGGGCTGTAATAACCCTGTGTGTCCTGTAGGGGGGGCTGTAATAACCCTGTGTGTCCTGTAGGGGGCTGTAATAACCCTGTGTGTCCTGTAGGGGAGGCTGTAATAACCCTGTGTGTCCTGTAGGGGAGGCTGTAATAACCCTCTGTGTCCTGTAGGAGGCTGTAATAACCCTGTGTGTCCTGTAGGGGGGCTGTAATAACCCTGTGTGTCCTGTAGGGGGCTGTAATAACCCTGTGTGTCCTGTAGGGGGGCTGTAATAACCCTGTGTGTCCTGTAGGGGGGCTGTAATAACCCTGTGTGTCCTGTAGGGGGCTGTAATAACCCTGTGTGTCCTGTAGGGGGGCTGTAATAACCCTGTGTGTCCTGTAGGGGAGGCTGTAATAACCCTGTGTGTCCTGTAGGGGGGCTGTAATAACCCTGTGTGTCCTGTAGGAGGCTGTAATAACCCTGTGTGTCCTGTAGGGGGGGCTGTAATAACCCTGTGTGTCCTGTAGGGGGCGCCATGGGAGCGTCTGGTGGATGAAGTGTCCGGGAGGTTTTACTTCTTTAACCCCACGACAGGAGCTACATCCTGGGCCTTGCCGGAGCCGCAGAGCCCCGCCTCCTCCAGCAGCTGCCCCGTGAGTCGCACACATGAAGGTTCTTTGGTTGTCGTCTGTACTCTGCAGGGGAAAGTCCTGAGAAAGGGCTGGGTAATCAGAAGGGAAACATTGGGAAAAGGAGAAAAAATTTAAGCAAAAACATTGGCAGCCATTTTGAAATCTGGGAAATGTTGGCAGCCATTTTGAAATCTGGGAAACATTGGCAGCCATTTTGAAATATGGGAAACATTGGCAGCCATTTTGAAATCAGGGAAACATTGGCAGCCATTTGAAATCAGGGAAACGTTGGCAGCCATTTTGAAATCAGGGAAATATTGGCAGCCATTTTGAAACCAGGGAAACATTGGCAGCCATTTTGAAATCAGGGAAACATTGGCAGCCATTTTGAAATCAGGGAAATATTGGCAGCCATTTTGAAACCAGGGAAACGTTGGCAGCCATTTTGAAATCAGGGAAACATTGGCAGCCATTTTGGAATCAGGGAAACATTGGCAGCCATTTTGGAATCAGGGAGCTCCCAAACCATAGAAAACCACAGAGCGTCAAAAAGAATGGACGTCTCCTCCTCACTCCTTCCACAATGACCACGATCGAGGTTTACAGACTCCTCCTCCTCAGCTCTGATGAAGCATGTTCCTAAAAAGGGCAAAAGGGCGGGGTCTTCACAGTAGACTCCGCCCTCCGCCGTGTCTAAAGTCCAATGCATTTCAACGGGAGACTAGTGGCGATAAGGAGGTACTACAGCAATGGCGGCCCCTGGTGTCAAAGAGCAGCCATTGATCAGAACACGTAGGTTTCTGCTTCTACCTGTGATCAGGCATCCAGAGAGCGCTGCTGCCCCCTGCTGACTCAATCAAGTAATGTCTACAAGTCAGATCTGCAGTACGCGTTACAGATGTGTTACAGTTGTGTTAAAGTTACAGGCCAGCGTTTTTCCACACTGAGATATGTTCTTACCTGAGCTGTGATGAGTTCTTTAGGACCTGTCTGATCTTCAGTCACATAAACACAGCGCAGACGCCGTTAGCATTTAGCCTCTCCCTCTCTCCTCTATAGCTCCAAAACAGGTCAAGATAGAAGCTACCAAGCTCTTCCAAACAAAAAAAATTTAAAATGACAATGATAAAAAATTACAAAAAAGAAAAAGACTAAAAAAAAAAATATGACAAAAAACTAAAAATGACAAAAAATGATTAAAAAAAAAAAGACAAAAAATAAGAAAAAACACAAGTTCGAAATCCCCGCAGTAATCTTCACTTTACTGCGCGGACTCTAAACTACTCCTGGTATTATTACGCCTTACAATATAGTCCCCCCTTTTATCCGCTTAGAAAATCCACATAGTTTAATTGTGTGTAATTATACTTTGTAGTGGAACACTTCACGTAACCATATTTAAATAGGGAAAACGTGGAAGAGCTTGGTAGCTTCTATCTTGACCTGTTTTGGAGCTATAGAGGAGAGAGGGAGAGGCTAAATGCTAACGCCGTCTGCGCTGTGTTTACGTGACTGAAGATCAGACAGGTCCTAAAGAACTCGTCACAGCTCAGGTAAGAACATATCTCAGTGTGGAAAAACGCTGGCCTGTTCCTTTAAAGGTGTGTTACAGTTGTTACAGTTGTTACAGTTGTTACAGTTGTGTGATGTGTTGTTTGTGCTGCAGCCGCTGCCAGAGGAGGATTATCAAAACGACCAGGAGGCTTCGGCCGACGACAGCGTCTTCTCCGCGGTACGACTCTGACCTCACACTCACACGTACTTTAACCGCAGTACAGGAGTACTTTTACTGCAGTACGGGAGTACTTTTACTGCAGTACGGGAGTACTTTTACTGCAGTACGGGAGTACTTTTACTGCAGTACGGGAGTACTTTTACTGCAGTACGGGAGTACTTTTACTGCAGTACGGGAGTACTTTTACTGCAGTACGGGAGTACTGTTACTGCAGTACAGGAGTACTTTTACTGCAGTACAGGAGTACTTTTACTGCAGTACAGGAGTACTTTTACTGCAGTACAGGAGTACTTTTACTGCAGTACAGGAGTACTGTTACTGCAGCACAAGTACAACATGGAAGCTGCGCTAACACACCGTAAAAGTTCCAAACATAGATTTTGTGGAGTTTGTTGTGATAAAAACTGTGTGTTTGCAGAGCTCTCCTCCTCCGGCCCTGCCCAGAGCTGCTCCCGAGGCCAAACCAGAGGTGAGAAACTTCAACCCTGCTCCTCCTCAGCTCCTCCTCCTCAGCTCCTCCTCAGCTCCTCCTCAGCTCCTCCTCAGCTCCTCCTCCTCCTCTGCTCCTCCTCCTCCTCAGCTCCTCCTCCTCCTCTGCTCCTCCTCCTCCTCAGCTCCTCCTCAGCTCCTCCTCAGCTCCTCCTCAGCTCCTCCTCCTCCTCTGCTCCTCCTCCTCCTCAGCTCCTCCTCCTCCTCTGCTCCTCCTCCTCAGCTCCTCCTCCTCTGCTCCTCCTCCTCCTCAGCTCCTCCTCCTCAGCTCCTCCTCCTCCTCCTCAGCTCCTCCTCCTCCTCTGCTCCTCCTCCTCAGCTCCTCCTCCTCTGCTCCTCCTCCTCAGCTCCTCCTCCTCTGCTCCTCCTCCTCTGCTCCTCCTCCTCCTCAGCTCCTCCTCCTCAGCTCCTCCTCCTCAGCTCCTCCTCCTCTGCTCCTCCTCCTCCTCAGCTCCTCCTCTAACACTGTGATGATAACCTCTCTCTCTCTCTCTCTCTCTCTCTCTCTCTCTCTCTCTGTGCCCCAGGGGCTGATGGGAAATGGAGTTCCCGAGGCGTCGTCGTCGCGCGGCTGGAGACACAGTCTGGCTGAAGACGTGAGTTTGAGCTGCAGATCCTGAACCTGTTTTTACAAATATAAAAAGATCTTTTCCATCTGTGGTGGATCATTCTTATCCTCTGACTCTGACACGCCTCCCTAACGTCCTCCTGTGCCTCTAACTGTCTGTTTATCGTTGTCACGGCGACAGAGGTTCTTCCCCGTCCGGAGGCACGCCTCGGATTTGACGGACAGCTCCAAAGGCCACGCCCCCGACAGCCTCCAGGTGAGAAGAAGCTGCTCCGGTGCATGTCAGGTTCCATTAGCCAGGTCAATGTATTTCCCCTATAGCCGTTAGCATTAGCCACCTTTGTCCTCATGCGTTGATATACATCAGGGGTGGGCAACGTCAGGCCCGGGGGCCAAACCCGGCCCTCCAGCGCAGAACCTCTGGCCCTCAAGGTGATTTAGAGAAACATTATGACACGAAACAGAAAGTACTTGGACGTTTTTAAGGGTAAATGGGAGAAATACTGTTAATACACACAGTTAGGTCACGTCATGCACAACTCTGGCATGTGTAGAAAGTGCACTGGAGAAAACAAAATAAAACATGATAGAAGGAATGACAGAACCTGACGTGAATGAAGAGATTCATCTAAAGTCTGAGTAGATCTGGTCTCGGATCAGATAAAACATCTCATCACCAATGGAACAAGTCATTATCCTCTTAACAGATTATCTTGTATCATTTCAGGTGAAAAACAAATCAAAGTAAAAGTTCATGTGTCTGATTTCAGAGTGGGTTTCGTGCTCGTTCCACTGGCTTTTGTATCTTTATCTTCGTCCAAACAGACTCAAATTCAACATAAAAAACCTTTATACAAGCAATTCTAAGTCATTTATCTCATTTAAGACGGCCATGTTTCCAGTGTGCTGCTTTACTTTGGCCCTCGGTCTTTTTACAATGAGAAAAACTGGCCTCCGTTAATAAAACTCTAGTACTGAGCCCTGTGGCCCCCCCTTGTGGACAATCAGTAATTCAGAACACACTGGGTCCTGTCGCTCAAATCATCAGTGAACCAGGAAACAACAGGATAAGTTAGTTTAGTTGTGCTAGGCTAGTGCTAGGCTAGTGCTAGGCTAGTGCATGTCTATGGTAACTAGTAGCCTGCATTAAAAACAGTGTGACCCACAGAGAACCCGAGGCAAATCACGGATAACCCCGGACTAACCATGTAAACGTCTGTGTGACTGAAAGTATTGATGTTTCCCGCAGTGGTGGAAGTGCAGATTTGTATCTGTTTTCCTCCCTTTACATCTTAGTTTTCATGTCAGATAT
Source organism: Gobius niger (assembly GCF_951799975.1). Lineage (NCBI taxonomy): Eukaryota > Metazoa > Chordata > Actinopteri > Gobiiformes > Gobiidae > Gobius > Gobius niger. The sequence continues at coordinate 193,187 of NW_027639332.1, forward strand.
AAAAATGATGATGTTTATTTGATGATGTTTTGTCTGCGAGGTGGGGGCGACCCGGAGGTAGCTGCTGCGCCGTCATTTTTTGTCACATTTTTGTCATTTTTTTGTCATTTTTTGGTCACATTTTTGTCACATTTTTTGTCTTTTTTTTCATTTTATTGTCACATTTGTTTTTTTGTTTTTTTTGTTTTTTGTCACATTTTTGTCACATTTGTCTTTATTTTTTTTATTTTTTTTAACATTTTTTGTCATTTTTTCTTTTTTTTTCGTCACATTTTTGTCACTTTTTTGTCAAATTTGTGTCTTTTTTTTGTTTTTTGTCACATTTTTGTCACTTTTTTGTCAAATTTTTGTCTTTTTTTTTTTACATTTTTGTCATTTTTTTGTCATTTTTTTGTCTCATTTTTTCATTTTTTTTCATTTTTTTTCTATTTTTTTGTCACATTTTTGTCACATTTTTGTCACATTTTTATCATTATTTTGTGAATTTTTTTTCATTTTTTTTTTTTTTTTTTTTTTCATTTTTTTGTGGGCGTAGAAAGGCCGTCTTTCCCGCGGGTTTTCATTCCTAAATATTGACAGATTTGACATCCACGTGTCCTGCTAAGGGGCCCCGTGATGACGCTTTCACCCAAATATGGTGTTTTTCCTCCTACGAGACGCTGGAGCGGAAAAGTGGAAGAACGGGCCGAGCATGCGCACTCGCTACAAAACTTCAGGGCTGGTTTTCTCTGAATGAGAGAAGCCGCACTCGGGCAGAGCCTGAGCCCTTATAGAAGCTCCCACAGACTCCACACTTTACAGGCTGAGACACAACAACATTCTGAAGGGTTTTTGTCATTTTTCTGTTATGTTTTTGTCATTTTTTTGTCATTTTTTTGTCATTTTTTTGTCATTTTTTTGTTATTTTTTTGTCACATTATTTTTTTTTTGGATTATTTTTTGGTTATTTTTTTGTCCATTTTTTTTCAATTTTTTTTCATTTTTTCATCATTTTTTTGTCATTTTTTTGTCGCATTTTTATTTTTTTTTCGTCATTTTTTGGTTATTTTTTTGTCATTTTTTTGTCACATTTTTTTCGTTTTTTGGTTATTTTTTCGGTTATTTTGTGGTTATTTTTTTTCATTTTTTTTCATTTTTTGGTAATTTTTTTGTCGTTTTTTTGTCACATTTTATTTTTTTTTGTCATTTTTTGGTTATTTTTTGGTTATTTTTTGGTTATTTTTTGGTTATTTTTTGGTTATTTTTTGGTTATTTTTTTGTCAATTTTTTATCGTTTTTTGGTTATTTTTTTGTTATTTTGTGGTTCTTTTTTTGTCATTTAAAAAAAAAAAAATTGTCACATTTTTTTAATTTTTTCGTCATTTTTTTGTCACATTTTTTTCATTTTTTTGTCATTTTTTATTTTTTTTTTTATTTTTTTGTCACATTTTTCTTCATTTTTTACAGTCTGAGGCCTAACAATATTTTGAATTAGTCACTAATATGTCAATAAAATAAAACCATAACATTTAATCTGGCTCATTATTTTGATTTCCCAAATTATAGGCAGTTTTGGCCATTTTAATGCTCACAATGCCTGATTTTTATGTGAAAACATAAATATTTCTATGTGTGATGTTCAGCAGAAGCTTCACATGGACGTCTCTACATGTATGTTTCCCCTGTTCACCTGCAGCGTCGCCTTAAACGTGACCCGTGTGAAGCCGTGACCGTGTTTGTCCGTGTTTCTGTTTTCATGTCTAACATATTCGCCTGTGAACCATGTGACTGTGTTTGAAGCTCCCTGATAGGCTGAGGCTGAGGAGGAACCTGTCCAATCGCAGCGCGGGGGAGGCCCGGCAGCCGCACGTACGCCGCGCTCCCATTGGTCCTTTTCTCTGGGCTGTGATTGGACTAACGCCTGTTTATGAGTTACTAACGGGGACGGCAGCCGGGGCCGCCGCGGGGCAGGGCGGGGCGAGGGGTGGCGGCCGCTCCCTGACCTCCTCCACAAACACAAACCCCGCCTTCATTTTCTCACGTTCGGCTTTGCCCGAATCGAAAAGCTTCTCGACTGGAGCAGCGTTAATGTGGTTTAGATTCCAAATGTGTTTGTGAGACTCTGGGAGGGCGAAGCTTCCCCCCGACCACCAGGGGGCGCCACAGTCTTTCTGCTTCATCTGCGGCGCTTTGGGGTCGGTCTTTTACGACGGGAAAAGAAACAAAAAAGGATTGTCAGAAAAAAGATGGAGCCGCCTCCAAAATAAAAGCCTCATCAGAACATGATCCTCAACATGAGCAGATGTTTCAGAGCGGACATGCACATCTGCTCGCTCTGGGCGGAGCCATATATCCTTCTTAAAGAGGGGGTGTTCTGCTTTAAAGAGGGGGTGTTCTGCTTTAAAGAGGGGGTGTTCTGCTTTAAAGAGGGGGTGCTCTGCTTTAAAGAGGGGGTGTTCTGCTTTAAAGAGGGGGTGTTCTGCTTTAAAGAGGGGGTGTTCTGCTTTAAAGAGGGGGTGTTCTGCTTTAAAGAGGGGGTGTTCTGCTTTAAAGAGGGCGTGTTCTGCTTTAAAGAGGGGGTGTTCTGCTTTTGTCAGCCCCACAGCACCAGTCTATATCTCACTACAATGATGACAAACCTTCTGCTGGTCTGTAAATGCAGTAAATTAGAATAACTGCCTTGTATAAAATGTCTCTCTCAAAATGGCTGTAGTGAATGTCTTGAAATAGGCCTCTGTCTCTTTAAGAACCTCTGAGCCTTTAGACACGCCCCCTCCACACGCTGTCTGTGGCATCAGTGGGGAGGGGGTTCTGCTGAGGAGCAGTGGTTGGTTACTCGGCTGGTGACCAAAGCTCGGAGGCGTCTCCAGGAGGTGGGGGCGTTCCTAGGAGGACTCAGGCAAACCTATCCCTAAAATGGCCGCCATCAGCCAAAAATTCAACAAAAATGTGACAAAAAAATGACAAAAATTCAAAAAAAATGACAAAAAATCAACAAAAATGTGACAAAAACGCGACAAAAATGTGACAAAAATGTGACAAAAAATGACAAAAATTCAACAAAAAATGACAAAAACTCAACAAAAAATGACAAAAACTTAACAAAAAAATGACAAAAATTCAACAAAAAATGACAAAAACTCAACAAAAAAATGACAAAAATTCAACAAAAAAATGACAAAAACTCAACAAAAAAATGACAAAAATTCAACAAAAAATGACAAAAACTCAACAAAAAAATGACAAAAATTCAACAAAAAAATGACAAAAATTCAACTAAAAAATGACAAAAACTCAACAAAAAAATGACAAAAATTCAACAAAAAAATGACAAAAATTCAACAAAAAAATGACAAAAATTCAACAAAAATGTGACAAAAACCTATCCCTAAAATGGCCGCCATCAGAGTTTTTACAGATTACTCAAAAATACATGAATGTCCATTTTGCATAAACCCCCCCTTTAAACACAAAAGGACGGTAATGACGGTATCGACTTATCGTTCAATAAATCACAGATAAACGATACATTTTGGGCTCGATGTTTATCGTCCGTACATTTATTCGCGTTTCCCCTGTTTTTCTGTTATATTTCCTGTTATTGCAGCTTGTGTGGTGTTTTACGATATCGACAGTATCGAGTATCGCGACAGTCGATAATATTGTTTATCGCGATACTTTCCTGCCTCGATATATCGATGTGTGATCGTGAGCGGCCGATCCGCAGCAGCAGAGCCGTATCGTTCTGCTTTGTTCATGTATTTACATCGTTTCATTAACCAGTTAAAGTAACATCATTTTAATTCACCTTATATAATTATGTAAAATAACCATATGGACTGAAGTACATTCACCCATATAAATGTCATCTTTGTTTTATTTAAACACATTTGTCACATATTGTTTTTTCAGCTGCTTTAAGTCAAACTCGTCGATGTTTATGTCAAAATAAATCACATTTGAACTTGGGGCTGGATATTGTGCAGTGTCTGAGCAAAGTCTGCTTTTATTTTGAAGGCCTCACATCTTGCTGCTTTTTTCTCACAAATGTTTTTTTTCCGTCACTAGTCGGCTCTAAAACGCTGCGTATGTAAAATCTGTTATTATTATTCCAGCTCTCCATCCTGTTATTCAGTCATTCCCTCATTAAAAACATGGCTGAAGTGTTGCCTTGGCACATTCACGTATTTCTGAGTAATCTGTAAAAACTCTGATGGCGGCCATTTTAGGGATAGGTGTTTGTCATTTTTTTGTCACATTTTAGTCATTTTTTTGTCATTTTTTTGTCATTTTTTTTGTTACATTTTTGTTGAATTTTTGTCGCGTTTTTGTCACATTTTTGTTGAATTTTTGTCATTTTTTGTAGAATTTTTGTCACATTTTTGTCACATTTTTGTCATTTTTTTGTCATTTTTTGTCACATTTTTGTCACATTTTTGTCATTTTTTTGTCGCGTTTTTGTCACATTTTTGTAGATTTTTTGTCATTTTTTTGTTGAATTTTTGTCATTTTTTTGTTGAATTTTTGTCATTTTTTTGTTGAATTTTTGTCACATTTTTGTTGAATTTTTGGCATTTTTTTGTCACATTTTTTTGAATTTTTGTCACATTTTTGTAGAATTTTTGTCACATTTTTGTCATTTTTTTGTCATTTTTTTGTCATTTTTTTGTCATTTTTTGTCACATTTTTTTGTCACATTTTTTGGAATTTTTGTCACATTTTTGTAGAATTTTTGTCACATTTTTGTCATTTTTTTGTCACATTTTTGTTGAATTTTTGTCATTTTTTGGTTGAATTTTTGTCACTTTTTGGTTGAATTTTTGTCACTTTTTGTTGAATTTTTGTCATTTTTTTGTCACATTTTTTTGAATTTTTGTCACATTTTTGTAGAATTTTTGTCACATTTTTGTCATTTTTTTGTCACATTTTTGTTGAATTTTTGTCATTTTTTGTTGAATTTTTGTCATTTTTTGTTGAATTTTTGTCATTTTTTGTAGATTTTTTGTCATTTTTTGTAGATTTTTTGTCACTTTTTGGTTGAATTTTTGTCACTTTTTGTTGAATTTTTGTCATTTTTTGTAGATTTTTTGTCACTTTTTGGTTGAATTTTTGTCACTTTTTGTTGAATTTTTGTCACTTTTTTGTTGAATTTTTGGCTGGTGGCGGCCATTTTAGGGATAGGTTTGCCTGAGTCCTCCTAGGAACGCCCCCACCTCCTGGAGACGCCTCCGAGCTTTGGTCACCAGCCGAGTAACCAACCACTGCTCCTCAGCAGAACCCCCTCCCCACTGATGCCACAGACAGCGTGTGGAGGGGGCGTGTCTAAAGGCTCAGAGGTTCTTAAAGAGACAGAGGCCTATTTCAAGACATTCACTACAGCCATTTTGAGAGAGACATTTTATACAAGGCAGTTATTCTAATTTACTGCATTTACAGACCAGCAGAAGGTTTGTCATCAGTGATATAGACTGGTGCTATGGGACTGACAAAAGCCTCATTTGAAAGCTAAGAACATCTGTGTGAGGTCTCTGTGGTTGAAGTCAGCAGGAGGATTAATATGAATGATCTTTATTCAGTTTATAAAGTACAAAACGACCTGAATGACCTGAGTATTGTTTGTTTGAGTCTCACCTTCACACTGACGGGAGGTTCGGGGGGGGGTCTGGGTGAGGGGGTGTCTTGCTCATGGGCGGGGGCCGCGGTTGCCGGGTGAACGTCTCAGGTGTCGGTGGCTCTGGTGTCTGTTCTTCAGGCGTCTCTAAAGTCCAGGCGTTTGGCCCAGATGTTTCTCTCTCAGACGAAGCCGAACGCCCGGGGTTTAGGAACGCCCACTTCCTGTTCCCCCGTCCTCACTTCCTGTGTTTCCCTCCAGGGCCACCTGCTGGAGAAGGCCGGAATCATCAACAAAACCAAAGTGTGTGACCACGGGAAGAAGATCAGGTCAGTGTGTCCAGCAGGGGGCGCTGTTGGTCCAGCAGGGGGCGCTGTCTCCTCTGTGCTCTGTTCAGGGGGGTAAAGGTCCAGCAGGGGGCGCTGTCTCCTCTCTGTGCTCTGTTCAGGGGGGGTTAATGGTCCACAAAAAAGTGATGAAAAATGTATGAAAAAATGACAAAAATTTGATTAAAAAATGACAAAAATTTGATTAAAAAATAACAAAAATGTGACAAAAAAATGACAAAAAAATTATTTAAAAAATGACAAAAAATTGATGAAAAATTGACGAAAAAATAATAAATGTGACAAAAAAATGACAAAAATTTGATTTTTTTTTTTTTTTTAAATGACAAAAAATTTATTTAAAAATGACAAAATTTTATTAAAAAATGACAAAATTTTATTAAAAAGTAACAAAAATGTGACAAAAAAATGACAAAAATGCTGTCTCCTCTGTGCTCTGTTCAGGGGGGGGTAAAGGTCCACCAGGGGGGGTTAAAGGTCCACCAGGGGGGTAAAGGTCCACCAGGGGGGGTTAAAGGTCCACCAGGGGGGGTTAAAGGTCCACCAGGGGGGTAAAGGTCCACCAGGGGGGGTTAAAGGTCCACCAGGGGGGGTTAAAGGTCCACCAGGGGGGTTAAAGGTCCACCAGGGGGGTAAAGGTCCACCAGGGGGCGCTGTTTTACCTCTGAGCTCTGTTCAGGGGGGGTAAAGGTCCACCAGGGGGCGCTGTTTTACCTCTGAGCTCTGTTCAGGGGGGGTAAAGGTCCACCAGGGGGGTTAAAGGTCCACCAGGGGGGTTAAAGGTCCACCAGGGGGCGCTGTTTTACCTCTCAGCTGTTTGTGTTTCAGGAAGAACTGGTCTCAGTCGTGGACGGTTCTTCACGGAGGAATCCTGACCTTCCACCGAGACCCCAAGTCTGCCCCGTCAGGCGCCGCCGTAAGAGGAGGGGCCTCTGACAGGGGGGAGGGGCTCTGACAGGGGGGGAGGGGCCTCTGACACAGGGGGAGGGGCCTCTGACACAGGGGAGGGGCTCTGACACAAGGGGAGGGGCTTCTGACACAGTGGGAGGGGCCTCTGACACGGGGGGAGGGGCTCTGACACAGGGGGCGGGGCCTCTGACAGGGGGGAGGGGCCTCTGACACAGGGGGAGGGTTCTGACACAGGGGGCGGGGCCTCTGACACAGTGGGAGGGCCTCTGACACAGGGGGAGGGGCCTCTGACACAGGGGGAGGGCCTCTGACACAGTGGGAGGGGCCTCTGACACAGTGGGAGGGGCCACTGACACAGGGGAGGGGTCTCTGACTCAGTGGGAGGGGCCTCTGACACAGGGGGGGGGGCCTCTGACACAGTGGGAGGGGCCACTGACACAGGGCAGGGGTCTCTGACTCAGTGGGAGGGGCCTCTGACACAGTGGGAGGGGCCTCTGACACAGTGGGAGGGGCCACTGACACAGGGGAGGGGTCTCTGACTCAGTGGGAGGGGCCACTGACACAGGGGAGGGGCCTCTGACACAGGGGGAGGGGCCTCTGACACAGTGGGAGGGGCCACTGACACAGGGGAGGGGCCTCTGACACAGGGGGAGGGGCCTCTGACACAGTGGGAGGGGCCTCTGACACAGGGGAGGGGCCTCTGACACAGGGGAGGGGCCTCTGACACAGGGGGAGGAGCCTCTGACACAGGGGGAGGGGCCTCTGACACAGGGGGAGGGGCCTCTGACACAGGGGAGGGGCCTCTGACACAGGGGAGGGGGCTCTGACACAAGGGGAGGGGCCTCTGACACAGGGGGAGGGGCCTCTGACACAGTGGGAGGGGCCTCTGACACAGGGGGAGGGGCCTCTGACACAGTGGGAGGGGCTTCTGACACAGTGGGAGGGGCCTCTGACACAGTGGGAGGGGCCTCTGACAGTGGGAGGGGCCTCTGACACAGGGGGAGGGGCCTCTGACACAGTGGGAGGGGCCTCTGACACAGGGGGAGGGCCTCTGACACAGGGGGAGGGCCTCTGACACAGGGGGAGGGGCCTCTGACACAGGGGGAGGGGCCTCTGACACAGGGGGAGGAGCCTCTGACACCTCTTGTTTCCTTGTCCAGGGGAAGGCGTCTCAGATCGTGCCGGAGTTCACCGTGGACCTCAGAGGAGCTTCAGTCTCGTGGACCAACCACAAGTCGTCCAAGAAGAACGTCCTGGAGGTCAGCGCTGAACTCTCCTCCTCCCTCCTCATGTGTCCTCCCTCTCTGCTCTCTGATTGGCTGACTCCTCTCTCTCTCCTCTCTGATTGGCTGACTCCTCTCTCTCCTCTCTGATTGGCTGACTCCTCCCTCTCTGCTCTCTGATTGGCTGACTCCTCTCTCTCTGCTCTCTGATTGGCTGACTCCTCTCTCTGCTCTCTGATTGGCTGACTCCTCTCTCTGCTCTCTGATTGGCTGACTCCTCTCTCTCTCTGCTCTCTGATTGGCTGACTCCTCTCTCTGCTCTCTGATTGGCTGACTCCTCTCTCTCCTCTCTGATTGGCTGACTCCTCTCTCTCTGCTCTCTGATTGGCTGACTCCTCTCTCTCTCCTCTCTGATTGGCTGACTCCTCTCTCTCTCCTCTCTGATTGGCTGACTCCTGTCTCTCTGCTCTCTGATTGGCTGACTCCTCTCTCTCCTCTCTGATTGGCTGACTCCTGTCTCTCTGCTCTCTGATTGGCTGACTCCTCTCTCTCCTCTCTGATTGGCTGACTCCTGTCTCTCTGCTCTCTGATTGGCTGACTCCTCTCTCTCCTCTCTGATTGGCTGACTCCTCTCTCTGCTCTCTGATTGGCTGACTCCTCTCTCCTCTCTGATTGGCTGACTCCTCTCTCTCCTCTCTGATTGGCTGACTCCTGTCTCTCTGCTCTCTGATTGGCTGACTCCTCTCTCTCCTCTCTGATTGGCTGACTCCTCCCTCTGCTCTCTGATTGGCTGACTCCTCTCTCCTCTCTGATTGGCTGACTCCTCTCTCTGCTCTCTGATTGGCTGACTCCTCTCTCTGCTCTCTGATTGGCTGACTCCTCTCTCTCCTCTCTGATTGGCTGACTCCTCTCTCTCTCCTCTCTGATTGGCTGACTCCTCTCTCTCTCCTCTCTGATTGGCTGACTCCTCTCTCTCTGCTCTCTGATTGGCTGACTCCTCTCTCTCTGCTCTCTGATTGGCTGACTCCTCCCTCTCCTCTCTGATTGGCTGACTCCTCTCTCTCTGCTCTGATTGGCTGACTCCTCTCTCTCTCCTCTCTGATTGGCTGACTCCTCTCTCTCCTCTCTGATTGGCTGACTCCTCTCTCTCTCCTCTCTGATTGGCTGACTCCTCTCTCTCTCCTCTCTGATTGGCTGACTCCTCTCTCTCTGCTCTCTGATTGGCTGACTCCTCCCTCTCTCCTCTCTGATTGGCTGACTCCTCTCTCTCTCCTCTCTGATTGGCTGACTCCTCTCTCTCTCCTCTCTGATTGGCTGACTCCTCTCCCTCTGCTCTCTGATTGGCTGACTCCTCTCCCTCTGCTCTCTGATTGGCTGACTCCTCTCTCTCTGCTCTCTGATTGGCTGACTCCTCCCTCTCCTCTCTGATTGGCTGACTCCTCTCTCTCTGCTCTGATTGGCTGACTCCTCTCTCTCTCCTCTCTGATTGGCTGACTCCTCTCTCTCCTCTCTGATTGGCTGACTCCTCTCTCTCTGCTCTCTGATTGGCTGACTCCTCCCTCTCTCCTCTCTGATTGGCTGACTCCTCTCTCTCTCCTCTCTGATTGGCTGACTCCTCTCTCTCTCCTCTCTGATTGGCTGACTCCTCTCTCTCTCCTCTCTGATTGGCTGACTCCTCCTCTCTCTCCTCTCTGATTGGCTGACTCCTCTCCCTCTGCTCTCTGATTGGCTGACTCCTCTCTCTCCTCTCTGATTGGCTGACTCCTCTCTCTCCTCTCTGATTGGCTGACTCCTCTCTCTCTGCTCTCTGATTGGCTGACTCCTCTCTCTCTCCTCTCTGATTGGCTGACTCCTCTCTCTCTGCTCTCTGATTGGCTGACTCCTCTCTCTGCTCTCTGATTGGCTGACTCCTCTCTCTCCTCTCTGATTGGCTGACTCCTCTCTCTCTCCTCTCTGATTGGCTGACTCCTCCCTCTCCTCTCTGATTGGCTGACTCCTCTCTCTGCTCTCTGATTGGCTGACTCCTCTCTCTCTGCTCTCTGATTGGCTGACTCCTCCCTCTCCTCTCTGATTGGCTGACTCCTCTCTCTGCTCTCTGATTGGCTGACTCCTCTCTCTCCTCTCTGATTGGCTGACTCCTCTCTCTCTGCTCTCTGATTGGCTGACTCCTCCCTCTCCTCTCTGATTGGCTGACTCCTCTCTCTGCCTCTCTGATTGGCTGACTCCTCTCTCTCTGCTCTCTGATTGGCTGACTCCTCCCTCTCCTCTCTGATTGGCTGACTCCTCTCTCTCCTCTCTGATTGGCTGACTCCTCTCTCTGCTCTCTGATTGGCTGACTCCTCTCTCTCCTCTCTGATTGGCTGACTCCTCCCTCTCTGCTCTCTGATTGGCTGACTCCTCTCTCTCTCTCTCTCTCTGATTGGCTGACTCCTCTCTCTCCTCTCTGATTGGCTGACTCCTCTCTCTCCTCTCTGATTGGCTGACTCCTCTCTCTCCTCTCTGATTGGCTGACTCCTCTCTCTCCTCTCTGATTGGCTGACTCCTCTCTCTGCTCTCTGATTGGCTGACTCCTCTCTCTCCTCTCTGATTGGCTGACTCCTCTCTCTCCTCTCTGATTGGCTGACTCCTCTCTCTCCTCTCTGATTGGCTGACTCCTCTCTCTCCTCTCTGATTGGCTGACTCCTCTCTCTCCTCTCTGATTGGCTGACTCCTCTCTCTCTGCTCTCTGATTGGCTGACTCCTCTCTCTCCTCTCTGATTGGCTGACTCCTCTCTCTCCTCTCTGATTGGCTGACTCCTCTCTCTCTCCTCTCTGATTGGCTGACTCCTCTCTCTCTCCTCTCTGATTGGCTGACTCCTCTCTCTGCTCTCTGATTGGCTGACTCCTCTCTCTCTCCTCTCTGATTGGCTGACTCCTCTCTCTCTCCTCTCTGATTGGCTGACTCCTCTCTCTCTCCTCTCTGATTGGCTGACTCCTCTCTCTCCTCTCTGATTGGCTGACTCCTCTCTCTCTCCTCTCTGATTGGCTGACTCCTCTCTCTGCTCTCTGATTGGCTGACTCCTCCCTCTCTGCTCTCTGATTGGCTGACTCCTCTCTCTGCTCTCTGATTGGCTGACTCCTCCCTCTCTGCTCTCTGATTGGCTGACTCCTCCCTCTCTGCTCTCTGATTGGCTGACTCCTCCCTCTCTGCTCTCTGATTGGCTGACTCCTCTCTCTCTGCTCTCTGATTGGCTGACTCCTCCTCTCTCTCTGCTCTCTGATTGGCTGACTCCTCTCTCTGCTCTCTGATTGGCTGACTCCTCTCTCTCTGCTCTCTGATTGGCTGACTCCTCTCTCTGCTCTCTGATTGGCTGACTCCTCCCTCTCTGCTCTCTGATTGGCTGACTCCTCTCTCTGCTCTCTGATTGGCTGACTCCTCCCTCTCTGCTCTCTGATTGGCTGACTCCTCTCTCTCCTCTCTGATTGGCTGACTCCTCTCTCTCTGCTCTCTGATTGGCTGACTCCTCTCTCTCTGCTCTCTGATTGGCTGACTCCTCTCTCTCCTCTCTGATTGGCTGACTCCTCTCTCTCTGCTCTCTGATTGGCTGACTCCTCTCTCTCTCCTCTCTGATTGGCTGACTCCTCTCTCTGCTCTCTGATTGGCTGACTCCTCTCTCTCCTCTCTGATTGGCTGACTCCTCTCTCTGCTCTCTGATTGGCTGACTCCTCTCTCTCTGCTCTCTGATTGGCTGACTCCTCTCTCTCTGCTCTCTGATTGGCTGACTCCTCTCTCTCTCCTCTCTGATTGGCTGACTCCTCTCTCTGCTCTCTGATTGGCTGACTCCTCCTCTCTCCTCTCTGATTGGCTGACTCCTCTCTCTCTCCTCTCTGATTGGCTGACTCCTCTCTCTCTGCTCTCTGATTGGCTGACTCCTCTCTCTCTGCTCTCTGATTGGCTGACTCCTCTCTCTGCTCTCTGATTGGCTGACTCCTCTCTCTCTCCTCTCTGATTGGCTGACTCCTCCCTCTCTGCTCTCTGATTGGCTGACTCCTCTCTCTGCTCTCTGATTGGCTGACTCCTCCCTCTGCTCTCTGATTGGCTGACTCCTCTCTCTCTGCTCTCTGATTGGCTGACTCCTGTCTCTGCTCTCTGATTGGCTGACTCCTCTCTCTCCTCTCTGATTGGCTGACTCCTCCCTCTCCTCTCTGATTGGCTGACTCCTCTCTCTGCTCTCTGATTGGCTGACTCCTCTCTCTCCTCTCTGATTGGCTGACTCCTCCTCTCTGCTCTCTGATTGGCTGACTCCTCTCTCTCTCCTCTCTGATTGGCTGACTCCTCTCTCTCTCCTCTCTGATTGGCTGACTCCTCTCTCTCTCCTCTCTGATTGGCTGACTCCTCTCTCTCTCCTCTCTGATTGGCTGACTCCTCTCTCTCTGCTCTCTGATTGGCTGACTCCTCTCTCTCCTCTCTGATTGGCTGACTCCTCTCTCTGCTCTCTGATTGGCTGACTCCTCTCTCTCTCTGCTCTCTGATTGGCTGACTCCTCTCTCTCTGCTCTCTGATTGGCTGACTCCTCTCTCTCTCCTCTCTGATTGGCTGACTCCTCTCTCTGCTCTCTGATTGGCTGACTCCTCTCTCTCTCCTCTCTGATTGGCTGACTCCTCTCTCTCTGCTCTCTGATTGGCTGACTCCTCTCTCTGCTCTCTGATTGGCTGACTCCTCTCTCTCTCTCTCTGATTGGCTGACTCCTCTCTCTGCTCTCTGATTGGCTGACTCCTCTCTCTCTCCTCTCTGATTGGCTGACTCCTCTCTCTCCTCTCTGATTGGCTGACTCCTCTCTCTGCTCTCTGATTGGCTGACTCCTCTCTCTCCTCTCTGATTGGCTGACTCCTCTCTCTCTGCTCTCTGATTGGCTGACTCCTCTCTCTCTGCTCTCTGATTGGCTGACTCCTCTCTCTCTGCTCTCTGATTGGCTGACTCCTCTCTCTCTGCTCTCTGATTGGCTGACTCCTCTCTCTGCTCTCTGATTGGCTGACTCCTCTCTCTGCTCTCTGATTGGCTGACTCCTCTCTCTGCTCTCTGATTGGCTGACTCCTCTCTCTCTCCTCTCTGATTGGCTGACTCCTCTCTCTCTGCTCTCTGATTGGCTGACTCCTCTCTCTCTCCTCTCTGATTGGCTGACTCCTCTCTCTCTGCTCTCTGATTGGCTGACTCCTCTCTCTGCTCTCTGATTGGCTGACTCCTCTCTCTGCTCTCTGATTGGCTGACTCCTCTCTCTGCTCTCTGATTGGCTGACTCCTCTCTCTCCTCTCTGATTGGCTGACTCCTCTCTCTGCTCTCTGATTGGCTGACTCCTCTCTCTGCTCTCTGATTGGCTGACTCCTCTCTCTCTGCTCTCTGATTGGCTGACTCCTCCCTCTGCTCTCTGATTGGCTGACTCCTCCTCTCTGCTCTCTGATTGGCTGACTCCTCTCTCTCCTCTCTGATTGGCTGACTCCTCTCTCTGCTCTCTGATTGGCTGACTCCTCTCTCTCCTCTCTGATTGGCTGACTCCTCTCTCTCCTCTCTGATTGGCTGACTCCTCTCTCTCCTCTCTGATTGGCTGACTCCTCTCTCTCCTCTCTGATTGGCTGACTCCTCTCTCTGCTCTCTGATTGGCTGACTCCTCTCTCTCTGCTCTCTGATTGGCTGACTCCTCTCTCTGCTCTCTGATTGGCTGACTCCTCTCTCTCCTCTCTGATTGGCTGACTCCTCTCTCTGCTCTCTGATTGGCTGACTCCTCTCTCTCTGCTCTCTGATTGGCTGACTCCTCTCTCTCTGCTCTCTGATTGGCTGACTCCTCTCTCTGCTCTCTGATTGGCTGACTCCTCTCTCTCTGCTCTCTGATTGGCTGACTCCTCTCTCTGCTCTCTGATTGGCTGACTCCTCTCTCTCTCCTCTCTGATTGGCTGACTCCTCTCTCTCCTCTCTGATTGGCTGACTCCTCTCTCTCCTCTCTGATTGGCTGACTCCTCTCTCTCCTCTCTGATTGGCTGACTCCTCTCTCTCTCCTCTCTGATTGGCTGACTCCTCTCTCTCCTCTCTGATTGGCTGACTCCTCTCCCTCTGCTCTCTGATTGGCTGACTCCTCTCTCTCCTCTCTGATTGGCTGACTCCTCTCTCTCCTCTCTGATTGGCTGACTCCTCTCTCTCCTCTCTGATTGGCTGACTCCTCTCTCTCTCCTCTCTGATTGGCTGACTCCTCTCTCTCTCCTCTCTGATTGGCTGACTCCTCTCTCTCTCCTCTCTGATTGGCTGACTCCTCTCTCTGCTCTCTGATTGGCTGACTCCTCTCTCTCTGCTCTCTGATTGGCTGACTCCTCTCTCTCTGCTCTCTGATTGGCTGACTCCTCTCTCTCTGCTCTCTGATTGGCTGACTCCTCTCTCTCTCCTCTCTGATTGGCTGACTCCTCTCTCTCTGCTCTCTGATTGGCTGACTCCTCTCTCTCTGCTCTCTGATTGGCTGACTCCTCTCTCTCTGCTCTCTGATTGGCTGACTCCTCTCTCTCTCCTCTCTGATTGGCTGACTCCTCTCTCTCTCCTCTCTGATTGGCTGACTCCTCTCTCTGCTCTCTGATTGGCTGACTCCTCTCTCTCTGCTCTCTGATTGGCTGACTCCTCTCTCTGCTCTCTGATTGGCTGACTCCTCTCTCTCTCCTCTCTGATTGGCTGACTCCTCTCTCTCCTCTCTGATTGGCTGACTCTTCTCTCTCCTCTCTGATTGGCTGACTCCTCTCTCTGCTCTCTGATTGGCTGACTCCTCTCTCTCTCCTCTCTGATTGGCTGACTCCTCTCTCTCCTCTCTGATTGGCTGACTCCTCTCTCTGCTCTCTGATTGGCTGACTCCTCTCTCTGCTCTCTGATTGGCTGACTCCTCTCTCTGCTCTCTGATTGGCTGACTCCTCTCTCTGCTCTCTGATTGGCTGACTCCTCTCTCTGCTCTCTGATTGGCTGACTCCTCTCTCTCTCCTCTCTGATTGGCTGACTCCTCTCTCTCTCCTCTCTGATTGGCTGACTCCTCTCTCTGCTCTCTGATTGGCTGACTCCTCTCTCTCCTCTCTGATTGGCTGACTCCTCTCTCTGCTCTCTGATTGGCTGACTCCTCTCTCTCTCCTCTCTGATTGGCTGACTCCTCTCTCTCCTCTCTGATTGGCTGACTCCTCTCTCTGCTCTCTGATTGGCTGACTCCTCTCTCTCTCCTCTCTGATTGGCTGACTCCTCTCTCTCCTCTCTGATTGGCTGACTCCTCTCTCTCCTCTCTGATTGGCTGACTCCTCTCTCTCTCTCTGATTGGTGCAGCTGAAGACGCGTTCGGGCTGTGAGTTCCTGATTCAGTACGACACCGAGAGCATCATCAACGACTGGTTCAAGGTCATCAGCGACGCCATCGGACAGCTGGTAAACATCTGGACACGCTTATTCATTCACAGCATGTGTATACGATACGAGTACGAGTACTTTGATTGAAGTACTCGCCGATACCGAATACCGATACGATACAAGGCACTTTCTTCAACGTTCTTACTTGTTCACAGCAGATTGGTTTGTAATGAGTTAATTTACTCATTTGCTACACATTTATTTATTTATTTATTTATTTTATTTTCATCCTCGTCATCACAGACAGAAAAGCCCATGTCCTAAAGCTCCCAGTGCCTGAGCTTTATTCATTTATGTGTTTTTATGTAACAATAGTATTGAGATGTTTCTTAAACGGTCTCTTTTCGTCTTTACTTCAGCTCCTGTAGATTTCCTCGTGTGTTTGTAGTAACTTAGCGAGTAGCTACAGCGTTTTCATTGTTCTGCTGCAGCTCATTTTCCCTCAATATAAACATGCTGTATGTCTTTACTCTGGATTTTCTGAGGACTTTTTAGTCGCTGGGTTAGTTTTTCAGATGAATAAACCCCTGGGTATAAAACGGCGTCAGAATGGCCCAAACTGTTAGCCACGAGTTAGCATCGTTAGCCTGTATGTTGTAAACACTGCAGCGAGTTAGCATCGTTAGCCTGTATGTTGTAAACACTGCAGACGCTGCAGCGAGTTAGCATCGTTAGCCTGTATGTTGTAAACACTGCAGTGAGTTAGCATCGTTAGCCTGTATGTTGTAAACACTGCAGTGAGTTAGCATCGTTAGCATCGTTAGCCTGTATGTTGTAAACACTGCAGACGCTGCAGCGAGTTAGCATCGTTACCCTGTATGTTGTAAACACTGCAGACGCTGTAGCGAGTTAGCATCGTTAGCCTGTATGTTGTAAACACTGCAGACGCTGTAGCGAGTTAGCATCGTTAGCCTGTATGTTGTAAACACTGCAGACGCTGCAGCGAGTTAGCATCGTTAGCCTGTATGTTGTAAACACTGGAGTGAGTTAGCAACGTTAGCCTGTATGTTGTAAACACTGCAGACGCTGCAGCGAGTTAGCATCGTTAGCCTGTATGTTGTAAACACTGCAGATGCTGCAGCGAGTTAGCATCGTTAGCCTGTGTGTTGTAAACACTGCAGACGCTGCAGCGAGTTAGCATCGTTAGCCTGTATGTTGTAAACACTGCAGACGCTGCAGCGAGTTAGCAACGTTAGCCTGTATGTTGTAAACACTGCAGACGCTGCAGCGAGTTAGCATCGTTAGCCTGTATGTTGTAAACACTGCAGACGCTGCAGCGAGTTAGCATCGTTAGCCTGTATGTTGTAAACACTGCAGACGCTGCAGCGAGTTAGCATCGTTAGCCTGTATGTTGTAAACACTGCAGACGCTGCAGCGAGTTAGCATCGTTAGCCTGTATGTTGTAAACACTGCAGACGCTGCAGCGAGTAGCATCGTTAGCCTGTATGTTGTAAACACTGCAGACGCTGTAGCGAGTTAGCATCGTTAGCCTGTATGTTGTAAACACTGCAGACGCTGCAGCGAGTTAGCATCGTTAGCCTGTATGTTGTAAACGCTGCAGACGCTGCAGCGAGTTAGCATCGTTAGCCTGTATGTTGTAAACACTGCAGACGCTGTAGCGAGTTAGCATCGTTAGCCTGTATGTTGTAAACACTGCAGACGCTTCAGCGAGTTAGCATCGTTAGCCTGTATGTTGTAAACACTGCAGCGAGTTAGCATCGTTAGCCTGTATGTTGTAAACACTGCAGACGCTGCAGCGAGTTAGCATCGTTAGCCTGTATGTTGTAAACACTGCAGACGCTGTAGCGAGTTAGCATCGTTAGCCTGTATGTTGTAAACACTGCAGACGCTTCAGCGAGTTAGCATCGTTAGCCTGTATGTTGTAAACACTGCAGCGAGTTAGCATCGTTAGCCTGTATGTTGTAAACACTGCAGACGCTGCAGCGAGTTAGCATCGTTAGCCTGTATGTTGTAAACACTGCAGACGCTTCAGCGAGTTAGCATCGTTAGCCTGTATGTTGTAAACACTGCAGCGAGTTAGCATCGTTAGCCTGTATGTTGTAAACACTGCAGCGAGTTAGCAACGTTAGCCTGTATGTTGTAAACACTGCAGCGAGTTAGCATCGTTAGCCTGTATGTTGTAAACACTGTAGTGAGTTAGCAACGTTAGCCTGTATGTTGTAAACGCTGCAGACGCTGCAGCGAGTTAGCAACGTTAGCCTGTATGTTGTAAACACTGCAGACGCTGCAGCGAGTTAGCATCGTTAGCCTGTATGTTGTAAACACTGCAGACGCTGCAGTGAGTTAGCATCGTTAGCCTGTATGTTGTAAACACTGCAGCGAGTTAGCATCGTTAGCCTGTATGTTGTAAACACTGCAGATGCTGCAGCGAGTTAGCATCGTTAGCCTGTATGTTGTAAACACTGCAGACGCTGCAGCGAGTTAGCATCGTTAGCCTGTATGTTGTAAACACTGCAGACGCTGCAGCGAGTTAGCATCGTTAGCCTGTATGTTGTAAACACTGCAGACGCTGCAGCGAGTTAGCATCGTTAGCCTGTATGTTGTAAACACTGCAGACGCTGCAGCGAGTTAGCATCGTTAGCCTGTATGTTGTAAACACTGCAGACGCTGCAGCGAGTTAGCATCATTAGCCTGTATGTTGTAAACACTGCAGCGAGTTAGCATCGTTAGCCTGTATGTTGTAAACACTGCAGCGAGTTAGCATCGTTAGCCTGTATGTTGTAAACACTGCAGACGCTGCAGCGAGTTAGCATCGTTAGCCTGTATGTTGTAAACACTGCAGTGAGTTAGCATCGTTAGCCTGTATGTTGTAAACACTGCAGACGCTGCAGCGAGTTAGCATCGTTAGCCTGTATGTTGTAAACACTGCAGACGCTGCAGCGAGTTAGCATCAGTAGCCTGTATGTTGTAAACACTGCACACGCTGCAGCGAGTTAGCATCGTTAGCCTGTATGTTGTAAACACTGCAGACGCTGCAGCGAGTTAGCATCGTTAGCCTGTATGTTGTAAACACTGCCGCGAGTTAGCATCGTTAGCCTGTATGTTGTAAACACTGCCGCGAGTTAGCATCGTTAGCCTGTATGTTGTAAACACTGCAGCGAGTTAGCATCGTTAGCCTGTATGTTGTAAACACTGCAGACGCTGCAGTGAGTTAGCATCGTTAGCCTGTATGTTGTAAACACTGCAGACGCTGCAGCGAGTTAGCATCGTTAGCCTGTATGTTGTAAACACTGCAGACGCTGCAGCGAGTTAGCATCGTTAGCCTGTATGTTGTAAACACTGCAGACGCTGCAGCGAGTTAGCATCGTTAGCCTGTATGTTGTAAACGCTGCAGCGAGTTAGCATCGTTAGCCTGTATGTTGTAAACACTGCAGCGAGTTAGCATCGTTAGCCTGTATGTTGTAAACGCTGCAGCGAGTTAGCATCGTTAGCCTGTATGTTGTAAACACTGCAGCGAGTTAGCATCGTTAGCCTGTATGTTGTAAACACTGCAGACGCTGCAGCGAGTTAGCATCGTTAGCCTGTATGTTGTAAACACTGCAGACGCTGCAGCGAGTTAGCATCGTTAGCCTGTATGTTGTAAACACTGGAGTGAGTTAGCAACGTTAGCCTGTATGTTGTAAACACTGCAGACGCTGAAGCGAGTTAGCATCGTTAGCCTGTATGTTGTAAACACTGCAGACGCTGAAGCGAGTTAGCATCGTTAGCCTGTATGTTGTAAACACTGCAGACGCTGCAGCGAGTTAGCATCGTTAGCCTGTATGTTGTAAACACTGCAGACGCTGCAGTGAGTTAGCATCGTTAGCCTGTATGTTGTAAACACTGCAGACGCTGCAGCGAGTTAGCATCGTTAGCCTGTAGTAAACACTGCAGACGCTGCAGCGAGTTAGCATCGTTAGCCTGTATGTTGTAAACACTGCAGACGCTGCAGCGAGTTAGCATCGTTAGCCTGTATGTTGTAAACACTGCAGATGCTGCAGCGAGTTAGCATCGTTAGCCTGTATGTTGTAAACACTGCAGACGCTGCAGCGAGTTAGCATCGTTAGCCTGTATGTTGTAAACACTGCAGATGCTGCAGCGAGTTAGCATCGTTAGCCTGTATGTTGTAAACACTGCAGACGCTGCAGCGAGTTAGCATCGTTAGCCTGTATGTTGTAAACACTGCAGCGAGTTAGCATCGTTAGCCTGTATGTTGTAAACACTGCAGCGAGTTAGCAACGTTAGCCTGTATGTTGTAAACACTGCAGCGAGTTAGCATCGTTAGCCTGTATGTTGTAAACACTGTAGTGAGTTAGCAACGTTAGCCTGTATGTTGTAAACGCTGCAGACGCTGCAGCGAGTTAGCAACGTTAGCCTGTATGTTGTAAACACTGCAGACGCTGCAGCGAGTTAGCATCGTTAGCCTGTATGTTGTAAACACTGCAGACGCTGCAGCGAGTTAGCATCGTTAGCCTGTATGTTGTAAACACTGCAGACGCTGCAGCGAGTTAGCATCGTTAGCCTGTATGTTGTAAACACTGCAGACGCTGCAGCGAGTTAGCATCGTTAGCCTGTAGTAAACACTGCAGACGCTGCAGCGAGTTAGCATCGTTAGCCTGTATGTTGTAAACACTGCAGACGCTGCAGCGAGTTAGCATCGTTAGCCTGTATGTTGTAAACACTGCAGATGCTGCAGCGAGTTAGCATCGTTAGCCTGTATGTTGTAAACACTGCAGACGCTGCAGCGAGTTAGCATCGTTAGCCTGTATGTTGTAAACACTGCAGATGCTGCAGCGAGTTAGCATCGTTAGCCTGTATGTTGTAAACACTGCAGACGCTGCAGCGAGTTAGCATCGTTAGCCTGTATGTTGTAAACACTGCAGCGAGTTAGCATCGTTAGCCTGTATGTTGTAAACACTGCAGCGAGTTAGCAACGTTAGCCTGTATGTTGTAAACACTGCAGCGAGTTAGCATCGTTAGCCTGTATGTTGTAAACACTGTAGTGAGTTAGCAACGTTAGCCTGTATGTTGTAAACGCTGCAGACGCTGCAGCGAGTTAGCAACGTTAGCCTGTATGTTGTAAACACTGCAGACGCTGCAGCGAGTTAGCATCGTTAGCCTGTATGTTGTAAACACTGCAGACGCTGCAGCGAGTTAGCATCGTTAGCCTGTAGTAAACACTGCAGACGCTGCAGCGAGTTAGCATCGTTAGCCTGTATGTTGTAAACACTGCAGACGCTGCAGCGAGTTAGCATCGTTAGCCTGTATGTTGTAAACACTGCAGATGCTGCAGCGAGTTAGCATCGTTAGCCTGTATGTTGTAAACACTGCAGACGCTGCAGCGAGTTAGCATCGTTAGCCTGTATGTTGTAAACACTGCAGATGCTGCAGCGAGTTAGCATCGTTAGCCTGTATGTTGTAAACACTGCAGACGCTGCAGCGAGTTAGCATCGTTAGCCTGTATGTTGTAAACACTGCAGCGAGTTAGCATCGTTAGCCTGTATGTTGTAAACACTGCAGCGAGTTAGCAACGTTAGCCTGTATGTTGTAAACACTGCAGCGAGTTAGCATCGTTAGCCTGTATGTTGTAAACACTGTAGTGAGTTAGCAACGTTAGCCTGTATGTTGTAAACGCTGCAGACGCTGCAGCGAGTTAGCAACGTTAGCCTGTATGTTGTAAACACTGCAGACGCTGCAGCGAGTTAGCATCGTTAGCCTGTATGTTGTAAACACTGCAGACGCTGCAGCGAGTTAGCATCGTTAGCCTGTATGTTGTAAACACTGCAGACGCTGCAGCGAGTTAGCATCGTTAGCCTGTATGTTGTAAACACTGCAGACGCTGCAGCGAGTTAGCATCATTAGCCTGTATGTTGTAAACACTGCAGCGAGTTAGCATCGTTAGCCTGTATGTTGTAAACACTGCAGCGAGTTAGCATCGTTAGCCTGTATGTTGTAAACACTGCAGACGCTGCAGCGAGTTAGCATCGTTAGCCTGTATGTTGTAAACACTGCAGTGAGTTAGCATCGTTAGCCTGTATGTTGTAAACACTGCAGACGCTGCAGCGAGTTAGCATCGTTAGCCTGTATGTTGTAAACACTGCAGACGCTGCAGCGAGTTAGCATCAGTAGCCTGTATGTTGTAAACACTGCACACGCTGCAGCGAGTTAGCATCGTTAGCCTGTATGTTGTAAACACTGCAGACGCTGCAGCGAGTTAGCATCGTTAGCCTGTATGTTGTAAACACTGCCGCGAGTTAGCATCGTTAGCCTGTATGTTGTAAACACTGCCGCGAGTTAGCATCGTTAGCCTGTATGTTGTAAACACTGCAGCGAGTTAGCATCGTTAGCCTGTATGTTGTAAACACTGCAGACGCTGCAGTGAGTTAGCATCGTTAGCCTGTATGTTGTAAACACTGCAGACGCTGCAGCGAGTTAGCATCGTTAGCCTGTATGTTGTAAACACTGCAGACGCTGCAGCGAGTTAGCATCGTTAGCCTGTATGTTGTAAACACTGCAGACGCTGCAGCGAGTTAGCATCGTTAGCCTGTATGTTGTAAACGCTGCAGCGAGTTAGCATCGTTAGCCTGTATGTTGTAAACGCTGCAGCGAGTTAGCATCGTTAGCCTGTATGTTGTAAACACTGCAGCGAGTTAGCATCGTTAGCCTGTATGTTGTAAACACTGCAGCGAGTTAGCATCGTTAGCCTGTATGTTGTAAACACTGCAGACGCTGCAGCGAGTTAGCATCGTTAGCCTGTATGTTGTAAACACTGGAGTGAGTTAGCAACGTTAGCCTGTATGTTGTAAACACTGCAGACGCTGAAGCGAGTTAGCATCGTTAGCCTGTATGTTGTAAACACTGCAGACGCTGAAGCGAGTTAGCATCGTTAGCCTGTATGTTGTAAACACTGCAGACGCTGCAGCGAGTTAGCATCGTTAGCCTGTATGTTGTAAACACTGCAGACGCTGCAGTGAGTTAGCATCGTTAGCCTGTATGTTGTAAACACTGCAGACGCTGCAGCGAGTTAGCATCGTTAGCCTGTAGTAAACACTGCAGACGCTGCAGCGAGTTAGCATCGTTAGCCTGTATGTTGTAAACACTGCAGACGCTGCAGCGAGTTAGCATCGTTAGCCTGTATGTTGTAAACACTGCAGATGCTGCAGCGAGTTAGCATCGTTAGCCTGTGTGTTGTAAACACTGCAGACGCTGCAGCGAGTTAGCATCGTTAGCCTGTATGTTGTAAACACTGCAGATGCTGCAGCGAGTTAGCATCGTTAGCCTGTATGTTGTAAACACTGCAGACGCTGCAGCGAGTTAGCATCGTTTGCCTGTATGTTGTAAACACTGCAGACGCTGCAGCGAGTTAGCATCGTTAGCCTGTATGTTGTAAACACATGCAGACGCTGCAGCGAGTTAGCATCGTTAGCCTGTATGTTGTAAACACTGCAGACGCTGCAGCGAGTTAGCATCATTAGCCTGTATGTTGTAAACACTGCAGCGAGTTAGCATCGTTAGCCTGTATGTTGTAAACACTGCAGACGCTGCAGCGAGTTAGCATCGTTAGCCTGTATGTTGTAAACACTGCAGATGCTGCAGCGAGTTAGCATCATTAGCCTGTATGTTGTAAACACTGCAGATGCTGCAGCGAGTTAGCATCGTTAGCCTGTATGTTGTAAACACTGCAGACGCTGCAGCGAGTTAGCATCGTTAGCCTGTATGTTGTAAACACTGCAGCGAGTTAGCATCGTTAGCCTGTATGTTGTAAACACTGCAGCGAGTTAGCATCGTTAGCCTGTATGTTGTAAACACTGCAGCGAGTTAGCATCGTTAGCCTGTATGTTGTAAACACTGCAGACGCTGCAGCGAGTTAGCATCGTTAGCCTGTATGTTGTAAACACTGCAGACGCTGCAGTGAGTTAGCATCGTTAGCCTGTATGTTGTAAACACTGCAGACGCTGCAGCGAGTTAGCATCGTTAGCCTGTATGTTGTAAACACTGCAGCGAGTTAGCATCGTTAGCCTGTATGTTGTAAACACTGCAGCGAGTTAGCATCGTTAGCCTGTATGTTGTAAACACTGCAGCGAGTTAGCATCGTTAGCCTGTATGTTGTAAACACTGCAGCGAGTTAGCATCGTTAGCCTGTATGTTGTAAACACTGCAGACGCTGCAGCGAGTTAGCATCGTTAGCCTGTATGTTGTAAACACTGCAGACGCTGCAGCGAGTTAGCATCATTAGCCTGTATGTTGTAAACACTGCAGTGAGTTAGCATCGTTAGCCTGTATGTTGTAAACACTGCAGCGAGTTAGCATCGTTAGCCTCTGGTTTAGAGAGCGCAGTCTGTAATAAAGTCAGCTCTATGTGGATTATTGTGTTTACACTAAACTATTCTCCAGTTTGTTGCTTCTTCTCTCCTCAGCTGAGAGGTGTTTGTTGACGTGTTTGTTGACGTGTTTGTTGACGTGTTTGTTGACGTGTTTGTTGACGTGTTTCAGGACGGCGATGGGTCAGAGGACTCGGACGACTCGGATCAAGACGAGAACAAAAGCAAAAGGAGCTGTAAGTGTCTGTTATACATGTTTTAACCTGTTTCATCAGACGCCATCAAAGGGTATGACAGTGATGTTCCACATGTATGACAGTGATGTTCCTCAGGTATGACAGTGATGTTCCTCATGTATGACAGTGATGTTCCTCATGTATGACAGTGATGTTCCTCATGTATGACAGTGATGTTCCTCAGGTATGACAGTGATGTTCCTCATGTATGACAGTGATGTTCCTCAGGTATGACAGTGATGTTCCTCATGTATGACAGTGATGTTCCACATGTATGACAGTGATGTTCCACATGTATGACAGTGATGTTCCTCAGGTATGACAGTGATGTTCCTCATGTATGACAGTGATGTTCCTCATGTATGACAGTGATGTTCCTCATGTATGACAGTGATGTTCCTCAGGTATGACAGTGATGTTCCTCAGGTATGACAGTGATGTTCCTCATGTATGACAGTGATGTTCCTCATGTATGACAGTGATGTTCCTCATGTATGACAGTGATGTTCCTCAGGTATGACAGTGATGTTCCTCATGTATGACAGTGATGTTCCTCATGTATGACAGTGATGTTCCTCATGTATGACAGTGATGTTCCTCAGGTATGACAGTGATGTTCCTCATGTATGACAGTGATGTTCCTCATGTATGACAGTGATGTTCCTCAGGTATGACAGTGATGTTCCTCAGGTATGACAGTGATGTTCCTCAGGTATGACAGTGATGTTCCTCAGGTATGACAGTGATGTTCCTCATGTATGACAGTGATGTTCCACATGTATGACAGTGATGTTCCTCAGGTATGACAGTGATGTTCCTCATGTATGACAGTGATGTTCCTCATGTATGACAGTGATGTTCCTCAGGTATGACAGTGATGTTCCTCATGTATGACGGTGATGTTCCTCATGTATGACAGTGATGTTCCTCATGTATGACAGTGATGTTCCTCATGTATGACAGTGATGTTCCTCATGTATGACAGTGATGTTCCTCATGTATGACAGTGATGTTCCTCATGTATGACAGTGATGTTCCTCAGGTATGACAGTGATGTTCCTCAGGTATGACAGTGATGTTCCTCATGTATGACAGTGATGTTCCTCAGGTATGACAGTGATGTTCCTCAGGTATGACAGTGATGTTCCTCATGTATGACAGTGATGTTCCTCATGTATGACAGTGATGTTCCTCAGGTATGACAGTGATGTTCCTCAGGTATGACAGTGATGTTCCTCATGTATGACAGTGATGTTCCTGGTATGACAGTGATGTTCCTCATGTATGACAGTGATGTTCCTCATGTATGACAGTGATGTTCCTCATGTATGACAGTGATGTTCCTCATGTATGACAGTGATGTTCCTCATGTATGACAGTGATGTTCCTCATGTATGACAGTGATGTTCCTCAGGTATGACAGTGATGTTCCACATGTATGACAGTGATGTTCCACATGTATGACAGTGATGTTCCTCAGGTATGACAGTGATGTTCCACATGTATGACAGTGATGTTCCACATGTATGACAGTGATGTTCCTCAGGTATGACAGTGATGTTCCTCATGTATGACAGTGATGTTCCTCAGGTATGACAGTGATGTTCCTCAGGTATGACAGTGATGTTCCTCATGTATGACAGTGATGTTCCTCATGTATGACAGTGATGTTCCTCATGTATGACAGTGATGTTCCTCATGTATGACAGTGATGTTCCTCATGTATGACAGTGATGTTCCTCATGTATGACAGTGATGTTCCTCAGGTATGACAGTGATGTTCCTCATGTATGACAGTGATGTTCCTCATGTATGACAGTGATGTTCCTCAGGTATGACAGTGATGTTCCTCATGTATGACAGTGATGTTCCTCAGGTATGACAGTGATGTTCCTCATGTATGACAGTGATGTTCCTCAGGTATGACAGTGATGTTCCTCAGGTATGACAGTGATGTTCCTCATGTATGACAGTGATGTTCCTCATGTATGACAGTGATGTTCCTCAGGTATGACAGTGATGTTCCTCATGTATGACAGTGATGTTCCACATGTATGACAGTGATGTTCCTCATGTATGACAGTGATGTTCCTCATGTGTGACAGTGATGTTCCTCATGTATGACAGTGATGTTCCACATGTATGACAGTGATGTTCCTCATGTATGACAGTGATGTTCCTCATGTATGACAGTGATGTTCCTCATGTATGACAGTGATGTTCCTCATGTATGACAGTGATGTTCCTCATGTGTGACAGTGATGTTCCTCATGTATGACAGTGATGTTCCTCAGGTATGACAGTGATGTTCCTCATGTATGACAGTGATGTTCCTCATGTATGACAGTGATGTTCCTCATGTATGACAGTGATGTTCCTCATGTATGACAGTGATGTTCCTCAGGTATGACAGTGATGTTCCTCATGTATGACAGTGATGTTCCTCATGTATGACAGTGATGTTCCTCATGTATGACAGTGATGTTCCTCATGTATGACAGTGATGTTCCTCATGTATGACAGTGATGTTCCTCATGTATGACAGTGATGTTCCTCATGTATGACAGTGATGTTCCTCATGTATGACAGTGATGTTCCTCATGTATGACAGTGATGTTCCTCAGGTATGACAGTGATGTTCCTCAGGTATGACAGTGATGTTCCTCATGTATGACAGTGATGTTCCTCAGGTATGACAGTGATGTTCCTCATGTATGACAGTGATGTTCCTCAGGTATGACAGTGATGTTCCTCAGGTATGACAGTGATGTTCCTCATGTGTGACAGTGATGTTCCTCAGGTATGACAGTGATGTTCCTCATGTATGACAGTGATGTTCCTCATGTATGACAGTGATGTTCCTCATGTATGACAGTGATGTTCCTCATGTATGACAGTGATGTTCCTCATGTGTGACAGTGATGTTCCTCATGTATGACAGTGATGTTCCTCATGTATGACAGTGATGTTCCTCAGGTATGACAGTGATGTTCCTCATGTGTGACAGTGATGTTCCTCATGTGTGACAGTGATGTTCCTCATGTATGACAGTGATGTTCCTCAGGTATGACAGTGATGTTCCTCATGTATGACAGTGATGTTCCTCAGGTATGACAGTGATGTTCCTCATGTATGACAGTGATGTTCCTCAGGTATGACAGTGATGTTCCTCATGTATGACAGTGATGTTCCTCAGGTATGACAGTGATGTTCCTCAGGTATGACAGTGATGTTCCTGGTATGACAGTGATGTTCCTCATGTATGACAGTGATGTTCCTCAGGTATGACAGTGATGTTCCTCATGTATGACAGTGATGTTCCTCATGTATGACAGTGATGTTCCTCATGTATGACAGTGATGTTCCTCAGGTATGACAGTGATGTTCCTCAGGTATGACAGTGATGTTCCTCATGTATGACAGTGATGTTCCTCATGTATGACAGTGATGTTCCTCAGGTATGACAGTGATGTTCCTCATGTATGACAGTGATGTTCCTCATGTATGACAGTGATGTTCCTCATGTATGACAGTGATGTTCCTCATGTATGACAGTGATGTTCCTCATGTATGACAGTGATGTTCCTCATGTATGACAGTGATGTTCCTGGTATGACAGTGATGTTCCTCATGTATGACAGTGATGTTCCTCAGGTATGACAGTGATGTTCCTCAGGTATGACAGTGATGTTCCTCATGTATGACAGTGATGTTCCACATGTATGACAGTGATGTTCCTCAGGTATGACAGTGATGTTCCTCAGGTATGACAGTGATGTTCCTCATGTATGACAGTGATGTTCCTCATGTATGACAGTGATGTTCCTCATGTATGACAGTGATGTTCCTCATGTGTGACAGTGATGTTCCTCATGTATGACAGTGATGTTCCTCAGGTATGACAGTGATGTTCCTCATGTATGACAGTGATGTTCCTCATGTATGACAGTGATGTTCCTCATGTATGACAGTGATGTTCCTCATGTATGACAGTGATGTTCCTCATGTATGACAGTGATGTTCCTCAGGTATGACAGTGATGTTCCTCATGTATGACAGTGATGTTCCTCATGTATGACAGTGATGTTCCTCATGTATGACAGTGATGTTCCTCAGGTATGACAGTGATGTTCCTCAGGTATGACAGTGATGTTCCTCATGTATGACAGTGATGTTCCTCATGTATGACAGTGATGTTCCTCATGTATGACAGTGATGTTCCACATGTATGACAGTGATGTTCCTCAGGTATGACAGTGATGTTCCTCATGTATGACAGTGATGTTCCTCATGTATGACAGTGATGTTCCTCATGTATGACAGTGATGTTCCTCATGTATGACAGTGATGTTCCTCATGTATGACAGTGATGTTCCTCATGTATGACAGTGATGTTCCTCATGTATGACAGTGATGTTCCTCATGTATGACAGTGATGTTCCTCATGTATGACAGTGATGTTCCTCATGTATGACAGTGATGTTCCTCAGGTATGACAGTGATGTTCCTCATGTATGACAGTGATGTTCCTCATGTATGACAGTGATGTTCCTCATGTATGACAGTGATGTTCCACATGTATGACAGTGATGTTCCTCATGTATGACAGTGATGTTCCTCATGTATGACAGTGATGTTCCTGGTATGACAGTGATGTTCCTCATGTATGACAGTGATGTTCCTCATGTATGACAGTGATGTTCCTCATGTATGACAGTGATGTTCCTCATGTATGACAGTGATGTTCCTGGTATGACAGTGATGTTCCTCATGTATGACAGTGATGTTCCACATGTATGACAGTGATGTTCCTCATGTATGACAGTGATGTTCCTCAGGTATGACAGTGATGTTCCTGGTATGACAGTGATGTTCCTCATGTATGACAGTGATGTTCCACATGTATGACAGTGATGTTCCTCATGTATGACAGTGATGTTCCTCATGTATGACAGTGATGTTCCTCAGGTATGACAGTGATGTTCCTCATGTATGACAGTGATGTTCCTCATGTATGACAGTGATGTTCCTCATGTATGACAGTGATGTTCCTCAGGTATGACAGTGATGTTCCTCATGTATGACAGTGATGTTCCTCATGTATGACAGTGATGTTCCTCAGGTATGACAGTGATGTTCCACAGGTATGACAGTGATGTTCCTCATGTATGACAGTGATGTTCCTCATGTATGACAGTGATGTTCCTCATGTATGACAGTGATGTTCCTCAGGTATGACAGTGATGTTCCTCATGTATGACAGTGATGTTCCTCATGTATGACAGTGATGTTCCTCAGGTATGACAGTGATGTTCCTGGTATGACAGTGATGTTCCTCATGTATGACAGTGATGTTCCTCATGTATGACAGTGATGTTCCTCATGTATGACAGTGATGTTCCACATGTATGACAGTGATGTTCCTCATGTATGACAGTGATGTTCCTCAGGTATGACAGTGATGTTCCTGGTATGACAGTGATGTTCCTCATGTATGACAGTGATGTTCCACATGTATGACAGTGATGTTCCTCATGTATGACAGTGATGTTCCTCATGTATGACAGTGATGTTCCTCAGGTATGACAGTGATGTTCCTCATGTATGACAGTGATGTTCCTCATGTATGACAGTGATGTTCCTCATGTATGACAGTGATGTTCCTCATGTATGACAGTGATGTTCCTCATGTATGACAGTGATGTTCCTCAGGTATGACAGTGATGTTCCTCATGTATGACAGTGATGTTCCTCATGTATGACAGTGATGTTCCTCATGTATGACAGTGATGTTCCTCAGGTATGACAGTGATGTTCTTCTGTTCCAGCCTCCAGAGGCTCCTCCTCAGACTCGGACCAGAGACGAGTGCGACATAAACTCAGACGTTTCCTCCAGCGACGGCCGACACTGCAGAGCGTCAAGGAGAAGGGCTACATCCGAGGTGTGACTCCTCCCCCCTCTCTGTGACTCCTCCCTCTGACTCCTCCCTCCTCTCTGTGACTCCTCCCTCTGACTCCTCCCTCCTCTCTGTGACTCCTCCCTCTGACTCCTCCCTCCTCTCTGTGACTCCTCTCTGTGACTCCTCCCTCCTCTCTGTGACTCCTCCCTCCTCTCTCCACGCCCTGTGACTCCTCCCTCCTCTCTGTGACTCCTCCCTCTGACCCTGCTCTGTGACTCCTCCCTCCTCTCTGTGACTCCTCCCTCTGACCCTGCTCTGTGACTCCTCCCTCCTCTCTGTGACTCCTCCCTCCTCTCTCCTCTCTGTGACTCCGCCCTCTGACCCCGCCCCTCTCTCCGCAGACGCCGTGTTCGGCTGTCACCTGGACACGCTCTGTGACTCCTCCCTCCTCTCTCCTCACCCTCTGACTCCTCCCTCTGACCCCGCCCTCTGACCCCGCCCTCTGACCCCGCCCCTCTGACTCCTCCCTCTGACCCCGCCCTCTGACCCCGCCCTGTGACCCCGCCCTCTGACCCCGCCCTCTGACCCCGCCCCTCTCTCCGCAGACGCCGTGTTCGGCTGTCACCTGGACACGCTCTCTGACTCCTCCCTCTGACTCCTCCCTCCTCTCTGTGACCCCGCCCTCTGACCCCGCCCTCTGACCCCGCCCCTCTCTCCGCAGACGCCGTGTTCGGCTGCCACCTGGACACGCTCTGTGACTCCTCCCTCCTCTCTCCTCTCTGTGACCCCGCCCTCTGACCCCGCCCTCTGACCCCGCCCTCTGACCCCGCCCCTCTGACCCCGCCCTCTGACCCCGCCCCTCTCTCCGCAGACGCCGTGTTCGGCTGTCACCTGGACACGCTCTCTGACTCCTCCCTCTGACTCCTCCCTCCTCTCTGTGACCCCGCCCTCTGACCCCGCCCTCTGACCCCGCCCCTCTCTCCGCAGACGCCGTGTTCGGCTGCCACCTGGACACGCTCTGTCACCGGGAGAACGCGCCCGTGCCGCGCTTCGTGCAGAAGTGCGTGCGTTTCGTGGAGCGCCACGGCCTGGACACGGACGGGATCTACCGCGTGTCGGGAAACCTCGCCGTGATCCAGCGGCTCAGACACAAGGCCGACCACGGTAAGCCCCGCCCCTCAGGAACCCCCCGCCCCTCAGGAACCCCACGCCCCTCAGGAACCCCCCGCCCCTCAGGAACCCCCGCCCCTCAGGAACCCCCGCCCCTCAGGAACCCCCCGCCCCTCAGGAACCCCCCGCCTTTCAGGAACCCCCCGCCCTTCAGGAACCCCCGCCCCTCAGGTCCACTCTACAGTGTGTAGGGTGTAGAGCCCAGAGGCCAGGAGGGCGTTTATAAACCAATAAAACAATCTTAACATCAACGGCAAAGTGAACCGAGAGCCAGTGCGAGAGGTCGGGTCTTTATTAACACGTCTCAGAGGAACACCTGGACCTGGAGGACGGCTCATGGTCGTGTTGGGGTTGTGTTGGGGTCACCCCGGGTCACGTTGGGTCACCCTGGGTCACGTTGGGTCACCCTGGGTCACGTTGGGTCACCCTGGGTCACGTTGGGTCACCCTGGGTCACGTTGGGTCACCCTGGGTCACGTTGGGTCACCCCGGGTCACGTTGGGTCACGTTGGGTCACTCTCTTACAGAGGAACACCTGGACCTGGAGGACGGCTCGTGGTCGTGTTGGGGTCGTGTTGGGTCACGTTGGGTCACGCTGGGTCACGTTGGGTCACGTTGGGTCACTCTCTTACAGAGGAACACCTGGACCTGGAGGACGGCTCGTGGTCGTGTTGGGGTCACGTTGGGTCACGTTGGGTCACGCTGGGTCACGTTGGGTCACGCTGGGTCACGTTGGGTCACTCTCTCTTACAGAGGAACACCTGGACCTGGAGGACGACTCGTGGTCGTGTGGGGGTCACGTTGGGTCACGTTGGGTCACCCTGGGTCACGTTGGGTCACGTTGGGTCACCCTGGGTCACGTTGGGTTGTGTTGGGGTTGTGTTGGGGTCACGTTGGGTCACGTTGGGTCGTGTTGGGGTTGTGTTCGGGTCACCTCGGGTCACGTTGGGTCACCCTGGGTCACGTTGGGTCACGTTGGGTCACCCTGGGTCACGTTGGGTCACGTTGGGTCACCCTGGGTCACGTTGGGTCACGCTGGGTCACGTTGGGTCACGTTGGGTCACGTTGGGTCACGTTGGGTTGTGTTGGGGTTGTGTTGGGGTTGTGTTGGGGTCACGTTGGGTCACCCTGGGTCACGTTGGGTCACGCTGGGTCACGTTGGGTCACGCTGGGTCACGTTGGGTCACGTTGGGTTGTGTTGGGGTTGTGTTGGGGTCACGTTGGGTCACCCTGGGTCACGTTGGGTCACGTTGGGTCACCCCGGGTCACGTTGGGTCACGTTGGGTCACGTTGGGTCACCCCGGGTCACGTTGGGTCACGTTGGGTCACCCCGGGTCACGTTGGGTCACCCTGGGTCACGTTGGGTCACGTTGGGTCACCCCGGGTCACGTTGGGTCACCCCGGGTCACGTTGGGTCACCCCGGGTCACGTTGGGTCACCCCGGGTCACGTTGGGTCACCCCGGGTCACGTTGGGTCACGTTGGGTCACGTTGGGTCACGTTGGGTCACCCCGGGTCACGTTGGGTCACCCCGGGTCACGTTGGGTCACCCCGGGTCACGTTGGGTCACTCTCTTACAGAGGAACACCTGGACCTGGAGGACGGCTCGTGGTCATGTTGGGTTGTGTTGGGGTTGTGTTGGGGTCACGTTGGGTTGTGTTGGGGTTGTGTTGGGGTCACGTTGGGTTGTGT
Organism: Gobius niger; assembly: GCF_951799975.1. Classification (NCBI taxonomy): domain Eukaryota; kingdom Metazoa; phylum Chordata; class Actinopteri; order Gobiiformes; family Gobiidae; genus Gobius; species Gobius niger. The sequence continues at coordinate 225,972 of NW_027639332.1, forward strand.
TGGGGTCACGTTGGGTCACGTTGGGTCACCCCGGGTCACGTTGGGTCACCCCGGGTCACGTTGGGTCACGTTGGGTCACGTTGGGTCACGTTGGGTCACGTTGGGTCACCCCGGGTCACGTTGGGTCACTCTCTTACAGAGGAACACCTGGACCTGGAGGACGGCTCGGTGCCGGAGGTCCATGTCGTGACTGGAGCCTTAAAGCTGTTCTTCAGGGAGTTACCGGAGCCGCTGTTTCCCTTCAGCGAATACGACAAGTTCATCACCGCCATCCGTGAGTACAAGTACTTCTAACTACTGCTGTGAGTACTGCTGTGAGTACTGCTGTGAGTACTGCTGTAAGTACTCCTGTAAGTACTCCTGTAAGTACTAACTACTGCTGTAAGTACTGCTGTAAGTACTGCTGTAAGTACTCCTGTAAGTACTCCTGTAAGTACTAACTACTGCTGTAAGTACTGCTGTAAGTACTGCTGTAAGTACTCCTGTAAGTACTAACTACTGCTGTAAGTACTGCTGTAAGTACTGCTGTAAGTACTCCTGTAAGTACTAACTACTGCTGTAAGTACTAACTACTCCTGTAAGTACTGCTGTAAGTACTGCTGTAAGTACTAACTACTGCTGTAAGTACTGCTGTAAGTACTAACTACTGCTGTAAGTACTGCTGTAAGTACTCCTGTAAGTACTGCTGTAAGTACTTCTGTGAGTACTGCTGTAAGTACTAACTACTGCTGTAAGTACTAACTACTGCTGTAAGTACTGCTGTAAGTACTAACTACTGCTGTAAGTACTGCTGTAAGTACTGCTGTAAGTACTGCTGTAAGTACTTCTGTGAGTACTGCTGTAAGTACTAACTACTGCTGTAAGTACTAACTACTGCTGTAAGTACTGCTGTAAGTACTAACTACTGCTGTAAGTACTGCTGTAAGTACTGCTGTAAGTACTCCTGTAAGTACTGCTGTAAGTACTGCTGTAAGTACTGCTGTAAGTACTAACTACTGCTGTAACTACTGCTGTAAGTACTAACTACTGCTGTAAGTACTGCTGTAAGTACTGCTGTAAGTACTGCTGTAAGTACTGCTGTAAGTACTGCTGTAAGTACTGCTGTAAGTACTTCTGTAAGTACTCCTGTAAGTACTGCTGTAAGTACTGCTGTAAGTACTAACTACTGCTGTAAGTACTGCTGTAAGTACTAACTACTGCTGTAAGTACTTCTGTAAGTACTGCTGTAAGTACTGCTGTAAGTACTCCTGTAAGTACTGCTGTAAGTACTGCTGTAAGTACTGCTGTAAGTACTTCTGTAAGTACTCCTGTAAGTACTGCTGTAAGTACTGCTGTAAGTACTTCTAACTACTGCTGTAAGTACTGCTGTAAGTACTAACTACTGCTGTAAGTACTCCTGTAAGTACTAACTACTGCTGTAAGTACTGCTGTAAGTACTAACTACTGCTGTAAGTACTGCTGTAAGTACTGCTGTAAGTACTGCTGTAAGTACTAACTACTGCTGTAAGTACTGCTGTAAGTACTAACTACTGCTGTAAGTACTGCTGTAAGTACTAACTACTCCTGTAAGTACTCCTGTAAGTACTGCTGTAAGTACTCCTGTAAGTACTCCTGTAAGTACTCCTGTAAGTACTCCTGTAAGTACTCCTGTAAGTACTGATAGCAGTAGTACTTATGGCAGTAGTACTGATAGCAGTAGTACTTATGGCAGTAGTACTGATCGCAGTAGTACTGGTGGCAGTAGTACTGATAGCAGTAGTACTTATGGCAGTAGTACTGATAGCAGTAGTACTTATGGCAGTAGTACTGATAGCAGTAGTACTTATGGCAGTAGTACTGATAGCAGTAGTACTGATCGCAGTAGTAGTAGTCATAGTATTTGTAGTAATAGTAATATCCGTCCTGTGTTTTCCAGAATTGTCCGATTACTCCCAGAGAGTTTCGTACATAAAGGACCTGGTCCAGACGCTTCCTCTGCCCAATCACAGCAGCATGGAGCTGCTCTTCAGACACCTACGCCGGTCAGTACTGCACTACTGCAATACTGCAGTACTACACAGTACTACAGTACTACACAGTACACACCCTCAGTACTGAAATACTACACAGTACTGCAATACTACACAGTGCACACAGCATGGAGCTGCTCTTCAGACACCTACGCCGGTCAGTACTGCACTACTGCAATACTGCAGTACTGCAATACTACACAGTGCTGCAGTACTACACAGTACTACACAGTAATGCAATACTACACAGTGCACACCCTCAGTAACCGTAACCGTCCTCTATCGTTGCCGTCCTTGGGGAAGCGGCCACGAGGGGTCAAATGTAACTCTTACAGACCACATGTCACATACAAAATGGCCGCCAGTGACTAGGTCAGGTGTTATACTTCCCCCTGATGGGAAAGGACCTCCCACCAGGAAGTACCGTTAGTTCAATGGTAGTTCAGCCGGAAAGTTCACATTTTACATAAATGATCCATGAAATGATCAGTGTTCAAATCAAAAACATACACAAAGGAAACACAAAGCAAAGTTAAACCGGTTTCCCCCGGCCACAGCCTAAGATTTTAAAATGGCCGACAAAGACCACGCCCCTTCCTTTCTCACCATGTGGTCCAGGTAAATGTCTGAGTAAATTAATAAACACATTTTAAATGGACAATGTGATATAATTATTAACTCAAACATGAATCAGGGGTTATTATTGGCTGGTGTTTATGCAAATGAGACAAACAAAGCAAAGTAACCGTCCTCTGCCGTCGCCGCGGTAACCGTCCTCTGCCGTCGCCGCGGTAACCGTCCTCTGCCGTCGCCGCGGTAACCGTCCTCTGCCGTCGCCGCGGTAACCGTCCTCTGTGGTTGCAGGGTGGTGGACCATAAGGAGCAGAACCGCATGTCTGTGCAGAGTCTGGCCATCGTGTTCGGCCCCACGCTGCTCCGCCCACAGGTGGAGTCCAACCTGACGGTGCACATGGTGTTCCAGAGCCGCCTGGTGGAGCTGATGCTGCAGGAGCTCGTCAGCATCTTCCCCCCGCCAAAATAAGAGAAGGACACGCCCTCCCCAGGTCCTGTAGTACAGGTGACCCTTTAGTACAGGTGACCTTTAGTACAGGTGACCTTTAGTACAGGTGACCCTTTAGTACAGGTGACCTTTAGTACAGGTGACCTTTAGTACAGGTGTCCTTTAGTACAGGTGACCCTTTAGTACAGGTGACCTTTAGTACAGGTGACCTTTAGTACAGGTGACCCTTTAGTACAGGTGACCTTTAGTACAGGTGACCTTTAGTACAGGTGACCTTTTAGTACAGGTGACCCTTTAGTACAGGAGACCCTTTAGTACAGGTGACCTTTTAGTACAGGTGACCCTTTAGTACAGGAGACCCTTTAGTACAGGTGACCCTTTAGTACAGGTGACCTTTAGTACAGGTGACCCTTTAGTACAGGTGACCTTTAGTACAGGTGACCCTTTAGTACAGGTGACCTTTAGTACAGGTGACCCTTTAGTACAGGTCACCTTTAGTACAGGTGACCTTTAGTACAGGTGACCCTTAGTACAGGTGACCTTTAGTACAGGTGACCCTTTAGTACAGGTGACCTTTAGTACAGGTGACCTTTAGTACAGGTGACCTTTAGTACAGGACAGGCTAATGCTAAAGGCTATAGGAAAATACATTGGACAGGCTAATGCTAACGGTTATAGGAAAATACATTGGACAGGCTAATGCTAAAGGCTATAGGAAAATACATTGGACAGGCTAATGCTAACGGTTATAGGAAAATACATTGGACAGGCTAATGCTAAAGGCTATAGGAAAATACATTGGACAGGCTAATGCTAACGGTTATAGGAAAATACATTGGACAGGCTAATGCTAAAGGCTATAGGAAAATACATAGGACAGGCTAATGCTAAAGGCTATAGGAAAATACATTGGACAGGCTAATGCTAAAGGCTATAGGAAACTGTCCACAAACGCTGTCCTCTTTATTCCTCTGTGTCACAGCTGCCTCCTTCAGTATAAAACTCCCAACCCTTCAGAATAAACCCCCTGACCCTTCAGAATAAAACTCCAGACCCTTCAGAATAAAACCCCCTGACCCTTCAGAATAAAACCCCCTGACCCTTCAGAATAAAACTCCTGACCCTTCAGAATAAAAGGCTTAAAGGGCAAAGGAGAATGTGACTTTGGGAAATGGTTTGTATCAAATGTTTGTATTTGTTTGTTTGTTAATCCCGGGCTTTTATTGTGGCGGGTGTTTTTCAAAAGTGTATTTTATTTTGACAGTTCTGTACAGACACATTTTTATGAATATTTTACTGAGATTAAACTCTGTACTCCTTGTTTGAGCCGCGTCCGTCGTCTGTGACACCATCTGCATTAGCATTAGCATTAGAATTAGCATTAGCCATGTTCAGGGTTAATGCTAAAGGCTATAGGAAAATACATAGGACAGGCTAAGGCTAACGGTTATAGGAAAATACATAGGACAGGCTAATGCTAAAGGCTATAGGAAAATACATAGGACAGGCTAAGGCCAACGGTTATAGGAAAATACATAGGACAGGCTAATGCTAAAGGCTATAGGAAAATACATAGGACAGGCTAAGGCTAACGGTTATAGGAAAATACATAGGACAGGCTAATGCTAAAGGCTATAGAAAAATACATAGGACAGGCTAATGCTAACAGTTATAGGAAAATACATAGGACAGGCTAATGCTAACGGTTATAGGAAAATACATAGGACAGGCTAATGCTAACGGTTATAGGAAAATACATAGGACAGGCTAATGCTAACGGTTATAGGTAAATACATAGGACAGGCTAATGCTAAAGGTTATAGGAAAATACATAGGACAGGCTAATGCTAACGGTTATAGGAAAATACATAGGACAGGCTAATGCTAACGGTTATAGGAAAATACATAGGACAGGCTAATGCTAACGGTTATAGGAAAATACATAGGACAGGCTAATGCTAACGGTTATAGGAAAATACATAGGACAGGCTAATGCTAACGGTTATAGGAAAATGCATAGGACAGGCTAATGCTAAAGGCTATAGGAAAATACATAGGACAGGCTAATGCTAACAGTTATAGGAAAATACATAGGACAGGTTAATGCTAAAGGCTATAGGAAAATACATAGGACAGGCTAATGCTAAAGGCTATAGGAAAATACATAGGACAGGCTAATGCTAACGGTTATAGGAAAATACATAGGACAGGCTAATGCTAAAGGCTATAGGAAAATACATAGGACAGGCTAATGCTAACGGTTATAGGAAAATACATAGGACAGGCTAATGCTAACGGTTATAGGAAAATACATAGGACAGGCTAATGCTAAAGGCTATAGGAAAATACATAGGACAGGCTAATGCTAACGGTTATAGGAAAATACATAGGACAGGCTAATGCTAACGGTTATAGGAAAATACATAGGACAGGCTAATGCTAACGGTTATAGGAAAATGCATAGGACAGGCTAATGCTAACGGTTATAGGAAAATACATAGGACAGGCTAATGCTAACGGTTATAGGAAAATACATAGGACAGGCTAATGCTAACGGTTATAGGAAAATACATAGGACAGGCTAATGCTAACGGTTGTAGGAAAATACATAGGACAGGCTAATGCTAACGGTTATTGGAAAATACATAGGACAGGCTAATGCTAACGGTTATAGGAAAATACATAGGACAGGCTAATGCTAACGGTTATAGGAAAATACATAGGACAGGCTAATGCTAACGGTTATAGGAAAATACATAGGACAGGCTAATGCTAACGGTTATAGGAAAATACATAGGACAGGCTAATGCTAACGGTTATAGGAAAATACATAGGACAGGCTAATGCTAACGGTTATATGAAAATGAAAAAAAAAACAAGACTTTGTGCACAAAAGGAGGAAGAAGTTCAGAGAACTTAAGAACTTATAATGAACCTCCCCCTTGTCTCTCATTCAGCAGCATCACATAAACGCTCCGATGCATGAGTCTCATGTATTATATAATCGTTTATGATCGCACAAAATGTCATAAATGATTTTATCGTTTACAGTCATACAAAATAAATGCACCATATGGTCCCTAAGATTTATACCAAGGCGCGTCTCTTTCATTCTGATCATACAAAAATATACACAGCAGTACTAAGTAACTCTTCCCCCTAGAGGCCATAGGCGCAACTGCAGGTGTCGTAGCAAGTTATGATTTTTTAACTTATTAATTATCTTGGAGAGTAAATCCTACACTGACAGGAAAGGCAAAGGGAGAGAGGGCTACTGTGCATCCAGTTATACAATGGAAATATTTTTTTTCACTCAAACTTGGCTGTAAATACTGTTTAAAGTGACGTTAGCCCGCAGTTAGCTTTGCCCGTTAGCCTGTTAGCTTCTTCTTCGTGATTCTATTAGTGTGTATTGCTTTCTCCGGACCGGTGGCAGACAAGTTGCAAACATGGTTTTCTGTCCAGAGACACCAGGGGGCGATGAAAGACCCTCCAATCATCCCATAAACACTTGTATCACCCCCACAGGGACTACGGGGAGGATTTATTAAGGTAAACACGTTACTTAGTACTGCTTTAATATCGCTCAGCCCTGCTTTACCAAATACACCAAATATACGCATAGGTACACGCTCTGGATAACCGTGTAGAAATAAACTATCTGCCGAGAGTTATACACTTAATATTTGACAATTCTGATTCTGATTGATTCTGCCAGACAAATACATCAGATTAAGAGAACAGCTGCTACAAAGCAGCAAACAGCTGTTTGGGCGACACGGTAGCGCTCGTGCTTCACAGCTCGAAGGTCCCAGGTTCAATTCCCACCTGGACGGGACCTTTCGTTTTTTCACTTCTACCGAGCAATCTACTGTGAGAAAATATCCATATGGGCCCGATTTACACTTTCTTTATGATAAATGAGTTCAAAGGTGAAGCGCGTTGTAGCGACTGTATCGCTCACGTAACAGAACCGACAGAAACATATCCTCATATTCAGGTCAATAACGATCAGCAGAAGTTTGAAATCATTTATTGAAGGGTGACGGGTGAAGGGTGACGGGTGAAGGGTGACGCCCGTCGCCCTTCACCCGTCACCCTTCACCCATCACCCTTCACCCGACGCCCGTCACCCTTCACCCGTCACCCTTCACCCATCACCCTTCACCCGACGCCCGTCACCCTTCACCCGTCACCCTTCACCCATCACCCTTCACCCGACGCCCGACGCCCGTCACCCTTCACCCGTCACCCTTCACCCATCACCCTTCACCCGACGCCCGTCACCCTTCACCCGTCACCCTTCACCCATCACCCTTCACCCGACGCCCGTCACCCTTCACCCGTCACCCTTCACCCATCACCCTTCACCCATCACCCTTCACCCGACGCCCGTCACCCTTCACCCGTCACCCTTCACCCATCACCCTTCACCCATCACCCTTCACCCGACGCCCGTCACCCTTCACCCGTTGTCCGACACCGACACCTATTGAAAGAAGAAGGAGGAGGTGAAGAAAAGCAGTGGGGCCTTGCACCACCAGCAGCAGCACGAGCCAGGCCCAGGACACAGCAGAGGACCTCCACTCAAACACCTCAGGGCTGGAGAGTGATGAAGAGCCAGAGACTGAAGGTCTGTCGTCCACCATGACCTGTGTGTTCTGCTGTGTTAGGTCCAATCTGACGAGTGCTCATGTAATAATAATAATGAATCATAAACTCTTATTATTATACAGTGAGACCTGGGAGGGAGTGATTGGGAGGAACGGCCTCCCCGATCTGAACCCGAGTGGTGTTCTGTTATTGGACTGCTGTGCTAGTCACGGTTTGTCCATAACGAACACCCTGTTCGAGCACAAGGGTGTCCATAAGTGCACGTGGCACCAGGACACCCTAGGCAGGAGGTCGATGATCGACTTTGTAGTTGTGTCGTCTGACCTCCGGCCGCGTGTCTCGGACACTCGGGTGAAGAGAGGGGCGGAGCTGTCAACCGATCACCACCTGGTGGTGAGCTGGATCCGCTGGCAGGGGAGGAAGCCGGTCAGACCTGGCAGGCCCAAGCGTGTTGTGAGGGTCTGCTGGGAACGTCTGGCGGATCCCTCTGTCAGTGGGGTCTTCAACTCCCACCTCCGGAAGAGCTTCACCCAGATTCCGGGGGAGGCGGGGGACATGGAGTCCGAGTGGACTCTGTTCTCCTCCTCCATTGTTGATGCGGCTGCTCGTAGTTGTGGCCGTAAGGTCTCTGGTGCCTGTCGCGGCGGCAATCCCCGAACCCGGTGGTGGCACCCGGAAGTAAGGGATGCCGTCAAGCTGAAGAAGGAGTCCTACCTGGCCTTGTTGGCTTGTGGGACTCCTGAGGCAGCTGAGAGGTACCGGCAGGCCAAGCGTGCTGCAGCTCGGGCGGTCGCGGAGGCAAAAACTCGTGTCTGGGAGGAGTTCGGGGAGGCCATGGAGGAAGACTATCGGTCGGCCTCGAAGAGATTCTGGCAAACCATCCGGCGCCTCAGGAGGGGGAAGCAGTGCTTCACCAACACTGTTTACAGTGCGGGTGGGGGGCTGCTGACCTCGACTGGGGATGTCGTCGGGCGGTGGAAGGAGTACTTCGAGGACCTCCTCAATCCCGTCGTCACGTCTTCCAATGAGGAAGCAGAGGCTGGGGACTCGGAGGTGGGCTCGCCCATCACCGGGGCTGAAGTCACCGAGGTGGTGAGAAAGCTCCTCGGTGGCTCCGGGGGTGGATGAGATTCGCCCTGAGTACCTTAAGTCTCTGGATGTTGTAGGACTGTCTTGGCTGACACGTCTCTGCAACATCGCGTGGCGGTCGGGGACAGTGCCCCTGGATTGGCAGACCGGGGTGGTGGTCCCTCTCTTTAAGAAGGGGGATCGGAGGGTGTGTTCCAATTACAGAGGAATCACCCTCCTTAGCCTCCCCGGTAAGGTCTACTCCAGGGTGCTGGAGAGGAGGATCCGGCCGATAGTTGAACCTCGGATCCAGGAGGAACAATGCGGTTTTCGTCCTGGTCGTGGCACACTGGACCAGCTCTACACCCTTCATCGGGTACTCGAGGGTTCGTGGGAGTTCGACCAACCAGTCCACATGTGTTTGTGGATCTGGAGAAAGCGTTCGACCGCGTCCCTCGTGGTGCCCTGTGGGGGGGGCTCCGGGAGTATGGGGTCCGCGTCCCTCGTGGTGCCCTGTGGGGGGGCTCCGGGAGTATGGGGTCCGGGCCCTCGTGGTGCCCTGTGGGGGGTGCTCCGGGAGTATGGGGTCCGGGCCCTCGTGGTGCCCTGTGGGGGGGGCTCCGGTCGGTGGGGAGTCCTTGCCTCAAGTGGAGGAGTTCAAGTCTCTCAGGTCTTGTTCTCAGTGAGGGACGGATGGAGCGTGAGATGGACAGACGGATCGGTGCGGCATCAGCAGTGATGCGGTCGCTGTATCGGTCTGTCGTGGTGAAGAGGGAGCTGAGTCGACCCCGCCCTCACCTATGGTCATGTGATCCTCACCTATGGTCATGTGATCCTCACCTATGGTCATGTGATCCTCACCTATGGTCATGTGATCCTCACCTATGGTCATGTGACCCTCACCTATGGTCATGTGATCCTCACCTATGGTCATGTGATCCTCACCTATGGTCATGTGATCATGTGATCCTCACCTATGGTCATGTGATCCTCACCTATGGTCATGTGATCATGTGATCCTCACCTATGGTCATGTGACCCTCACCTATGGTCATGTGATCCTCACCTATGGTCATGTGATCCTCACCTATGGTCATGTGATCCTCACCTATGGTCATGTGATCCTCACCTATGGTCATGTGATCCTCACCTATGGTCATGTGATCCTCACCTATGGTCATGTGATCCTCACCTATGGTCATGTGACCCTCACCTATGGTCATGTGATCCTCACCTATGGTCATGTGATCCTCACCTATGGTCATGTGATCATGTGATCCTCACCTATGGTCATGTGATCCTCACCTATGGTCATGTGATCATGTGATCCTCACCTATGGTCATGTGACCCTCACCTATGGTCATGTGATCCTCACCTATGGTCATGTGATCCTCACCTATGGTCATGTGATCCTCACCTATGGTCATGTGATCCTCACCTATGGTCATGTGATCCTCACCTATGGTCATGTGATCCTCACCTATGGTCATGTGATCCTCACCTATGGTCATGTGATCCTCACCTATGGTCATGTGATCCTCACCTATGGTCATGTGATCCTCACCTATGGTCATGTGATCCTCACCTATGGTCATGTGATCCTCACCTATGGTCATGTGATCCTCACCTATGGTCATGTGACCCTCACCTATGGTCATGAGATTTGGGTCGTGACCGAAAGGACGAGATCGCGAATACAAGCGGCCGAAATGAGTTTCCTTCGCAGGGTGGCTGGGGGTGAGGAGCTCAGTTACCCGGGAGGAGCTCGGAGTAGAGTCGCTGCTCCTTCACGTCGAAAGGAAGTCGGGAAGTCTGGGCGTCTCTGCTGAGGCTGCTGCCCCCACGACCCGGATAAAGAGAAGAAAATGGATGGATGGATTATTCTGATTTACTGCATTTACAGACCAACAGAAGGTTTGTCATCATGGTAGTGAGATATAGACTGGTGCTATGGGACTGACAAAAGCAGAACACCCCCTCTTTAAAGCAGAACACCCCCTCTTTAAAGCAGAACACCCCCTCTTTAAAGAAGAACACCCCCTCTTTAAATACAAACCATTTCATTTGTTTTTGTCGGGGGCTTGATCCAAGAGGACGCTCTTTGTTTAATGTTTTTCTGCTACATTTGTGAGTCTTAGAAACCAGATAAGAAAGAGGAGGAGTTCCCCTGCCCCAGGACCACGCGGATTTGCATAAAGACACGACATTCTGCACATTCTGCACATTCTGCCTGTTGGAAATCCTTTGTTCACTGAAGGATTTGCATAAAGCCCTGACAGGGAGACCCGGTCCCTCTGGGAGACCCGGTCCTACAGGGGAACATGTCCCAGGACCAGGCGTGATCTGCCCATATATGGCACACGTGTCAAAGAGGACACGCTGAGATTAGTCTCATGCTCGATGTATCTTTAGAATGTGGCTGATACGACGAACAAAACAAATAACACAGGCCATCGTTATATGTGTCCCAGGGGCCTTTCCCAAACCAGGCCCTCCTCCCTCCCCCACAGCCTCCACTCAGGCCTCAGTGAGGGACCTCCACTGAGGCCTGAGTGGAGGTTGACTTTGACGATGATCGACTTTGTAGTTGTGTCGTCTGACCTCCGGCCGCGAGTCTCGGACACTCGGGTGAAGAGAGGGGCGGAGCTGGTGTTGAGCTGGATCCGCTGGCAGGGGAGGAAGCCGGTCAGACCTGGCAGGCCCAAGCGTGTTGTGAGGGTCTGCTGGGAACGTCTGGCGGATCCCTCTGTCAGTGGGGTCTTCAACTCCCACCTCCGGAAGAGCTTCACCCAGATTCCGGGGGAGGCGGGGGACATGGAGTCCGAGTGGACTCTGTTCTCCTCCTCCATTGTCGATGCGGCTGCTCGTAGTTGTGGCCGTAAGGTCTCTGGTGCCTGTCGCGGCGGCAATCCCCGAACCCGGTGGTGGCGCCCGGAAGTAAGGGATGCCGTCAAGCTGAAGAAGGAGTCCTACCTGGCCTTGTTGGCTTGTGGGACTCCTGAGGCAGCTGAGAGGTACCGGCAGGCCAAGCGTGCTGCAGCTCGTGCGGTCGCAGAGGCAAAAACTCGTGTCTGGGAGGAGTTCGGGGAGGCCATGGAGGAAGACTATCGGTCGGCCTCGAGGAGATTCTGGCAAACCATCCGGCGCCTCAGGAGGGGGAAGCAGTGCTTCACCAGCACTGTTTACAGTGCGGGTGGGGGGCTGCTGACCTCGACTGGGGATGTCGTCGGGCGGTGGAAGGAGGACTTCGAGGACCTCCTCAATCCCGTCGTCACGTCTTCCAATGAGGAAGCAGAGGCTGGGGACTCGGAGGTGGGCTCGCCCATCACCGGGGCTGAAGTCACCGAGGTGGTGAGAAAGCTCCTCGGTGGCTCCGGGGGTGGATGAGATTCGCCCTGAGTACCTTAAGTCTCTGGATGTTGTAGGACTGTCTTGGCTGACACGTCTCTGCAACATCGCGTGGCGGTCGGGGACAGTGCCCCTGGATTGGCAGACCGGGGTGGTGGTCCCTCTCTTTAAGAAGGGGGATCGGAGGGTGTGTTCCAATCACAGAGGAATCACCCTCCTTAGCCTCCCCGGTAAGGTCTACTCCAGGGTGCTGGAGAGGAGGATCCGGCCGATAGTCGAACCTCGGATCCAGGAGGAACAATGCGGTTTTCGTCCTGGTCGTGGCACACTGGACCAGCTCTACACCCTTCATCGGGTACTCGAGGGTTCGTGGGAGTTCACCCAACCAGTCCACATGTGTTTTGTGGATCTGGAGAAAGCGTTCGACCGCGTCCCTCGTGGTGCCCTGTGGGGGGTGCTCAGGTCGGTGGGGAGTCCATACCTCAAGTGGAGGAGTTCAAGTATCTCAGGTCTTGTTCTCAGTGAGGGACGGATGGAGCGTGAGATGGACAGACGGATCGGTGCGGCGTCAGCAGTGATGCGGTCGCTGTATCGGTCTGTCGTGGTGAAGAGGGAGCTGAGTCGGGGCAAAGCTCTCGATTTACCGATCGATCTACGTTCCCACCCTCACCTATGGTCATGTGATCCTCACCTATGGTCATGTGATCCTCACCTATGGTCATGTGATCCTCACCTATGGTCATGTGATCCTCACCTATGGTCATGTGACCCTCACCTATGGTCATGTGATCCTCACCTATGGTCATGTGATCCTCACCTATGGTCATGTGATCCTCACCTATGGTCATGTGACCCTCACCTATGGTCATGTGACCCTCACCTATGGTCATGTGATCCTCACCTATGGTCATGTGATCCTCACCTATGGTCATGTGATCCTCACCTATGGTCATGAGATTTGGGTCATGACCGAAAGGACAAGATCGCGAATACAAGCGGCCGAAATGAGTTTCCTTCGCAGGGTGTCTGGGGGTGAGGAGCTCAGTGACCCGGGAGGAGCTCGGAGTAGAGTCGCTGCTCCTTCACGTCGAAAGGAAGTCGGGAAGTCTGGGCGTCTCTGCTGAGGCTGCTGCCCCCACGACCCGGATAAAGAGAAGAAAATGGATGGATTATTCTAATTTACTGCATTTAGACCAACAGAAGGTTTGTCATCATTGTAGTGAGATATAGACTGGTGCTATGGGACTGACAAAAGCAGAACACCCCCTCTTTAAAGCAGAACACCCCCTCTTTAAAGCAGAACACCCCCTCTTTAAAGCAGAACACCCCCTCTTTAAAGCAGAACACCCCCTCTTTAAAGCAGAACACCCCCTCTTTAAAGCAGAACACCCCCTCTTTAAAGCAGAACACCCCCTCTTTAAGGCAGAACACCCCCTCTTTAAAGCAGAACACCCCCTCTTTAAAGCAGAACACCCCCTCTTTAAAGCAGAACACCCCCTCTTTAAAGCAGAACACCCCCTCTTTAAGGCAGAACACCCCCTCTTTAAAGCAGAACACCCCCTCTTTAAAGCAGAACCCCCCCTCTTTAAAGCGGAACACCCCCTCTTTCAATACAAACCATTTCATTTGTTTTTGTCGGGGGCTTGATCCAAGAGGACGCTCTTTGTTTAATGTTTTTCTGCCACATTTGTGAGTCTTAGAAACCAGATAAGAAAGAGGAGGAGTTCACCTGCCCCAGGACCACGCGGATTTGCATAAAGACACGACATTCTGCACATTCTGCACATTCTGCCTGTTGGAAAACCAGAATGTTGAGGCTATAGGGGCCCCTGCAGCGTCACCTGGGTCACCTGGTTCACCTGGGTCACATGTCGCGTCTCAGTTTCCCGCCTGAAGACGTCTGTACATCGAGATTGACATTTGGAAAGGACGACACTTCCTTTGTTCACTGAAGGATTTGCATAAAGCCCTGACAGGGAGACCCGGTCCCTCTGGGAGACCCGGTCCCTCTGGGAGACCCGGTCCCTCTGGGAGACCCGGTCCCTCTGGGTGACCCGGTCCCTCTGGGAGACCCGGTCCCTCTGGGAGACCCGGTCCCTCTGGGAGACCCGGTCCCTCTGGGAGACCCGGTCCTACAGGGGAACATGTCCCAGGACCAGGCGTGATCTGCCCATATATGGCACACGTGTCAAAGAGGACACGCTGAGATTAGTCTCCTGCTCGATGTATCTTTAGAATGAATAACACAGGCCATCGTTATGTGTGTGACAGGCCCGGGTAGAATCATGAGGCTGTCCTCCTGTGGACCCCCCACCTGCAGGAGGCGCTGTAGGGGCTGGTGAAGAAGATGGACGTGTGACCAGAGACTTCCTGATGCCCCTGGTTCAGTTTCTTCTGGTCCAGTTCAGTGTCAGACCTTTGAACTTTCACCGAGAAACAAACAAACCTGAACCTTCTCACAGATTCATCACATTCTTCTCTGGTCTCCACCTCAGGGTCTCCTCCTCAGTGTCTCCTCCTCAGTGTCTCCTCCTCAGGGTCTCCTCCTCAGTGTCTCCTCCTCAGTGTCTCCTCCTCAGGGTCTCCACCTCAGCGTCTCCTCCTCAGGGTCTCCTCCTCAGGGTCTCCTATAGACCTCTGCAGTAATGACGGGTTTGAAGAACAGCCTGTCACAGAGGAATCCCAGGCATTTAGAGCCCTGAGCAGGTGCGTGGGCAGGTAAGACCCCGCCCCCATCGCGGGAGAGCAGGTGTCTCCGCCCCCCAGGAGAGCAGGTGTCTCCGCCCCCATCGCGGGAGAGCAGGTGTCTCCGCCCCCCAGGTGAGCGGCTTAAAGACACGAGGCTCCCCTTCAGTGGCACAGTGCGGACCAGACTCCAGCTCTGACCTCCAGCTCTGACCTCCAGCTCTGACCTCCAGCTCTGACCTCCTCCAGCTCTGACCTCCAGCTCTGACCTCCAGCTCTGACCTCCAGCTCTGACCTCCTCCAGCTCTGACCTCCAGCTCTGACCTCCTCCAGCTCTGACCTCCAGCTCTGACCTCCTCCAGCTCTGACCTCCAGCTCTGACCTCCTCCAGCTCTGACCTCCAGCTCTGACCTCCAGCTCTGACCTCCAGCTCTGACCTCCAGCTCTGACCTCCAGCTCTGACCTTCAGATCCACGTCTCCACAGGTGATCACTCATGCCTTCACTGCTCATCCACTCACTCGTACTCAGATACACAGACATTACAGTACTGAGAGAGTACTCAGATACACAGACATTACAGTACTGAGAGTACTCAGGTACACAGACATTACAGTACTGAGAGTACTCAGGTACACAGACATTACAGTACTGAGAGTACTCAGGTACACAGACATTACAGTACTGAGAGTACTCAGGTACACAGACATTACAGTACTGAGAGTACTCAGGTACACAGACATTACAGTACTGAGAGAGTACTCAGATACACAGACATTACAGTACTGAGAGTACTCAGGTACACAGACATTACAGTACTGAGAGTACTCAGGTACACAGACATTACAGTACTGAGAGTACTCAGGTACACAGACATTACAGTACTGAGAGTACTCAGGTACACAGACATTACAGTACTGAGAGTACTCAGGTACACAGACATTACAGTACTGAGAGAGTACTCAGATACACAGACATTACAGTACTGAGAGAGTACTCAGATACACAGACATTACAGTACTGAGAGAGTACTCAGATACACAGACATTACAGTACTGAGAGTACTCAGATACACAGACATTACAGTACTGAGAGTACTCAGGTACACAGACATTACAGTACTGAGAGAGTACTCAGATACACAGACATTACAGTACTGAGAGAGTACTCAGATACACAGACATTACAGTACTGAGAGAGTACTCAGATACACAGACATTACAGTACTGAGAGAGTACTCAGATACACAGACATTACAGTACTGAGAGAGTACTCAGATACACAGACATTACAGTACTGAGAGAGTACTCAGATACACAGACATTACAGTACTGAGAGTACTCAGATACACAGACATTACAGTACTGAGAGAGTACTCAGATACACAGACATTACAGTACTGAGAGTACTCAGGTACACAGACATTACAGTACTGAGAGTACTCAGGTACACAGACATTACAGTACTGAGAGTACTCAGGTACACAGACATTACAGTACTGAGAGTACTCAGATACACAGACATTACAGTACTGAGAGAGTACTCAGATACACAGACATTACAGTACTGAGAGTACTCAGGTACACAGACATTACAGTACTGAGAGAGTACTCAGATACACAGACATTACAGTACTGAGAGTACTCAGGTACACAGACATTACAGTACTGAGAGAGTACTCAGATACACAGACATTACAGTACTGAGAGAGTACTCAGATACACAGACATTACAGTACTGAGAGTACTCAGGTACACAGACATTACAGTACTGAGAGAGTACTCAGGTACACAGACATTACAGTACTGAGAGAGTACTCAGATACACAGACATTACAGTACTGAGAGAGTACTCAGATACACAGACATTACAGTACTGAGAGAGTACTCAGATACACAGACATTACAGTACTGAGAGAGTACTCAGATACACAGACATTACAGTACTGAGAGAGTACTCAGATACACAGACATTACAGTACTGAGAGAGTACTCAGATACACAGACATTACAGTACTGAGAGAGTACTCAGATACACAGACATTACAGTACTGAGAGAGTACTCAGATACACAGACATTACAGTACTGAGAGAGTACTCAGATACACAGACATTACAGTACTGAGAGTACTCAGATACACAGACATTACAGTACTGAGAGAGTACTCAGATACACAGACATTACAGTACTGAGAGAGTACTCAGATACACAGACATTACAGTACTGAGAGAGTACTCAGATACACAGACATTACAGTACTGAGAGTACTCAGATACACAGACATTACAGTACTGAGAGAGTACTCAGATACACAGACATTACAGTACTGAGAGAGTACTCAGATACACAGACATTACAGTACTGAGAGTACTCAGATACACAGACATTACAGTACTGAGAGAGTACTCAGATACACAGACATTACAGTACTGAGAGAGTACTCAGATACACAGACATTACAGTACTGAGAGAGTACTCAGATACACAGACATTACAGTACTGAGAGAGTACTCAGATACACAGACATTACAGTACTGAGAGTACTCAGATACACAGACATTACAGTACTGAGAGAGTACTCAGATACACAGACATTACAGTACTGAGAGTACTCAGATACACAGACATTACAGTACTGAGAGTACTCAGATACACAGACATTACAGTACTGAGAGTACTCAGATACACAGACATTACAGTACTGAGAGAGTACTCAGATACACAGACATTACAGTACTGAGAGAGTACTCAGATACACAGACATTACAGTACTGAGAGAGTACTCAGATACACAGACATTACAGTACTGAGAGTACTCAGATACACAGACATTACAGTACTGAGAGAGTACTCAGATACACAGACATTACAGTACTGAGAGAGTACTCAGATACACAGACATTACAGTACTGAGAGTACTCAGATACACAGACATTACAGTACTGAGAGAGTACTCAGATACACAGACATTACAGTACTGAGAGTACTCAGATACACAGACATTACAGTACTGAGAGTACTCAGATACACAGACATTACAGTACTGAGAGAGTACTCAGATACACAGACATTACAGTACTGAGAGTACTCAGATACACAGACATTACAGTACTGAGAGAGTACTCAGATACACAGACATTACAGTACTGAGAGTACTCAGATACACAGACATTACAGTACTGAGAGTACTCAGATACACAGACATTACAGTACTGAGAGAGTACTCAGATACACAGACATTACAGTACTGAGAGAGTACTCAGATACACAGACATTACAGTACTGAGAGAGTACTCAGATACACAGACATTACAGTACTGAGAGAGTACTCAGATACACAGACATTACAGTACTGAGAGAGTACTCAGATACACAGACATTACAGTACTGAGAGAGTACTCAGATACACAGACATTACAGTACTGAGAGTACTCAGATACACAGACATTACAGTACTGAGAGAGTACTCAGATACACAGACATTACAGTACTGAGAGTACTCAGATACACAGACATTACAGTACTGAGAGAGTACTCAGATACACAGACATTACAGTACTGAGAGAGTACTCAGATACACAGACATTACAGTACTGAGAGAGTACTCAGATACACAGACATTACAGTACTGAGAGTACTCAGATACACAGACATTACAGTACTGAGAGTACTCAGATACACAGACATTACAGTACTGAGAGAGTACTCAGATACACAGACATTACAGTACTGAGAGTACTCAGATACACAGACATTACAGTACTGAGAGTACTCAGATACACAGACATTACAGTACTGAGAGTACTCAGATACACAGACATTACAGTACTGAGAGAGTACTCAGATACACAGACATTACAGTACTGAGAGTACTCAGATACACAGACATTACAGTACTGAGAGAGTACTCAGATACACAGACATTACAGTACTGAGAGAGTACTCAGATACACAGACATTACAGTACTGAGAGAGTACTCAGATACACAGACATTACAGTACTGAGAGAGTACTCAGATACACAGACATTACAATACTGAGAGAGTACTCAGATACACAGACATTACAGTACTGAGAGAGTACTCAGATACACAGACATTACAGTACTGAGAGAGTACTCAGATACACAGACATTACAGTACTGAGAGTACTCAGATACACAGACATTACAGTACTGAGAGTACTCAGATACACAGACATTACAGTACTGAGAGTACTCAGATACACAGACATTACAGTACTGAGAGTACTGAGATACACAGACATTACAGTACTGAGAGAGTACTCAGATACACAGACATTACAGTACTGAGAGTACTCAGATACACAGACATTACAGTACTGAGAGTACTCAGATACACAGACATTACAGTACTGAGAGAGTACTCAGATACACAGACATTACAGTACTGAGAGAGTACTCAGATACACAGACATTACAGTACTGAGAGAGTACTCAGATACACAGACATTACAGTACTGAGAGTACTCAGATACACAGACATTACAGTACTGAGAGAGTACTCAGATACACAGACATTACAGTACTGAGAGAGTACTCAGATACACAGACATTACAGTACTGAGAGTACTCAGATACACAGACATTACAGTACTGAGAGTACTCAGATACACAGACATTACAGTACTGAGAGAGTACTCAGATACACAGACATTACAGTACTGAGAGAGTACTCAGATACACAGACATTACAGTACTGAGAGAGTACTCAGATACACAGACATTACAGTACTGAGAGAGTACTCAGATACACAGACATTACAGTACTGAGAGTACTCAGATACACAGACATTACAGTACTGAGAGAGTACTCAGATACACAGACATTACAGTACTGAGAGAGTACTCAGATACACAGACATTACAGTACTGAGAGAGTACTCAGATACACAGACATTACAGTACTGAGAGTACTCAGATACACAGACATTACAGTACTGAGAGTACTCAGATACACAGACATTACAGTACTGAGAGAGTACTCAGATACACAGACATTACAGTACTGAGAGTACTCAGATACACAGACATTACAGTACTGAGAGAGTACTCAGATACACAGACATTACAGTACTGAGAGAGTACTCAGATACACAGACATTACAGTACTGAGAGAGTACTCAGATACACAGACATTACAGTACTGAGAGAGTACTCAGATACACAGACATTACAGTACTGAGAGAGTACTCAGATACACAGACATTACAGTACTGAGAGAGTACTCAGATACACAGACATTACAGTACTGAGAGAGTACTCAGATACACAGACATTACAGTACTGAGAGAGTACTCAGATACACAGACATTACAGTACTGAGAGTACTCAGATACACAGACATTACAGTACTGAGAGTACTCAGATACACAGACATTACAGTACTGAGAGAGTACTCAGATACACAGACATTACAGTACTGAGAGAGTACTCAGATACACAGACATTACAGTACTGAGAGAGTACTCAGATACACAGACATTACAGTACTGAGAGAGTACTCAGATACACAGACATTACAGTACTGAGAGAGTACTCAGGTACACAGACATTACAGTACTGAGAGTACTCAGGTACACAGACATTACAGTACTGAGAGTACTCAGATACACAGACATTACAGTACTGAGAGTACTCAGATACACAGACATTACAGTACTGAGAGTACTCAGATACACAGACATTACAGTACTGAGAGAGTACTCAGATACACAGACATTACAGTACTGAGAGTACTCAGATACACAGACATTACAGTACTGAGAGAGTACTCAGATACACAGACATTACAGTACTGAGAGAGTACTCAGATACACAGACATTACAGTACTGAGAGTACTCAGATACACAGACATTACAGTACTGAGAGAGTACTCAGATACACAGACATTACAGTACTGAGAGAGTACTCAGATACACAGACATTACAGTACTGAGAGAGTACTCAGATACACAGACATTACAGTACTGAGAGTACTCAGATACACAGACATTACAGTACTGAGAGAGTACTCAGATACACAGACATTACAGTACTGAGAGTACTCAGATACACAGACATTACAGTACTGAGAGAGTACTCAGATACACAGACATTACAGTACTGAGAGAGTACTCAGATACACAGACATTACAGTACTGAGAGAGTACTCAGATACACAGACATTACAGTACTGAGAGAGTACTCAGATACACAGACATTACAGTACTGAGAGAGTACTCAGATACACAGACATTACAGTACTGAGAGAGTACTCAGATACACAGACATTACAGTACTGAGAGAGTACTCAGATACACAGACATTACAGTACTGAGAGAGTACTCAGATACACAGACATTACAGTACTGAGAGTACTCAGATACACAGACATTACAGTACTGAGAGAGTACTCAGATACACAGACATTACAGTACTGAGAGAGTACTCAGATACACAGACATTACAGTACTGAGAGAGTACTCAGATACACAGACATTACAGTACTGAGAGTACTCAGATACACAGACATTACAGTACTGAGAGAGTACTCAGATACACAGACATTACAGTACTGAGAGAGTACTCAGATACACAGACATTACAGTACTGAGAGAGTACTCAGATACACAGACATTACAGTACTGAGAGAGTACTCAGATACACAGACATTACAGTACTGAGAGTACTCAGGTACACAGACATTACAGTACTGAGAGAGTACTCAGATACACAGACATTACAGTACTGAGAGTACTCAGATACACAGACATTACAGTACTGAGAGAGTACTCAGATACACAGACATTACAGTACTGAGAGAGTACTCAGATACACAGACATTACAGTACTGAGAGAGTACTCAGATACACAGACATTACAGTACTGAGAGAGTACTCAGATACACAGACATTACAGTACTGAGAGAGTACTCAGATACACAGACATTACAGTACTGAGAGTACTCAGATACACAGACATTACAGTACTGAGAGAGTACTCAGATACACAGACATTACAGTACTGAGAGAGTACTCAGATACACAGACATTACAGTACTGAGAGAGTACTCAGATACACAGACATTACAGTACTGAGAGAGTACTCAGATACACAGACATTACAGTACTGAGAGTACTCAGATACACAGACATTACAGTACTGAGAGAGTACTCAGATACACAGACATTACAGTACTGAGAGAGTACTCAGATACACAGACATTACAGTACTGAGAGAGTACTCAGATACACAGACATTACAGTACTGAGAGAGTACTCAGATACACAGACATTACAGTACTGAGAGAGTACTCAGATACACAGACATTACAGTACTGAGAGAGTACTCAGATACACAGACATTACAGTACTGAGAGAGTACTCAGATACACAGACATTACAGTACTGAGAGAGTACTCAGATACACAGACATTACAGTACTGAGAGAGTACTCAGATACACAGACATTACAGTACTGAGAGAGTACTCAGATACACAGACATTACAGTACTGAGAGTACTCAGATACACAGACATTACAGTACTGAGAGAGTACTCAGATACACAGACATTACAGTACTGAGAGAGTACTGTTTAGTAAGTTTAGTACTGAGTTTAGTAACTTTTTTGTAACTTTTTTTGTCATTTTTTTGTCATTTTTTTGTCATTTTTTGTCATTTTTTTGTCATTTTTTGTATTTTTTTTTTTTCAACTGACAATTTGATAGTTTTTCTTTAGTAACTTTCCTAAACTGCAAATAGCGAAACCAACTAGATTTGGGACAGACTGAATTTCATTGGCAGTTGGTCACATGACGCCGGACTGCCCTCTAGCTGAACATCTTTTATGCATTTATGCACTTTGGCCCATTTTATTCCCACTTTTTCTAATATTTTCTCACAATTTCTTTGGTCAATTTTTTTCTCCCATGTTTTATTGTGTTGCCATAGTTCCCCATAGTTTTTTCCGTATTTAATATTTTTCAGATTTTTTTTCAGACTTTTTCCCCAACGTTTGTGTATTTTCTCTGTGGTTCTTATGTTGTTTGGCCACAATGAATGAACATTTCCCCCGTGTTTTCCCCAATATTTGCTACATTTTTCAGATTTATTTCATTTTTCCTCATTTCACTTTTCCCCATTTTGTTTTATGAATGTTCTGCCCGTTTTCTCCCCTGCCCTGAACATGTGAGTGCAGTTACCGCTCAGGTAAACGTGACCAGATCCAAATCCCTCTGAGCAAATCTTTGGAACTGACGCGTCACAAAACAAAAGCATTGAGTTATTTGGAAATGAAGAACATTTTAGTGACGTGTCTTCCTCTTCCCTCAGCTCTGACGGACTCGTCATGTTGCGGATCGTCCTCTGGGTGGCAGCGCTGAGCCTTGTGGCCGGTGAGTCAAAAAACAACAAACCCCCAATGTGCACTTTAGGATTTATGTCTGCGGTTTGTTTAAACGTCTGTGTTTTAGTCATTTAGTTATGCAAGGGGGGGAGGGGGGAAAGGGGAGGAGATAAGGGGAGAGGGGGAGGGGAGAGGATGAGGTAAGGGGAGGAGGGCTCAATCCGAAACCATCAAATTGTCTCCTCTAAGCACTAACACCAGCAACTAACTCCTGAACCTTTCATGGGTCGACTGTTAGATCTGTGCAGTTCTGGAACTAGAGCTTCAGCTGCATTTTGAACAATCCGTCCGTCCTTAAACAGGGGAAAGGGAAGTGACATCACCAACAGCTGTTTTTCTTCTTCTTTAAAGTTATTGGTGGAGCGCAGGCCAAACAAAAGTGCATGTCGCCCCCTAGTGTCCAACAACAACATAGTGTCCAAACAAAGACATTTAAGGAGAAAAATAAATCCAAATGATCCAAACATTTCCCTTTAGTCTTATTTTATTTCAGCAGCTGTTTCTTAAAGCGACAGCAGCAAATGATCCATGTGGCTTAAGTTTCTACTAAATGAAAACAAAAGCATTTAATCTGTTTCCTGAGTTTACTCTTTAACACTGACATGTGACTGAGCTGTGGGGACGACAACATGGATTTATCACTTTTATAAAGTTTGGCTTGTGCTGAATCTTCATTTTTAATTATTATTATTTTATTATTAAATGTGCTCCTGTCAATCAACAGTGGCTTATGGGACGGCACATAGCTCCTAATCAGTTAGCATCAGAGGTCCCTATGCTAAAGTGGCTATGATAGTTAGCATCAGAGGTCACTATGCTAAAGTGGCTATGATAGTTAGCATCAGAGGTCACTATGCTAAAGTGGCTATGATAGTTAGCATCAGAGGTCACTATGCTAAAGTGGCTATGATAGTTAGCATCAGAGGTCACTATGCTAAAGTGGCTATGATAGTTAGCATCAGAGGTCACTATGCTAAAGTGGCTATGATAGTTAGCATCAGAGGTCACTATGCTAAAGTGGCTATGATAGTTAGCATCAAAGGTCACTATGCTAAAGTGGCTATGATAGTTAGCATCAGAGGTCACTATGCTAAAGTGGCTATGATAGTTAGCATCAGAGGTCACTATGCTAAAGTGGCTATGATAGTTAGCACCAGAGGTCCCTATGCTAAAGTGGCTATGATAGTTAGCATCAGAGGTCCCTATGCTAAAGTGGCTATGATAGTTAGCATCAGAGGTCCCTATGCTAGAGTGGCTATGATAGTTAGCATCAGAGGTCCCTATGCTAAAGTGGCTATGATAGTTAGCATCAGAGGTCCCTATGCTAAAGTGGCTATGATAGTTAGCATCAGAGGTCCCTATGCTAGAGTGGCTATGATAGTTAGCATCAGAGGTCCCTATGCTAGAGTGGCTATGATAGTTAGCATCAGAGGTCCCTATGCTAAAGTGGCTATGATAGTTAGCATCAGAGGTCCCTATGCTAAAGTGGCTATGATAGTTAGCATCAGAGGTCCCTATGCTAGAGTGGCTATGATAGTTAGCATCAGAGGTCCCTATGCTAGAGTGGCTATGATAGTTAGCATCAGAGGTCCCTATGCTAGAGTGGCTATGATAGTTAGCATCAGAGGTCCCTATGCTAGAGTGGCTATGATAGTTAGCATCAGAGGTCCCTATGCTAGAGTGGCTATGATAGTTAGCATCAGAGGTCCCTATGCTAAAGTGGCTATGATAGTTAGCATCAGAGGTCCCTATGCTAAAGTGGCTATGATAGTTAGCATCAGAGGTCCCTATGCTAAAGTGACTATGATAGTTAGCATCAGAGGTCACTATGCTAAAGTGGCTATGATAGTTAGCATCAGAGGTCACTATGCTAAAGTGACTATGATAGTTAGCATCAGAGGTCACTATGCTAGAGTGGCTATGATAGTTAGCATCAGAGGTCCCTATGCTAGAGTGGCTATGATAGTTAGCATCAGAGGTCCCTATGCTAAAGTGACTATGATAGTTAGCATCAGAGGTCACTATGCTAGAGTGGCTATGATAGTTAGCATCAGAGGTCCCTATGCTAGAGTGGCTATGATAGTTAGCATCAGAGGTCCCTATGCTAAAGTGACTATGATAGTTAGCATCAGAGGTCACTATGCTAAAGTGGCTATGATAGTTAGCATCAGAGGTCACTATGCTAAAGTGACTATGATAGTTAGCATCAGAGGTCACTATGCTAGAGTGGCTATGATAGTTAGCATCAGAGGTCCCTATGCTAGAGTGGCTATGATAGTTAGCATCAGAGGTCCCTATGCTAAAGTGACTATGATAGTTAGCATCAGAGGTCACTATGCTAAAGTGGCTATGATAGTTAGCATCAGAGGTCACTATAGTAAAGTGGCTATGATAGTTAGCATCAGAGGTCACTATGCTAAAGTGGCTATGATAGTTAGCATCAGAGGTCACTATGCTAAAGTGGCTATGATAGTTAGCATCAGAGGTCACTATGCTAAAGTGGCTATGATAGTTAGCATCAGAGGTCACTATGCTAAAGTGGCTATGATAGTTAGCATCAGAGGTCCCTATGCTAAAGTGGCTATGATAGTTAGCATCAGAGGTCCCTATGCTAAAGTGACTATGATAGTTAGCATCAGAGGTCCCTATGCTAAAGTGGCTATGATAGTTAGCATCAGAGGTCCCTATGCTAAAGTGGCTATGATAGTTAGCATCAGAGGTCCCTATGCTAAAGTGGCTATGATAGTTAGCATCAGAGGTCACTATGCTAAAGTGGCTATGATAGTTAGCATCAGAGGTCCCTATGCTAAAGTGGCTATGATAGTTAGCATCAGAGGTCACTATGCTAAAGTGGCTATGATAGTTAGCATCAGAGGTCACTATGCTAAAGTGGCTATGATAGTTAGCATCAGAGGTCACTATGCTAAAGTGGCTATGATAGTTAGCATCAGAGGTCCCTATGCTAAAGTGGCTATGATAGTTAGCATCAGAGGTCCCTATGCTAAAGTGGCTATGATAGTTAGCATCAGAGGTCCCTATGCTAAAGTGGCTATGATAGTTAGCATCAGAGGTCACTATGCTAAAGTGGCTATGATAGTTAGCATCAGAGGTCTCTATGCTAAAGTGGCTATGATAGTTAGCATCAGAGGTCACTATGCTAAAGTGGCTATGATAGTTAGCATCAGAGGTCACTATGCTAAAGTGGCTATGATAGTTAGCATCAGAGGTCACTATGCTAAAGTGGCTATGATAGTTAGCATCAGAGGTCCCTATGCTAGAGTGGCTATGATAGTTAGCATCAGAGGTCCCTATGCTAGAGTGGCTATGATAGTTAGCATCAGAGGTCCCTATGCTAGAGTGGCTATGATAGTTAGCATCAGAGGTCCCTATGCTAAAGTGGCTATGATAGTTAGCATCAGAGGTCACTATAGTAAAGTGGCTATGATAGTTAGCATCAGAGGTCACTATGCTAAAGTGGCTATGATAGTTAGCATCAGAGGTCACTATGCTAAAGTGGCTATGATAGTTAGCATCAGAGGTCACTATGCTAAAGTGGCTATGGTAGTTAGCATCAGAGGTCACTATGCTAAAGTGGCTATGATAGTTAGCATCAGAGGTCCCTATGCTAAAGTGGCTATGATAGTTAGCATCAGAGGTCCCTATGCTAAAGTGGCTATGATAGTTAGCATCAGAGGTCCCTATGCTAAAGTGACTATGATAGTTAGCATCAGAGGTCCCTATGCTAAAGTGGCTATGATAGTTAGCATCAGAGGTCCCTATGCTAAAGTGGCTATGATAGTTAGCATCAGAGGTCACTATGCTAAAGTGGCTATGATAGTTAGCATCAGAGGTCCCTATGCTAAAGTGGCTATGATAGTTAGCATCAGAGGTCACTATGCTAAAGTGGCTATGATAGTTAGCATCAGAGGTCACTATGCTAAAGTGGCTATGATAGTTAGCATCAGAGGTCACTATGCTAAAGTGGCTATGATAGTTAGCATCAGAGGTCCCTATGCTAAAGTGGCTATGATAGTTAGCATCAGAGGTCTCTATGCTAAAGTGGCTATGATAGTTAGCATCAGAGGTCACTATGCTAAAGTGGCTATGATAGTTAGCATCAGAGGTCCCTATGCTAAAGTGGCTATGATAGTTAGCATCAGAGGTCACTATGCTAAAGTGGCTATGATAGTTAGCATCAGAGGTCTCTATGCTAAAGTGGCTATGATAGTTAGCATCAGAGGTCCCTATGCTAAAGTGGCTATGATAGTTAGCATCAGAGGTCACTATGCTAAAGTGGCTATGATAGTTAGCATCAGAGGTCCCTATGCTAAAGTGGCTATGATAGTTATTTGGTGTTTATGTTCCTCTCTCTTCATGATGATCTGGTCCTGGACTGATCTCTCCTGTGTTTATGTTTCTCTCTCTCTTCATGATGATCTGGTCCTGGACTGATCTCTCCTGTGTTTATGTTTCTCTCTCTCTTCATGATGATCTGGTCCTGGACTGATCTCTCCTGTGTTTATGTTCCTCTCTCTCTTCATGATGATCTGGTCCTGGACTGATCTCTCCTGTGTTTATGTTCCTCTCTCTCTTCATGATGATCTGGTCCTGGACTGATCTCTCCTGTGTTTATGTTCCTCTCTCTCTTCATGATGATCTGGTCCTGGACTGATCTCTCCTGTGTTTATGTTCCTCTCTCTCTTCATGATGATCTGGTCCTGGACTGATCTCTCCTGTGTTTATGTTTCTCTCTCTCTCTTCATGATGATCTGGTCCTGGACTGATCTCTCCTGTGTTTATGTTCCTCTCTCTCTTCATGATGATCTGGTCCTGGACTGATCTCTCCTGTGTTTATGTTCCTCTCTCTCTTCATGATGATCTGGTCCTGGACTGATCTCTCCTGTGTTTATGTTTCTCTCTCTCTCTTCATGATGATCTGGTCCTGGACTGATCTCTCCTGTGTTTATGTTCCTCTCTCTTCATGATGATCTGGTCCTGGACTGATCTCTCCTGTGTTTATGTTTCTCTCTCTTCATGATGATCTGGTCCTGGACTGATCTCTCCTGTGTTTATGTTTCTCTCTCTCTTCATGATGATCTGGTCCTGGACTGATCTCTCCTGTGTTTATGTTCCTCTCTCTCTCTTCATGATGATCTGGTCCTGGACTGATCTCTCCTGTGTTTATGTTCCTCTCTCTCTTCATGATGATCTGGTCCTGGACTGATCTCTCCTGTGTTTATGTTCCTCTCTCTCTTCATGATGATCTGGTCCTGGACTGATCTCTCCTGTGTTTATGTTCCTCTCTCTTCATGATGATCTGGTCCTGGACTGATCTCTCCTGTGTTTATGTTTCTCTCTCTCTTCATGATTATCTGGTCCTGGACTGATCTCTCCTGTGTTTATGTTTCTCTCTCTCTTCATGATGATCTGGTCCTGGACTGATCTCTCCTGTGTTTATGTTCCTCTCTCTCTTCATGATGATCTGGTCCTGGACTGATCTCTCCTCATTTTTTGTACATTTTTTGTCATTTTTTTTGTCATTTTTTTGTCATTTTTTTGTCATTTTTTGGTCATTTTTTGTTTTGTTTTTGTCATTTTTTGTCATTTTTTGTCATTTTTTTTGTCATTTTTCTGTTTTTTTTTTGTCATTTTTTTTGTCATTTTTTTGTCATTTTTTTGTCATTTTTTGTTATTTTTTTGTCATTTTTTTAGTCTTTTTTTTCATTTTTTGTCATTTTTTGACATTTTTTTGTTCTTTTTTTGTCATTATTTGTCATTTTTTGTCATTTTTTGTCATTTTTTGTCATTTTTTTGTTTTGTTTTTTTGTCTTTTTTTGTCTTTTTTTGTCTTTTTTTGTCTTTTTTGTCATTTTTTGTCATTTTTTTGTTTTGTTTTTTTGTCTTTTTGTCTTTTTTTGTCTTTTTTTTGTCTTTTTTTGTCTTTTTTTTGTCATTTTTTGTCATTTTTGGTACATTTTTGGTACATTTTTTTGTTATTTTCTCTCTTCATGATGATCTGGTCCTGGACTGATCTCTCCTGTGTTTATGTTCCTCTCTCTCTTCATGATGATCTGGTCCTGGACTGATCTCTCCTGTGTTTATGTTCCTCTCTCTTCATGATGATCTGGTCCTGGACTGATCTCTCCTGTGTTTATGTTCCTCTCTCTCTTCATGATGATCTGGTCCTGGACTGATCTCTCCTGTGTTTATGTTCCTCTCTCTCTTCATGATGATCTGGTCCTGGACTGATCTCTCCTGTGTTTATGTTTCTCTCTCTCTTCATGATGATCTGGTCCTGGACTGATCTCTCCTGTGTTTATGTTCCTCTCTCTCTTCATGATGATCTGGTCCTGGACTGATCTCTCCTGTGTTTATGTTCCTCTCTCTCTTCATGATGATCTGGTCCTGGACTGATCTCTCCTGTGTTTATGTTTCTCTCTCTTCATGATGATCTGGTCCTGGACTGATCTCTCCTGTGTTTATGTTTCTCTCTCTCTTCATGATGATCTGGTCCTGGACTGATCTCTCCTGTGTTTATGTTTCTCTCTTCATGATGATCTGGTCCTGGACTGATCTCTCCTGTGTTTATGTTCCTCTCTCTCTTCATGATGATCTGGTCCTGGACTGATCTCTCCTGTGTTTATGTTCCTCTCTCTCTTCATGATGATCTGGTCCTGGACTGATCTCTCCTGTGTTTATGTTCCTCTCTCTCTTCATGATGATCTGGTCCTGGACTGATCTCTCCTGTGTTTATGTTCCTCTCTCTCTTCATGATGATCTGGTCCTGGACTGATCTCTCCTGTGTTTATGTTCCTCTCTCTCTTCATGATGATCTGGTCCTGGACTGATCTCTCCTGTGTTTATGTTTCTCTCTCTCTTCATGATGATCTGGTCCTGGACTGATCTCTCCTGTGTTTATGTTCCTCTCTCTCTTCATGATGATCTGGTCCTGGACTGATCTCTCCTGTGTTTATGTTCCTCTCTCTTCATGATGATCTGGTCCTGGACTGATCTCTCCTGTGTTTATGTTTCTCTCTCTCTTCATGATGATCTGGTCCTGGACTGATCTCTCCTGTGTTTATGTTTCTCTCTCTCTTCATGATGATCTGGTCCTGGACTGATCTCTCCTCATTTTTTGTACATTTTTTGTCATTTTTTTAGTCTTTTTTTGTTCTTTTTTTTGTCATTTTTTTGTCATTTTTTTATTTTTGTGTCATTTTTTTGTCATTTTTTTGTTCTTTTTTTTGTCATTTTTTGTCATTTTTTGTCATTTTTTTAGTCTTTTTTTCGTCATTTTTTTGTCATTTTTTTGTCATTTTTTTGTCATTTTTTTGTCATTTTTTTGTCATTTTTTTGTTCTTTTTTTTGCTCTTTTTTTGTCATTTTTTGTCATTTTTATTCATTTTTTGTCATTTTTTGTCATTTTTTGTCATTTTTTGTAATTTTTTGTAATTTTTTGTAATTTTTTTGTTATTTTTTTATTTTTTGTCATTTTTTTGTCATTTTTTTGTCATTTTTTTGTCGTTTTTTTGTTATTTTTTTGTCATTTTTTGTCATTTTTTGTCATTTTTTTGTCATTTTTTGTCATTTTTTTGTCATTTTTTTGTCATTTTTTTGTCATTTTTTTGTCGTTTTTTTGTTATTTTTTTGTCATTTTTTGTCATTTTTTTGTCATTTTTTGTCATTTTTTGTCATTTTTTGTCATTTTTTTGTTATTTTTTTTGTCATTTTTTGTCATTTTTTGTCATTTTTTGTCATTTTTTGTACATTTTTGGTACATTTTTTTGTTATTTTCTCTCTTCATGATGATCTGGTCCTGGACTGATCTCTCCTGTGTTTATGTTTCTCTCTCTCTTCATGATGATCTGGTCCTGGACTGATCTCTCCTGTGTTTATGTTCCTCTCTCTCTTCATGATGATCTGGTCCTGGACTGATCTCTCCTGTGTTTATGTTCCTCTCTCTTCATGATGATCTGGTCCTGGACTGATCTCTCCTGTGTTTATGTTCCTCTCTCTCTTCATGATGATCTGGTCCTGGACTGATCTCTCCTGTGTTTATGTTCCTCTCTCTCTTCATGATGATCTGGTCCTGGACTGATCTCTCCTGTGTTTATGTTCCTCTCTCTCTTCATGATGATCTGGTCCTGGACTGATCTCTCCTGTGTTTATGTTCCTCTCTCTCTTCATGATGATCTGGTCCTGGACTGATCTCTCCTGTGTTTATGTTCCTCTCTCTCTTCATGATGATCTGGTCCTGGACTGATCTCTCCTGTGTTTATGTTCCTCTCTCTTCATGATGATCTGGTCCTGGACTGATCTCTCCTGTGTTTATGTTCCTCTCTCTCTTCATGATGATCTGGTCCTGGACTGATCTCTCCTGTGTTTATGTTTCTCTCTCTCTTCATGATGATCTGGTCCTGGACTGATCTCTCCTGTGTTTATGTTCCTCTCTCTCTTCATGATGATCTGGTCCTGGACTGATCTCTCCTGTGTTTATGTTTCTCTCTCTCTCATGATGATCTGGTCCTGGACTGATCTCTCCTGTGTTTATGTTCCTCTCTCTCTTCATGATGATCTGGTCCTGGACTGATCTCTCCTGTGTTTATGTTTCTCTCTCTCTTCATGATGATCTGGTCCTGGACTGATCTCTCCTGTGTTTATGTTCCTCTCTCTCTTCATGATGATCTGGTCCTGGACTGATCTCTCCTGTGTTTATGTTTCTCTCTCTCTTCATGATGATCTGGTCCTGGACTGATCTCTCCTGTGTTTATGTTCCTCTCTCTTCATGATGATCTGGTCCTGGACTGATCTCTCCTGTGTTTATGTTTCTCTCTCTTCATGATGATCTGGTCCTGGACTGATCTCTCCTGTGTTTATGTTCCTCTCTCTCTTCATGATGATCTGGTCCTGGACTGATCTCTCCTGTGTTTATGTTCCTCTCTCTCTTCATGATGATCTGGTCCTGGACTGATCTCTCCTGTGTTTATGTTTCTCTCTCTCTTCATGATGATCTGGTCCTGGACTGATCTCTCCTGTGTTTATGTTTCTCTCTCTCTTCATGATGATCTGGTCCTGGACTGATCTCTCCTGTGTTTATGTTCCTCTCTCTCTTCATGATGATCTGGTCCTGGACTGATCTCTCCTGTGTTTATGTTCCTCTCTCTCTTCATGATGATCTGGTCCTGGACTGATCTCTCCTGTGTTTATGTTTCTCTCTCTCTTCATGATGATCTGGTCCTGGACTGATCTCTCCTGTGTTTATGTTCCTCTCTCTCTTCATGATGATCTGGTCCTGGACTGATCTCTCCTGTGTTTATGTTCCTCTCTCTCTTCATGATGATCTGGTCCTGGACTGATCTCTCCTGTGTTTATGTTCCTCTCTCTCTTCATGATGATCTGGTCCTGGACTGATCTCTCCTGTGTTTATGTTCCTCTCTCTCTTCATGATGATCTGGTCCTGGACTGATCTCTCCTGTGTTTATGTTCCTCTCTCTCTTCATGATGATCTGGTCCTGGACTGATCTCTCCTGTGTTTATGTTTCTCTCTCTCTTCATGATGATCTGGTCCTGGACTGATCTCTCCTGTGTTTATGTTCCTCTCTCTCTTCATGATGATCTGGTCCTGGACTGATCTCTCCTGTGTTTATGTTTCTCTCTCTCTTCATGATGATCTGGTCCTGGACTGATCTCTCCTGTGTTTATGTTCCTCTCTCTCTTCATGATGATCTGGTCCTGGACTGATCTCTCCTGTGTTTATGTTCCTCTCTCTCTTCATGATGATCTGGTCCTGGACTGATCTCTCCTGTGTTTATGTTTCTCTCTCTCTTCATGATGATCTGGTCCTGGACTGATCTCTCCTGTGTTTATGTTTCTCTCTCTCTTCATGATGATCTGGTCCTGGACTGATCTCTCCTGTGTTTATGTTTCTCTCTCTCTTCATGATGATCTGGTCCTGGACTGATCTCTCCTGTGTTTATGTTTCTCTCTCTCTTTGATCTGGTCCTGGACTGATCTCTCCTGTGTTTATGTTCCTCTCTCTCTTCATTATGATCTGGTCCTGGACTGATCTCTCCTGTGTTTATGTTCCTCTCTCTCTTCATGATGATCTGGTCCTGGACTGATCTCTCCTGTGTTTATGTTTCTCTCTCTCTTCATGATGATCTGGTCCTGGACTGATCTCTCCTGTGTTTATGTTCCTCTCTCTCTTCATGATGATCTGGTCCTGGACTGATCTCTCCTGTGTTTATGTTCCTCTCTCTCTTCATGATGATCTGGTCCTGGACTGATCTCTCCTCATTTTTTGTACATTTTTTGTCATTTTTTTGTTCTTTTTTTTGTCATTTTTTAGTCATTTTTTTTCATTTTTTTGTTATTTTTTTTCATTTTTTTTCATTTTTTTTCATTTTTTTGTCATTTTTTAGTCATTTTTTTGTCATTTTTTTGTCATTTTTTTGTAATTTTTTGTAATTTTTTGTAATTTTTTGTCATTTTTTGTCATTTTTTTAGTTTTTTTTTGTATTTTTTTGTAATTTTTTTGTTATTTTTAGTCATTTTTTTAGTCATTTTTATGTCATTTTTTTGTCATTTTTTGTCATTTTTTGTCATTTTTTTGTTATTTTTTGTCATTTTTTTGTCATTTTTTAGTTTTTGTTTTTTTCCTTTTTTTTTCCCTTTTTTTTCTTTTTTTGTCATTTTTTTGGTCATTTTTTTGTTATTTTTTTAGTCATTTTTTTATTTTTTGTACATTTTTAGTCATTTTTTTAGTCATTTTTATGTCATTTTTTTAGTCTTTTTTTGTCATTTCTTTAGTCTTTTTTTGTCATTTTTTTGTTATTTTTAGTCATTTTTTTTGTCATTTTTTTGTTATTTTTTTGTCATTTTTTGTCATTTTTTGTCATTTTTTGTCATTTTTTAGTTTTTGTTTTTTTCCTTTTTTTTCCCTTTTTTTTCTTTTTTTGTCATTTTTTTGGTCATTTTTTTGTTATTTTTTTTGTCATTTTTTGTCTTTTTTGTACATTTTTGGTACATTTTTTTGTTATTTTCTCTCTTCATGATGATCTGGTCCTGGACTGATCTCTCCTGTGTTTCTCCTCAGATGCTGATGTTGTAACTTACACTGAAGATACGTCCGACATTGACATCTCAGCCTGTCCCTTCACCGTCTACGGAGAAACCGCCACCAAGTTCACCGTGAGTCCCATGTCCCGGTGGCACAGTGGTTATCTCTGCCTCACATGCATGTTTTTTTCCGTCGTCCGCAGGCTTTAATTTCACAGCACAAGCTGTATTTCCAAACTTACTCCATGAGCTTCTCAAAGTCTGAAGCTCCATATCAAATTGAAGTGGTGACGGACGCGGACTCTTTACCGGCCGCGACCAAGACCGTCCTGGACGCGGCGCCGACGTGCGGCGTCCGACTGGAGCTGATGATCACCGGAGGATCCAAGCCCAGCGTGAGTGAGAGACCTACTACACTTAGAGATGATCCAAGCCCAGCGTGAGTGAGAGACTTACTACACTTAGAGATGATCCAAGCCCAGCGTGAGAGAGAGACTTACTACACTTAGAGATGATCCAAGCCCAGCGTGAGAGAGAGACTTACTACACTTAGAGATGATCCAAGCCCAGCGTGAGAGAGAGACTTACTACACTTAGAGATGAACCAAGCCCAGCGTGAGAGAGAGACTTACTACACTTAGAGATGATCCAAGCCCAGCGTGAGAGAGAGACTTACTACACTTAGAGATGAACCAAGCCCAGCGTGAGAGAGAGACTTACTACACTTAGAGATGATCCAAGCCCAGCGTGAGAGAGAGACTTACTACACTTAGAGATGATCCAAGCCCAGCGTGAGAGAGAGACTTACTACACTTAGAGATGATCCAAGCCCAGCGTGAGAGAGAGACTTACTACACTTAGAGATGATCCAAGCCCAGCGTGAGAGAGAGACTTACTACACTTAGAGATGATCCAAGCCCAGCGTGAGAGACTTACTACACTTAGAGATGATCCAAGCCCAGCGTGAGAGAGAGACTTACTACACTTAGAGATGATCCAAGCCCAGCGTGAGTGAGAGACTTACTACACTTAGAGATGATCCAAGCCCAGCGTGAGTGAGAGACTTACTACACTTAGAGATGATCCAAGCCCAGCGTGAGAGAGAGACTTACTACACTTAGAGATGATCCAAGCCCAGCGTGAGAGAGAGACTTACTACACTTAGAGATGATCCAAGCCCAGCGTGAGAGACTTACTACACTTAGAGATGATCCAAGCCCAGCGTGAGAGAGAGACTTACTACACTTAGAGATGATCCAAGCCCAGTGTGAGTGAGAGACTTACTACACTTAGAGATGATCCAAGCCCAGCGTGAGAGAGAGACTTACTACACTTAGAGATGATCCAAGCCCAGCGTGAGAGACTTACTACACTTAGAGATGATCCAAGCCCAGCGTGAGTGAGAGACTTACTACACTTAGAGATGATCCAAGCCCAGTGTGAGTGAGAGACTTACTACACTTAGAGATGATCCAAGCCCAGCGTGAGAGACTTACTACACTTAGAGATGATCCAAGCCCAGTGTGAGTGAGAGACTTACTACACTTAGAGATGATCCAAGCCCAGCGTGAGAGAGAGACTTACTACACTTAGAGATGATCCAAGCCCAGCGTGAGAGAGAGACTTACTACACTTAGAGATGATCCAAGCCCAGCGTGAGAGACTTACTACACTTAGAGATGATCCAAGCCCAGTGTGAGAGAGAGACTTACTACACTTAGAGATGATCCAAGCCCAGCGTGAGAGACTTACTACACTTAGAGATGATCCAAGCCCAGCGTGAGAGAGAGACTTACTACACTTAGAGATGATCCAAGCCCAGCGTGAGAGAGAGACTTACTACACTTAGAGATGATCCAAGCCCAGCGTGAGAGACTTACTACACTTAGAGATGATCCAAGCCCAGCGTGAGTGAGAGACTTACTACACTTAGAGATGATCCAAGCCCAGTGTGAGTGAGAGACTTACTACACTTAGAGATGATCCAAGCCCAGTGTGAGTGAGAGACTTACTACACTTAGAGATGATCCAAGCCCAGCGTGAGAGACTTACTACACTTAGAGATGATCCAAGCCCAGCGTGAGTGAGAGACTTACTACACTTAGAGATGATCCAAGCCCAGTGTGAGTGAGAGACTTACTACACTTAGAGATGATCCAAGCCCAGCGTGAGAGACTTACTACACTTAGAGATGATCCAAGCCCAGCGTGAGAGAGAGACTTACTACACTTAGAGATGATCCAAGCCCAGCGTGAGTGAGAGACTTACTACACTTAGAGATGATCCAAGCCCAGTGTGAGAGAGAGACTTACTACACTTAGAGATGATCCAAGCCCAGCGTGAGAGAGAGACTTACTACACTTAGAGATGATCCAAGCCCAGCGTGAGAGACTTACTACACTTAGAGATGATCCAAGCCCAGCGTGAGAGAGAGACTTACTACACTTAGAGATGATCCAAGCCCAGCGTGAGAGACTTACTACACTTAGAGATGATCCAAGCCCAGCGTGAGAGAGAGACTTACTACACTTAGAGATGATCCAAGCCCAGTGTGAGTGAGAGACTTACTACACTTAGAGATGATCCAAGCCCAGCGTGAGAGAGAGACTTACTACACTTAGAGATGATCCAAGCCCAGCGTGAGAGACTTACTACACTTAGAGATGATCCAAGCCCAGTGTGAGAGAGAGACTTACTACACTTAGAGATGATCCAAGCCCAGCGTGAGAGAGAGACTTACTACACTTAGAGATGATCCAAGCCCAGTGTGAGTGAGAGACTTACTACACTTAGAGATGATCCAAGCCCAGCGTGAGAGAGAGACTTACTACACTTAGAGATGATCCAAGCCCAGCGTGAGAGACTTACTACACTTAGAGATGATCCAAGCCCAGCGTGAGAGAGAGACTTACTACACTTAGAGATGATCCAAGCCCAGTGTGAGTGAGAGACTTACTACACTTAGAGATGATCCAAGCCCAGCGTGAGAGACTTACTACACTTAGAGATGATCCAAGCCCAGCGTGAGAGAGAGACTTACTACACTTAGAGATGATCCAAGCCCAGCGTGAGAGAGAGACTTACTACACTTAGAGATGATCCAAGCCCAGCGTGAGAGAGAGACTTACTACACTTAGAGATGATCCAAGCCCAGCGTGAGAGAG
Source organism: Gobius niger (assembly GCF_951799975.1). NCBI lineage: Eukaryota > Metazoa > Chordata > Actinopteri > Gobiiformes > Gobiidae > Gobius > Gobius niger. Next base: position 263,345 of record NW_027639332.1, read on the forward strand.
AGACTTACTACACTTAGAGATGATCCAAGCCCAGCGTGAGAGAGAGACTTACTACACTTAGAGATGATCCAAGCCCAGCGTGAGAGACTTACTACACTTAGAGATGATCCAAGCCCAGTGTGAGTGAGAGACTTACTACACTTAGAGATGATCCAAGCCCAGCGTGAGAGAGAGACTTACTACACTTAGAGATGATCCAAGCCCAGTGTGAGTGAGAGACTTACTACACTTAGAGATGATCCAAGCCCAGCGTGAGAGAGAGACTTACTACACTTAGAGATGATCCAAGCCCAGTGTGAGTGAGAGACTTACTACACTTAGAGATGATCCAAGCCCAGTGTGAGTGAGAGACTTACTACACTTAGAGATGATCCAAGCCCAGCGTGAGAGAGAGACTTACTACACTTAGAGATGAACCAAGCCCAGCGTGAGAGAGAGACTTACTACACTTAGAGAGGAACCAAGCCCAGCGTGAGAGAGAGACTTACTACACTTAGAGATGATCCAAGCCCAGCGTGAGAGAGAGACTTACTACACTTAGAGATGATCCAAGCCCAGCGTGAGAGAGAGACTTACTACACTTAGAGAGGAACCAAGCCCAGCGTGAGAGAGAGACTTACTACACTTAGAGATGATCCAAGCCCAGCGTGAGAGAGAGACTTACTACACTTAGAGATGATCCAAGCCCAGCGTGAGAGAGAGACTTACTACACTTAGAGATGATCCAAGCCCAGCGTGAGAGAGAGACTTACTACACTTAGAGATGATCCAAGCCCAGCGTGAGAGAGAGACTTACTACACTTAGAGATGATCCAAGCCCAGCGTGAGAGACTTACTACACTTAGAGATGATCCAAGCCCAGTGTGAGAGAGAGACTTACTACACTTAGAGATGATCCAAGCCCAGCGTGAGAGAGAGACTTACTACACTTAGAGATGATCCAAGCCCAGCGTGAGAGAGAGACTTACTACACTTAGAGAGGAACCAAGCCCAGCGTGAGAGAGAGACTTACTACACTTAGAGAGGAACCAAGCCCAGCGTGAGAGAGAGACTTACTACACTTAGAGATGATCCAAGCCCAGTGTGAGTGAGAGACTTACTACACTTAGAGATGATCCAAGCCCAGCGTGAGAGACTTACTACACTTAGAGATGATCCAAGCCCAGCGTGAGAGAGAGACTTACTACACTTAGAGATGATCCAAGCCCAGCGTGAGAGACTTACTACACTTAGAGATGATCCAAGCCCAGCGTGAGAGACTTACTACACTTAGAGATGATCCAAGCCCAGTGTGAGAGAGAGACTTACTACACTTAGAGATGATCCAAGCCCAGCGTGAGAGAGAGACTTACTACACTTAGAGATGATCCAAGCCCAGCGTGAGAGAGAGACTTACTACACTTAGAGATGAACCAAGCCCAGCGTGAGAGAGAGACTTACTACACTTAGAGATGATCCAAGCCCAGTGTGAGAGAGAGACTTACTACACTTAGAGATGATCCAAGCCCAGCGTGAGAGACTTACTACACTTAGAGATGATCCAAGCCCAGTGTGAGAGACTTACTACACTTAGAGATGATCCAAGCCCAGCGTGAGAGAGAGACTTACTACACTTAGAGATGATCCAAGCCCAGCGTGAGTGAGAGACTTACTACACTTAGAGATGAACCAAGCCCAGCGTGAGAGACTTACTACACTTAGAGATGATCCAAGCCCAGCGTGAGTGAGAGACTTACTACACTTAGAGATGAACCAAGCCCAGCGTGAGAGACTTACTACACTTAGAGATGAACCAAGCCCAGCGTGAGAGACTTACTACACTTAGAGATGATCCAAGCCCAGCGTGAGAGACTTACTACACTTAGAGATGATCCAAGCCCAGCGTGAGAGAGAGACTTACTACACTTAGAGATGATCCAAGCCCAGTGTGAGTGAGAGACTTACTACACTTAGAGATGATCCAAGCCCAGCGTGAGAGACTTACTACACTTAGAGATGATCCAAGCCCAGCGTGAGAGACTTACTACACTTAGAGATGATCCAAGCCCAGTGTGAGAGAGAGACTTACTACACTTAGAGATGATCCAAGCCCAGCGTGAGAGACTTACTACACTTAGAGATGATCCAAGCCCAGCGTGAGAGACTTACTACACTTAGAGATGATCCAAGCCCAGCGTGAGAGAGAGACTTACTACACTTAGAGATGATCCAAGCCCAGCGTGAGAGAGAGACTTACTACACTTAGAGATGATCCAAGCCCAGCGTGAGAGAGAGACTTACTACACTTAGAGAGGATCTGTACAGACAGAAATATGAGCCCATTACAGATGTTCATCAGATGTAATAATATAGCACATTTAACCCCTTAACGCCTGAATGTGTTTTCCAATTATTTAAAAAACTATATTACCAGTGTCTTTGCTTTCAAGCTGATGCTAAATTAAGTGGAGTTTGTTATATTTTATGTCGCACATAGTACAGATATATAGTTTTAGGTTTGTTGCAAATCGGCAACAACAGGCATAAATGTAATTTTGGGTATTTTGTAAATTGACAACAACAGGCAAAAGTTGTAAATGTATCAAAGTGACAAAATGTGTTTGTTCTGAATGATTCCAGATGTAAATGCTCTGTAATATACACGCGTGTGTTCAGGTTAGGATGTTAGAACAGTAAACAGAGCTGACGCTTTTCACTAAATGCTTGTAAAGTGTTGATTTGGAGCAGATGATGCCGTCCTGCAGCAGCAGCTCTGGTAACAGGAAGGGCATCAGGATTCTCCGCAGTTTTCCTTTATGGTCTGATGTTGCCAATTTACAACGTACTGAAATCTTCAAATAACAAAAAGAAAATCCATCACACGAAGTTCATTCCGATCAATAATCTACAGATGGAAACAAGGAGCTGCTGCATCATTTTATTTTAGCACGACTCAATTTACATTAGAAGATTTCGTCAAAGTTGCTGCCTCGATTTGCAGAAATGCTTTTTTCGCTAAACAGCTGCCATGACCCGGCTGTGGTTCCGTCTCTGACCGGTCCTACGAGAAACGAGTGCTCGCAAAACGTTCCTAGGTACGGCCTGGATGTGGCAAACAGGCATCAAGGGAAAACACGCCTTATTTTAGCCACAAGAGGTATGTCGTCAATATGTACCAACAGGCGTTAAGGCGTTAAAACAACAAGTGCTTCACAAAAACATCGATAGTACAGAAAAAATATAATAATAATAATAAAGAAAAACACAATATACAAGCAGCAAAGCAATAACAGCTCTGATTTTGGCCAATATTTGTGCTCGACAGTTCAAAGCTTTTGCACAGAAATGTTTCTGTAGTTTCATGAAACAGGATTCAGAACCAGCACCAAAAGTTTTAGTCCAACAGTTAATGGTTCAATTGTGGAATAAACTGGAGACGGAGATGAAAACATGTCCAAACATCAACTAAAGAAAAGTTTGCCTGGCTCTGCCAGACTCTTCCCTGTCCATTCCATGCAGGGAGTGAGTCTGGTCACGGAGCAATTGGAGCAGTTTGAAGGGGCGGGTCTAACGCACACAGATTGTCAGTGAAATAAAACAATTAGCGATTAGCGGACGTGACGACAGCTGTGTCCAATTAAACAAATATGAAGTGAACAACAACGCGAGGCAAAATCCTCGACTACTTCATCCAATGATTAGTTTTGGCCGATGTTAACGTTAATTGAACTAAAAACATAGAGGTGCAGCGAGTGACGTAGCCTTCTCATTTCTCTGTGACGGTCGTGATTGGTTCGGCCTTAGCCGCCAATCAACAACTTGTCTACCGTGCGTGGCCACACCCACCTTCTTTCGCGCAGAAAGACGGTGGGTCTGGTTTATCAGGCTAAAGAAAAGTAAAAAGAAGAAGAAATTCAGTTGCCACTAGGGGGAGCAGGAGGATCCATTTATGTTTTATTAAGGCGAGACGCTGCAGGTGAACAGGGAAAACATGTATATTTACAGATTTCAATTTCAAACCTTTGCTGTCGATCACTGGCATAAATGTGAGACAAAAACACATGGCAAGTTTTCTGTCATTTTATCTTTTCATAAGAACAAGGTGTTTTATGCCTAAAAATGCCCCAAATTTCACATCTTTTCGGCAACGAAATCTGAATAATGGACAGAGCTACATTCAAATGTATGGTTTCATTTTATTGATAAATGAGTTGCCAAGACTTTTTCAGAGGAGATTTAGAATTTCTTGTTTAGTTTTAAAATAAGCTGTTTTTTTAGTGGAAAAATTTGTAAAAATGTAATTTTCGCCTTATTTTTTGACATTCAAAACTCAATAAATGGGGCTTAAGGGATTAAATAATAAAAAATCCCTCTGAAAAAATCTTCCAAATCTTGTTCAGTCCAAGGCTGGAAAATGTGAAGTCTTTAGGTCCGACTGACGTGGACATAGTGTCGCCACAATGACAGAAACATGTGTTTGGAGAAAAAGGCCCTTGAAATTGTGTTCTCCCATATAAGTCTATGGGGGAACATTGAATCAGAGCGATATTTAAACATGTTGTTGTGAAGATTAGGCATGTTTTCTGTTTCCGGGTGAAAGTTTATATGTTCAGAGACAGATTTGGCCCAAAACCTGAAAACTGAAAAAATTGAGTTTTGCCTGTAGTGTCTCCACTTAAATAAGGAAGAGTGTCGGTGCAAATGTTGAAAATGTCAACAAGAACAGCAGGAACAGCAGGAACAGCAGGAACAGCAGGAACAGAAGGAACAGCAGGAACAGCAGGAACAGAAGGAACAGAAGGAACAGCAGGAACAGCAGGAACAGCAGGAACAGCAGGAACAGCAGGAACAGCAGGAACAGCAGGAACAGCAGGAACAGCAGGAACAGCAGGAACAGAAGGAACAGCAGGAACAGCAGGAACAGCAGGAACAGGGCCAGGGTCCCGTCAGGCTCTGATCCGCCTGAAGGACTGGGTTTGCTTCAGTTTCTCAGTGATTCTTCTCTTCTTCCTCGCAGAACGTCTACCTCCTGGGCTACGGGACCGAAGCCGGGGCCATTTACATCGACGGAGACACAACCAGTGGGCAATATGAAGCAAGTACTTTACGTTCTTTCAGACGGGGAAGAATGACACGTTTCTGTCCTTCATAGCCACATCTACGTCTCTGAGCTGTGTTTGTTTGGTTGTAGATATGAGAAGGAGAGGTTTGAGCTAAAGGAAGCTAACCGTGCTTTTCTTTGTGCTCACAGTATGCCGGATTAAACCTTGGTGGTTCGTCGGTTGAAACGTACACGTATCCAGGCGGCGCCTTCACAATGTCGTGGGACGTTACTGGATGTACTCGTCACAGTGGGTATTCATTAGCCGGGGAGTCCCCATGCTGCTGCTGCTGCTGCTGCTGGGGCCAATCACAGAACGAGGAGGGACGAGCTACTCCGCATACGGGAGCTTCGTTTGTTTACGGGTCAAACCTTTTTTTAAAACAACACGACAGCAGCGACTCCACGTTTGGATCGAGCTTCAGACCGTGTTCTGAATAGTTTAGCTCGAAAAACTACAGCGGGTGCGTAATGTGAAAGCAAAATGATGCATGATTCTGTTATTTTTCTAAAATAGAAAAGCCAGAGAGGGGCGTGCATAAGTATCCACCTCGCCCTAACCACCTGTGTGTGATCTACTTTCAGTTTGAATGACAGCTGTTCTGTGAGGGCCTCAGAGCTGTGGTCACTAAACAACATCATGAAGGTCCAGGAGCACCAGAGAGGTCAGGGATAAACTAACAAACTGAACAAGGAGACACTGGTCAGAAATACAACCAAGTGCCTTAAGAAATCCTGTGTGAAGTTTGTAGAAGTCATATGGAGGACACAGCTCCATGTGGAAGAAGGAGCTTTGGTCAGATGAGACAAACGTTATGTATGGAGCAAACCTGACACTGCTCATGGTCCTGAGTGCACCATCCCCAGTGTCAGATATACGGGGGGGAGCATCATGCTGTGGGGCTGCTTTTCCTCAGCGGGGACTGGGGAGACTGTAAGAATAGTTGTGAAGATGGATGGAGCCAAATACAGAGACATTTTGGAGGAAAACCTGCTGGAGTCACAAGAGAACTGAGGCTGGGGCGGAGATTCACCTTCAGCAGGACAATGACCCTAAACACAAAGATAAATCTACAATGGAATGGTTCAATAAAAACATATTAATGTGTTAGAACGGCCCAGTCAAAGTCCTGACCTAAATCCTATTGAAAATCTGTGGAAAGATCTGAAAACTGCTGTTCACAAACGCTCTCCTTCTAATGTGACAGAGCTGGAGTTGTTTTGTAAAGAGGAATGGGCTCAAATGTCAGTCTCTACATGAGCTAATCTTGTAGAGTCAAACCCCAAAAGACAAAGGGGGTTCCACAAAGTATTTATTCATCTGGATCATTTTGCTTTCACTTCACACTCGTCTGTTTCTTGTGTGTGAACGTTCAGTAAAAAAAAATCAAAATAAAATCTTTATGTACTGCAAAAAGTACCCGACTAAAAACAGGAAAAAAATCTTAAAACAGGACATTTCTGCCAATGGGTCGGCATTTTTTTCTTGCTAAGAATTCTTATTTATAGAATATTTTTCTCATCATGAAACAAGAAAGAAACACTAAGTTTAAGCAAATAAATCGCTAGAATTAAGCAAAATGTCCTCAGAAAATGGAATAATTTAAGGAAAACGTGAAAAATTGTGGGTATTTTACTTAAATGTTGCTTGATTAAAGTAAAATGTTCTAAATTACACATTTTTGAGCAAAATGTTCTTAATAAATACTAATATTTACGGAAAGTATTTCCCGCGCCCGGGGAGCCCGGCTGATGGTCAGAATCACCTGGCCGGAGGATTCACCTATTGCACATGTTTTTTTTTCTGTTTTTTTTAAGTATTTATTTTCACCTTTTTTTTACTTCTTCTTAAAGGTCCTATATCCTGCTATTTTAGCCATTCCAAAGTTAAGTACAGGCATGTATATGATATATTGTACGTCTACCACTGTGGAGCCTCATTTTTGTGATAAATATAAGTGTTTTCTGGAGGTATTTTTCAAACCCGGAAGACACAACGCTTCGATTCAGTTAACTCCGCCCCCTCTCTCCGTTAACTCCGCCCCCTCTCTCCGCACATACTTTACCGTAATATAAATAAACAACAATAAGTGAAGTTACTTCACGATGCAGTTATACGGAGTTGACATCTGCAACACAGCTTCATAAATGGCTAACACACACAAGCTTAATATGCTAACACACAAGCTAATATGCTAACATACATGCTAATATGCTAACACACAAGCTAATATGCTAACACACATGCTAATATGCTAACACACACAAGCTAATATGCTAACACACAAGCTAATATGCTAACACACATGCTAATATGCTAACACACATGCTAATATGCTAACACACACAAGCTAATATGCTAGCACACATGCTAATATGCTAACACACATGCTAATATGCTAACACACACATGCTAATATGCTAACAAACATGCTAATATGCTAACACACATGTTAATATGCTAACACACATGCTAATATGCTAACACACACATGCTAATATGCTAACACACATGCTAATATGCTAACACACATGCTAACATGCTAACACACACAAGCTAATATGCTAACACACACATGCTAATATGCTAACACACATGCTAATATGCTAACACACACATGCTAATATGCTAACGCACATGCTAATATGCTAACACACATGCTAATATGCTAACACACATGCTAATATGCTAACACACATGCTCATATGCTAACACACACATGCTAATATGCTAACACACACATGCTAATATGCTAACACGCGCTTGGATTGACTCACCGCTCTGTTTTACAAATTAAAATCAGGCTGTAAGACATTACATTACAGACGTCGAGCACTTCCGTTCCGCTGTTACGACACAACTGAACACTGGTCGTTCACCAGGAGAGGGCGGAGCCTCAGAGAGCAGGAGGGCGGAGCCTCAGAGAGCAGGAGGGCGGAGCCTCAGAGAGCAGGAGGGCGGAGCCTCAGAGAGCAGGAGGGCGGAGCCTCAGAGAGCAGGATTCAGGAGGATTACTGAGAGCTGCGTGAATGAAGCCACAAACCACTCTGGGGGTGTTTTTGAAAAGGAAATAGCAAAACAACATGACTAAAAGCTCTAAAAAGTCGATTTTGCAGGATATAGGACCTTTAGCAACAAACAGAAAAGAAAAAAAAACAGAAACAAAGAAGGAGAAAACAGCGGCATAACAGATAAACAAATAGTTAAATCAATAACGTAAAATAAAAATAAGTAAATAAATAAAATAAAAGACCAGCTCTATATGAAACTCCAGCTGATTTCATGATTTTTACTTTATTTTTTATTTTATATATTAATTTAGCTTAAACTACACCAATCATCTGCACATGTTTTTAGTGGTAGGGAAAACATTATTACATTTTAAGGAAAAAATAAGAACTTATTTCTTAAAGTAAGACATTATTTACTTGCTTAGAATCCCCTTTTTGCAGTGTGTTTAGGGTTGTAAACATGACCGAATGTGCAGAAGTTCAAGCTTTCCAGAGGCACTGTATGTGTTCAGAACAAGGGGTCTCCTCCCTCTCTCCCCCCTCCCTCTCTCCCCTCCCCCCCTCTCCCCCTCCCCCCCCCTCTGGCACGAGTAACAAAAAAGTGATGAAAAAGCAACAGAAACAAAGAAAGTGTGAACGACACTAGAAAACCCCTTGGCTCGGGTTCTCAAACGAGGCGTAAACGTTTGGATTTGGGTAAAGCCGGACTCCAGGCGGTAACGAGCACCCGGTTTCTCTCCGCAGTGGCGTTCTACAAGGCCGGAGCTGAAGTCCCGAGAGAGACCAAAGCCGAGGAGTGCGTCAGGGTGGTCTGCCCCAGCACGGGCGGAGACGTGGACACCGAGCAGTGTGGGCGGGACCAGGACTGCCTCGGCGAGCACAAGCAAGTCCCGCCTCCAACACGCTCTTTCACGAGGGGGGGGGGTCACATAGTCTGTATCACACTACAGTGAGGACACGCCTCCTGCTGGGCTGTCAGTGCAGTACATGAGTAGGATTTTAGTTCTCACGTGCATGGCCGTGTTTACCGTTGAGGTCACCGACATTTTAGCTTTTTAAAAAAAAACATTTACACATTGAATCCTGCGCAAATGACTGTTGTAAACGTGCGCCTCTACAGGGGGAGGAGCCTCTGGTTCAGACGTGGATGAGCTCGTTATGGACCTGAACGTGTCCGAACCTCACGAGCCGCTTTGGAGCCGAGTGTAAAGGGGGCGGGGCCAGAGAGGGCGACGCAGAGGGGGCGGGGCCAGAGAGGGCGACGCGGAGGGGGCGGGGCCAGAGAGGGCGACGCAGAGGGGGCGGGGCCAGAGCGCAGAGTCTGATGTTCAGAATGAGCCGCTTTATCCGTTCACAGCCACAGCCTCGTTTTCAAAACAACTAAACACGGACATTTTCCTTTAAAGGGGGCCTATTATGCAAAATCGACTTTTTCAAGCTTTACATCATGTTATTAAGTCATTCCCTCATTAAAAACATGCCTGAAGTGTTGCCTTGGCACATTCACGTATTTTCGAGTAATCTGTAGAAACTCTGATGGCAGCCATTTTAGGGATAAAACGCCTGATTCCTTCAGGAAACGCCCTCGACCTCCAGGATACGCCTCCGAGCTTTCGTCACCAGCCGAGTAACCAACCACTGCTCCTCAGCAGAATCCCCTCCCCGCAGTGTGTAGCCCTAAGATGTAAACAGAGTCATCATGGATGATTAGCTTCATGTGTTGTGAACCGGAGCCACAGCAGACTTTTACAAAGACACACATCAGTGTTTCTGTTACCGAAACACCCAGGATTAAAACCGGTGACAAGAACACTTATTTCAGTGTCTGGTTCTGCGCTGGGCCTTGATGATGCACAGAGCCTCCGGAGAAAGCTAATGCTAAGCTAAACCTCGAGTCATCACGTGAAAACGAGAAATATGCACAAATAAAGTCAATAAAACCACCACACACATAAAGAACCGTTTAACAATGATCACACACGGAGCCTGGCTTGTTGATTTGGAAGTTTATTGCTCACATTTCATCTACAATGGGTCATAGCCGAGTGGTTTTCTCCCGGAGCTAACAAGCTAGCCGCGACAAGCTAACGGGAAAATTCACTGAATACAAGCATATTATGCATTGAAAACGTCACTAAAACAGGCAACTGCTTGAAGCAGCCTTTATGATGATCACACACGGAGCCTGGCTTGTTGATTGTGTAGTTTATTGCTCACATTTCATCTACAGTGAGTCGTAGCCGAGTGGTTTCTCTCGGAGCTAAGGCACTATTAGCCGCGTCAAGCTAACAACCTTCACCTTCACAACATTCATTGAAAACAGGCAGCATATTATGCACAAATAACGTCAATAAAGCAGCAACTACTCGAAGCAGCCTTTACGATGATCACACAATGAGCCTGGCTTTACACATTTGTGGTTTATTGCAGACTTTTCATCAACAATGAGCTGTAGTCGATTATAACAAGCTAACGGGTAACCTCGAAAAACCATTGTCCACTTGCACAGATAATGTCCGTCTTTGAATCGTATGGGCTCCTGCAGATCCTGGTGTCGTCCATGGGGGTATATTTAGAGATCCATAGGGCATGGCAGATGCAAAGAGAAGCCTCCAAACAGCAGTTATTTTTCAGGCAAGAGCCCCTTCCAAGCGTCCGGTGTGGAAGGTTTGTTTCCAAATAATATCCTGTGTGGCCATTGTTCACAAAGTGATAAACAGTAGGTCCTTTCCAACAATAAAAATTAAAATGCACCGATCGTAGTTTCAATACTTGAGACAACGAGCGGAGTGTTGTTGTGATGCCACAGACAGCGTGTGGAGGGGGCGTGTCGGAAAGGGTCAGAGGTTCTTAAAGAGACAGAGGCCTATTTCAAGTCATTTGCTACAGCCATTTTGAAAGAGCAATTTTATACAAGGCAGTTATTCTAATTTACTGCATTGACAGACCAACAGAAGGTTTCGTCATCATTGTAGTGTCCTATAGACTGGTGCTATGTGGCTGAAAAAAGCATAATACCCCCTCTTTAATATGTTCGTGTTTATTTAATATTTATTATGTTCGTGTTTATTTAACATTTATTATGTTCGTGTTTATTTAATATTTATTATGTTCGTGTTTATTTAATATTTAATATGTTCGTGTTTATTTAGGACAGACCTTCTTAGTCTCTCACTCAGGCGAGCAAACGTGTGTAAAACCTGCTCCACAGTAATAATGGATGAAATAGATGTTATTTAGATATTTTATTTTGTGATTTTCATCATGTCAAAGTGGGGGGTTCGTGACTCGTGCACGGCTGCTCCCCCTGCCCTGGGGCAGACTGATGGAAGTGAGGCCAGTCTGCACCATCTGCATGTCCGACCCCCGTCCACTCACTCAGGCTCCTGGGCCCAAACGCTGACACAAAAAGACATTTTTGAAACAGCTTCAGGACGAGACAAAAGTGTTTTTCATCACTTAAAATACAGGAAATTACATCGGAATCTTTAAAAAATTCCTGGGGGAGGAGCCCCAGACCCCCCGGTTTAAAGAATGATCCGGACCTCACTGTTTTTTACATCCTGGCTACGGCCCTGCTCAATTATATCATATGAATACGACATACTTTAATCTGAACCTTTTGTTTATTTAAAGTCTGATCAGTTGAACTCGTGATTTTTGCCACATTATGGGCTGTGAGGACGGGGGGGGGGGGGGGGGGGTCCCTCACTGAGGCCTGAGTGGAAGTGTAGGGGGAGGGAGGAGGGACTGGTTTGGGAAAGGCCCATGGGACATGTTCCCCTGTAGGACCGGGTCACCCAGAGGGACCGGGTCTCCCAGAGGGACCGGGTCTCCCAGAGGGACCGGGTCTCCCAGAAGGACCGGGTCACCCAGAGGGACCGGGTCTCCCAGAAGGACCGGGTCTCCCAGAGGGACCGGGTCTCCCAGAGGGACCGGGTCTCCCAGAGGGACCGGGTCACCCAGAGGGACCGGGTCTCCCAGAGGGACGGGTCTCCCAGAGGGACGGGTCTCCCAGAGGGACCGGGTCACCCAGAGGGACCGGGTCACCCAGAGGGACCGGGTCTCCCAGAGGGACCGGGTCTCCCAGAGGGACGGGTCTCCCAGAGGGACCGGGTCTCCCAGAGGGACCGGGTCTCCCAGAGGGACCGGGTCACCCAGAGGGACCGGGTCTCCCAGAGGGACCGGGTCTCCCTGTCAGGGCTTTATGCAAATCCTTCCGTGAACAAAGGAAGTGTCGTCCTTTCCAAATGTGAATCTCGATGTACAGACGTCTTCAGGCGGGAAACTGGGACGCGACATGTGACCCAGGTGACCCAGGTGACCCAGGTGACGCTGCAGGGGCCCCTATAGCCTCAACATTCTGGTTTTGCAACAGGCAGAATGTGCAGAATGTGCAGAATGTGTCGTGTCTTTATGCAAATCCGCGTGGTCCTGGGGCAGGGGAACTCCTCCTCTTTCTTATCTGGTTTCTAAGACTCACAAATGTAGCAGAAAAACATTAAACAAAGAGCGTCCTCTTGGATCAAGCCCCCGACAAAAACAAACGAAATGGTTTGTATTTAAAGAGGGGGTGTTCTGCTTTAAAGAGGGCGTGTTCTGCTTTAAAGAGGGGGTGTTCTGCTTTAAAGAGGGGGTGTTCTGCTTTAAAGAGGGGGTGTTCTGCTTTAAAGAGGGGGTGTTCTGCTTTAAAGAGGGGGTGTTCTGCTTTAAAGAGGGGGTGTTCTGCTTTAAAGAGGGCGTGTTCTGCTTTAAAGAGGGCGTGTTCTGCTTTAAAGAGGGGGTGTTCTGCTTTAAAGAGGGGGTGTTCTGCTTTAAAGAGGGGGTGTTCTGCTTTAAAGAGGGGGTGTTCTGCTTTAAAGAGGGGGTGTTCTGCTTTAAAGAGGGGGTGTTCTGCTTTAAAGAGGGCGTGTTCTGCTTTAAAGAGGGCGTGTTCTGCTTTAAAGAGGGGGTGTTCTGCTTTACAGAGGGGGTGTTCTGCTTTTGTCAGTCCCACAGCACCAGTCTATATCTCACTACAATGATGACAAACCTTCTGTTGGTCTGTAAATGCAGTAAATTAGAATAACTGCCTTGTATAAAATGGCGGTAGTGAATGTCTTGAAATAGTTTCAGTTTCAGTTTAGTTTAAATGCCGCCCCTCTGGTCACGTATGCCGCTCTGGTCACGTATGCCGCCCCTCTGGTCACGTATGCCGCTCTGGTCACGTATGCCGCCCCTCTGGTCACGTATGACGCCCCTCTGGTCACGTATGACGCTCCTCTGGTCACGTATGATGCTCCTCTGGTCACGTATGACGCCCCTCTGGTCACGTATGACGCCCCTCTGGTCACGTATGACGCCCCTCTGGTCACGTATGACGCCCCTCTGGTCACGTATGACGCCCCTCTGGTCACGTATGCCGCCCCTCTGGTCACGTATGACGCTCTGGTCACGTATGACGCCCCTCTGGTCACGTATGACGCCCCTCTGGTCACGTATGACGCCCCTCTGGTCACGTATGACGCTCTGGTCACGTATGACGCTCTGGTCACGTATGACGCTCTGGTCACGTATGACTCCCCTCTGGTCACGTATGCCGCCCCTCTGGTCACGTATGACGCCCCTCTGGTCACGTATGACGCCCCTCTGGTCACGTATGCCGCCCCTCTGGTCACGTATGACGCCCCTCTGGTCACGTATGACGCCCCTCTGGTCACGTATGACGCTCTGGTCATGTATGCCGCCCCTCTGGTCACGTATGCCGCCCCTCTGGTCACGTATGACGCCCCTCTGGTCACGTATGACGCCCCTCTGGTCACGTATGCCGCCCCTCTGGTCACGTATGACGCTCTGGTCACGTATGACGCCCCTCTGGTCACGTATGACGCTCTGGTCACGTATGACGCCCCTCTGGTCACGTATGACGCTCTGGTCACGTATGACGCCGCTCTGGTCACGTATGATGCTCTGGTCACGTATGCCGCCCCTCTGGTCACATATGACGCCCCTCTGGTCACGTATGACGCCCCTCTGGTCACGTATGACGCCCCTCTGGTCACGTATGACGCTCTGGTCACGTATGACGCCCCTCTGGTCACGTAGGACGCCCCTCTGGTCACGTATGACGCTCTGGTCACGTATGACGCCCCTCTGGTCACGTATGACGCCCCTCTGGTCACGTATGACGCCCCTCTGGTCACGTATGACGCCCCTCTGGTCACGTATGACGCTCTGGTCACGTATGACGCCCCTCTGGTCACGTATGACGCTCTGGTCACGTATGACGCCCCTCTGGTCACGTATGACGCTCTGGTCACGTATGACGCCGCTCTGGTCACGTATGATGCTCTGGTCACGTATGACGCCCCTCTGGTCACGTATGCCGCCCCTCTGGTCACGTATGACGCCCCTCTGGTCACGTATGACGCCCCTCTGGTCACGTATGATGCTCTGGTCACGTATGACGCCCCTCTGGTCACGTATGCCGCCCCTCTGGTCACGTAGGACGCCCCTCTGGTCACGTATGCCGCTCTGGTCACGTATGCCGCCCCTCTGGTCACGTATGCCGCCCCTCTGGTCACGTAGGACGCCCCTCTGGTCACGTATGCCGCTCTGGTCACGTATGACGCCCCTCTGGTCACGTATGACGCCCCTCTGGTCACGTATGCCGCCCCTCTGGTCACGTATGATGCCCCTCTGGTCACGTATGATGCCCCTCTGGTCACGTATGATGCCCCTCTGGTCACGTATGCCGCCGCTCTGGTCACGTATGCCGCCCCTCTGGTCACGTATGATGCCCCTCTGGTCACGTATGACGCTCCTCTGGTCACGTATGCCGCCCCTCTGGTCACGTATGATGCCCCTCTGGTCACGTATGACGCTCCTCTGGTCACGTATGATGCCCCTCTGGTCACGTATGACGCTCTGGTCACGTATGACGCCCCTCTGGTCACGTATGATGCCCCTCTGGTCACGTATGACGCCCCTCTGGTCACGTATGACGCCCCTCTGGTCACGTATGACGCCCCTCTGGTCACGTATGACGCCCCTCTGGTCACGTATGACGCCTCTCTGGTCACGTATGACGCTCTGGTCACGTATGACGCCCCTCTGGTCATGTATGACGCCCCTCTGGTCACGTATGACGCTCTGGTCACGTATGACGCCCCTCTGGTCACGTATGACGCCTCTCTGGTCACGTATGACGCTCTGGTCACGTATGACGCCGCTCTGGTCACGTATGATGCTCTGGTCACGTATGACGCCCCTCTGGTCACGTATGACGCCCCTCTGGTCACGTATGACGCCCCTCTGGTCATGTATGCCGCCCCTCTGGTCACGTATGACGCCCCTCTGGTCACGTATGATGCTCTGGTCACGTATGACGCCCCTCTGGTCATGTATGACGCCCCTCTGGTCACGTATGACGCCCCTCTGGTCACGTATGATGCTCTGGTCACGTATGACGCCCCTCTGGTCATGTATGACGCCCCTCTGGTCACGTATGATGCTCTGGTCACGTATGACGCCCCTCTGGTCACATATGACGCCCCTCTGGTCACATATGACGCCCCTCTGCTCACGTATGATGCTCTGGTCACGTATGACGCCCCTCTGGTCATGTATGCCGCCCCTCTGGTCACGTATGACGCCCCTCTGGTCACATATGACGCCCCTCTGCTCACGTATGATGCTCTGGTCACGTATGACGCCCCTCTGGTCACGTATGACGCCCCTCTGGTCACGTATGATGCTCTGGTCACGTATGACGCCCCTCTGGTCACGTATGACGCCCCTCTGGTCACGTATGATGCTCTGGTCACGTATGACGCCCCTCTGGTCATGTATGACGCCCCTCTGGTCACGTATGACGCCCCTCTGGTCACGTATGATGCTCTGGTCACGTATGACGCCCCTCTGGTCATGTATGACGCCCCTCTGGTCACGTATGATGCCCCTCTGGTCACGTATGATGCTCTGGTCACGTATGACGCCCCTCTGGTCACGTATGATGCCCCTCTGGTCACGTATGATGCCCCTCTGGTCACATATGATGCCCCTCTGGTCACATATGATGCCCCTCTGGTCACGTATGATGCTCTGGTCACGTATGACGCCCCTCTGGTCACGTATGCTGCCCCTCTGGTCACGTATGATGCCCCTCTGGTCATGTATGCCGCCCCTCTGGTCACGTATGACGCCCCTCTGGTCACGTATGATGCTCTGCTCACGTATGACGCCCCTCTGGTCACGTATGACGCCCCTCTGGTCACGTATGATGCCCCTCTGGTCATGTATGCCGCCCCTCTGGTCACGTATGACGCCCCTCTGGTCACGTATGATGCTCTGCTCACGTATGACGCCCCTCTGGTCACGTATGACGCCCCTCTGGTCACGTATGACGCCCCTCTGGTCACGTATGATGCTCTGCTCACGTATGACGCCCCTCTGGTCACGTATGACGCCCCTCTGGTCACGTATGACGCTCTGGTCACGTATGACGCCCCTCTGGTCACGTATGACGCCCCTCTGGTCACGTATGACGCTCTGGTCACGTATGACGCCCCTCTGGTCACGTATGTTGCCCCTCTGGTCACGTATGATGCTCTGCTCACGTATGATGCTCTGGTCACGTATGACGCTCTGGTCACGTATGACGCTCTGGTCACGTATGCCGCCCCTCTGGTCACGTATGACGCTCTGGTCACGTATGACGCTCTGGTCATGTATGACGCTCTGGTCACGTATGACGCTCTGGTCACGTATGACGCTCTGGTCACGTATGACGCTCTGGTCACGTATGACGCTCTGGTCACGTATGACGCTCTGGTCACGTATGACGCCCCTCTGGTCACGTATGACGTCCCTCTGGTCACGTATGACGCCCCTCTGGTCACGTATGACGCTCTGGTCACGTATGACGCTCTGGTCACGTATGATGCCCCTCTGGTCACGTATGACGCCCCTCTGGTCACGTATGACGCCCCTCTGGTCACGTATGACGCTCTGGTCACGTATGACGCTCTGGTCACGTATGACGCTCTGGTCACGTATGACGCCCCTCTGGTCACGTATGACGTCCCTCTGGTCACGTATGACGCCCCTCTGGTCACGTATGACGCTCTGGTCACGTATGACGCTCTGGTCACGTATGATGCCCCTCTGGTCACGTATGACGCCCCTCTGGTCACGTATGACGCCCCTCTGGTCACGTATGACGCCCCTCTGGTCACGTATGACGCCCCTCTGGTCACGTATGACGCCCCTCTGGTCACGTATGACGCTCTGGTCACGTATGACGCTCTGGTCACGTATGACGCTCTGGTCACGTATGACGCCCCTCTGGTCACGTATGACGCCCCTCTGGTCACGTATGACGCTCTGGTCACGTATGACGCTCTGGTCACGTATGACGCTCTGGTCACGTATGACGCTCTGGTCACGTATGACGCTCTGGTCACGTATGACGCCCCTCTGGTCACGTATGACGCTCTGGTCACGTATGACGCCCCTCTGGTCACGTATGATGCCCCTCTGGTCACGTATGACGCCCCTCTGGTCACGTATGACGCCCCTCTGGTCACGTATGATGCCCCTCTGGTCACGTATGACGCCCCTCTGGTCACGTATGACGCCCCTCTGGTCACGTATGACGCTCTGGTCACGTATGACGCTCTGGTCACGTATGATGCCCCTCTGGTCACGTATGATGCTCTGGTCACGTATGATGCTCTGGTCACGTATGATGCTCTGGTCACGTATGATGCTCTGGTCACGTATGATGCCCCTCTGGTCACGTATGATGCTCTGGTCACGTATGATGCTCTGGTCACGTATGATGCTCTGGTCACGTATGATGCTCTGGTCACGTATGATGCTCTGGTCACGTATGATGCTCTGGTCACGTATGATGCTCTGGTCACGTATGATGCTCTGGTCACGTATGACGCTCTGCTCACGTATGACGCTGTGGTCACGTATGACGCCCCTCTGGTCACGTATGACGCCCCTCTGGTCACGTATGCCGCCCCTCTGGTCACGTATGACGCCCCTCTGGTCACGTATGATGCTCTGGTCACGTATGCCGCCCCTCTGGTCACGTATGACCCTCTGGTCACGTATGACGCCGCTCTGGTCACGTATGATGCTCTGGTCACGTATGACGCCCCTCTGGTCACGTATGCCGCCCCTCTGGTCACATATGCCGCCCCTCTGGTCACGTATGCCGCTCTGGTCATGTATGACGCCCCTCTGGTCACATATGACGCCCCTCTGGTCACGTATGCCGCCCCTCTGGTCACGTATGACGCCCCTCTGGTCACGTATGCCGCCCCTCTGGTCACGTATGACGCCCCTCTGGTCACGTATGCCGCCCCTCTGGTCACATATGACGCCCCTCTGGTCACGTATGACGCCCCTCTGGTCACGTATGCCGCCCCTCTGGTCACATATGACGCCCCTCTGGTCACGTATGCCGCCCCTCTGGTCACGTATGACGCCCCTCTGGTCACGTATGCCGCCCCTCTGGTCACGTATGACGCCCCTCTGGTCACGTATGCCGCCCCTCTGGTCACATATGACGCCCCTCTGGTCACGTATGACGCCGCTCTGGTCACGTATGACGCCCCTCTGGTCACGTATGCCGCCCCTCTGGTCACATATGCCGCCCCTCTGGTCACGTATGCCGCTCTGGTCATGTATGACGCCCCTCTGGTCACGTATGACGCCCCTCTGGTCACATATGACGCCCCTCTGGTCACGTATGCCGCCCCTCTGGTCACGTATGCCGCTCTGGTCATGTATGACGCCCCTCTGGTCACGTATGACGCCCCTCTGGTCACATATGACGCCCCTCTGGTCACGTATGCCGCCCCTCTGGTCACATATGCCGCCCCTCTGGTCACGTATGCCGCCCCTCTGGTCACATATGCCGCCCCTCTGGTCACATATGACGCTCTGGTCACGTATGCCGCCCCTCTGGTCACGTATGCCGCCCCTCTGGTCACGTATGACGCCCCTCTGGTCACATATGCCGCCCCTCTGGTCACGTATGACGCCCCTCTGGTCACATATGCCGCCCCTCTGGTCACATATGCCGCCCCTCTGGTCACGTATGCCGCCCCTCTGGTCACGTATGCCGCCCCTCTGGTCACGTATGCCGCCCCTCTGGTCACGTATGACGCCCCTCTGGTCACGTATGATGCTCTGGTCACGTATGACGCCCCTCTGGTCACGTATGACGCTCTGGTCACGTCTGCCGCCCCTCTGGTCACGTATGATGCTCTGGTCACGTATGACGCCCCTCTGGTCACGTATGACGCTCTGCTCACGTATGCCGCCCCTCTGGTCACATATGCCGCCCCTCTGGTCACGTATGCCGCCCCTCTGGTCACGTATGCCGCCCCTCTGGTCACGTATGCCGCCCCTCTGGTCACGTATGACGCCCCTCTGGTCACGTATGACGCCCCTCTGGTCACGTATGACGCCCCTCTGGTCACATATGCCGCCCCTCTGGTCACATATGCCGCCCCTCTGGTCACGTATGACGCCCCTCTGGTCACGTATGACGCTCTGGTCACGTATGACGCCCCTCTGCTCACGTATGACGCCCCTCTGGTCACGTATGCCGCCCCTCTGGTCATGTATGATGCTCTGGTCACGTATGACGCTCTGGTCACGTATGACTCCCCTCTGGTCACGTATGCCGCCCCTCTGGTCACGTATGACGCCCCTCTGCTCACGTATGACGCCCCTCTGGTCACGTATGCCGCCCCTCTGGTCATGTATGATGCTCTGGTCACGTATGACGCTCTGGTCACGTATGACTCCCCTCTGGTCACGTATGACTCCCCTCTGGTCACGTATGCCGCCCCTCTGGTCACGTATGCCGCCCCTCTGGTCACGTATGCCGCCCCTCTGGTCACGTATGCCGCCCCTCTGGTCACGTATGACGCTCCTCTGGTCACGTATGATGCCCCTCTGGTCACGTATGCCGCCCCTCTGGTCACGTATGACGCTCCTCTGGTCACGTATGACGCCCCTCTGGTCACGTATGCCGCCCCTCTGGTCACGTATGACGCCCCTCTGGTCACGTATGCCGCCCCTCTGGTCACGTATGACGCTCCTCTGGTCACGTATGATGCCCCTCTGGTCACGTATGACGCCCCTCTGGTCACGTATGACGCCCCTCTGGTCACGTATGCCGCCCCTCTGGTCATGTATGACGCTCTGGTCACGTATGACGCTCCTCTGGTCACGTATGACGCCCCTCTGGTCACGTATGACGCTCTGGTCACGTATGACGCCCCTCTGGTCACGTATGACGCTCTGGTCACTTATGCCGCCCCTCTGGTCACGTATGACGCCCCTCTGGTCACGTATGACGCTCTGGTCACGTATGCCGCCCCTCTGGTCACGTATGATGCCCCTCTGGTCACATATGCCGCCCCTCTGGTCACGTATGCCGCCCCTCTGGTCACGTATGCCGCCCCTCTGGTCACGTATGCCGCCCCTCTGGTCACATATGCCGCCCCTCTGGTCACGTATGACGCCCCTCTGGTCACATATGACGCTCTGGTCACGTATGACGCCCCTCTGGTCACGTATGACGCCCCTCTGGTCACATATGACGCCCCTCTGGTCACATATGCCGCCCCTCTGGTCACGTATGACGCCCCTCTGGTCACATATGCCGCCCCTCTGGTCACGTATGACGCCCCTCTGGTCACGTATGACGCCCCTCTGGTCACATATGACGCCCCTCTGGTCACATATGACGCCCCTCTGGTCACATATGACGCCCCTCTGGTCACATATGACGCCCCTCTGGTCACGTATGACGCCCCTCTGGTCACATATGACGCCCCTCTGGTCACATATGACGCCGCTCTGGTCACGTATGCCGCCCCTCTGGTCACGTATGCCGCCCCTCTGGTCACATATGACGCCCCTCTGGTCACATATGACGCCCCTCTGGTCACGTATGACGCCCCTCTGGTCACATATGACGCCCCTCTGGTCACATATGACGCCCCTCTGGTCACGTATGACGCCCCTCTGGTCACATATGACGCCCCTCTGGTCACGTATGACGCCCCTCTGGTCACGTATGCCGCCCCTCTGGTCACATATGCCGCCCCTCTGGTCACGTATGCCGCCCCTCTGGTCACATATGCCGCCCCTCTGGTCACATATGCCGCCCCTCTGGTCACGTATGACGCCCCTCTGGTCACGTATGACGCCCCTCTGGTCACGTATGCCGCCCCTCTGGTCACGTATGACGCCCCTCTGGTCACGTATGACGCCCCTCTGGTCACGTATGACGCCCCTCTGGTCACGTATGACGCCCCTCTGGTCACGTATGACGCCCCTCTGGTCACATATGACGCCCCTCTGGTCACGTATGACGCCCCTCTGGTCACGTATGCCGCCCCTCTGGTCACGTATGACGCCCCTCTGGTCACGTATGACGCCCCTCTGGTCACGTATGCCGCCCCTCTGGTCACGTATGCCGCCCCTCTGGTCACGTATGACGCCCCTCTGCTCACGTATGACGCCCCTCTGGTCACGTATGACGCCCCTCTGCTCACGTATGACGCCCCTCTGGTCACGTATGACGCTCTGGTCACTTATGCCGCCCCTCTGGTCACGTATGACGCCCCTCTGGTCACGTATGACGCTCTGGTCACGTATGCCGCCCCTCTGGTCACGTATGATGCCCCTCTGGTCACATATGCCGCCCCTCTGGTCACGTATGCCGCCCCTCTGGTCACGTATGACGCTCTGGTCACGTATGCCGCCCCTCTGGTCACGTATGCCGCCCCTCTGGTCACGTATGCCGCCCCTCTGGTCACGTATGCCGCCCCTCTGGTCACATATGACGCTCTGGTCACGTATGACGCCCCTCTGGTCACATATGACGCTCTGGTCACGTATGACGCCCCTCTGGTCACGTATGACGCCCCTCTGGTCACGTATGCCGCCCCTCTGGTCACGTATGACGCCCCTCTGGTCACATATGCCGCCCCTCTGGTCACGTATGACGCCCCTCTGGTCACATATGACGCCCCTCTGGTCACATATGACGCCCCTCTGGTCACATATGACGCCCCTCTGGTCACATATGACGCCCCTCTGGTCACGTATGACGCCCCTCTGGTCACATATGACGCCCCTCTGGTCACGTATGCCGCCCCTCTGGTCACATATGACGCCGCTCTGGTCACATATGCCGCCCCTCTGGTCACGTATGCCGCCCCTCTGGTCACATATGACGCCCCTCTGGTCACATATGACGCCCCTCTGGTCACGTATGACGCCCCTCTGGTCACATATGACGCCCCTCTGGTCACATATGACGCCCCTCTGGTCACGTATGACGCCCCTCTGGTCACATATGACGCCCCTCTGGTCACGTATGACGCCCCTCTGGTCACGTATGCCGCCCCTCTGGTCACATATGCCGCCCCTCTGGTCACGTATGCCGCCCCTCTGGTCACGTATGACGCCCCTCTGGTCACGTATGCCGCCCCTCTGGTCACGTATGACGCCCCTCTGGTCACGTATGACGCCCCTCTGGTCACGTATGCCGCCCCTCTGGTCACGTATGCCGCCCCTCTGGTCACGTATGCCGCCCCTCTGGTCACGTATGACGCCCCTCTGGTCACGTATGACGCCCCTCTGGTCACGTATGACGCCCCTCTGGTCACGTATGACGCCCCTCTGGTCACGTATGACGCCCCTCTGGTCACGTATGCCGCCCCTCTGGTCACGTATGACGCCCCTCTGGTCACGTATGACGCCCCTCTGGTCACGTATGCCGCCCCTCTGGTCACGTATGACGCCCCTCTGGTCACGTATGACGCCCCTCTGGTCACGTATGCCGCCCCTCTGGTCACGTATGCCGCCCCTCTGGTCACGTATGACGCCCCTCTGGTCACGTATGATGCTCTGCTCACGTATGATGCTCTGGTCACGTATGCCGCCCCTCTGGTCACGTATGCCGCCCCTCTGGTCACATATGCCGCCCCTCTGGTCACGTATGCCGCCCCTCTGGTCACGTATGACGCCCCTCTGGTCACGTATGACGCCCCTCTGGTCACGTATGACGCCCCTCTGGTCACGTATGACGCTCTGCTCACGTATGCCGCCCCTCTGGTCACGTATGCCGCCCCTCTGGTCACGTATGCCGCCCCTCTGGTCACGTATGACGCCCCTCTGGTCACGTATGCCGCCCCTCTGGTCACGTATGACGCCCCTCTGGTCACGTATGATGCTCTGCTCACGTATGATGCTCTGGTCACGTATGCCGCCCCTCTGGTCACGTATGCCGCCCCTCTGGTCACATATGCCGCCCCTCTGGTCACGTATGCCGCCCCTCTGGTCACGTATGACGCCCCTCTGGTCACGTATGACGCCCCTCTGGTCACGTATGACGCCCCTCTGGTCACGTATGACGCTCTGCTCACGTATGCCGCCCCTCTGGTCACGTATGCCGCCCCTCTGGTCACGTATGCCGCCCCTCTGGTCACGTATGACGCCCCTCTGGTCACGTATGACGCCCCTCTGGTCACGTATGACTCTGTCCCGCAGCTGTGTGGAGAAGCTGGTGTCCCGCTCCTGCTCCGCCGTCGGGCCCTTCGTGGTGGACGACGGTGAAACTGCGACCGCCGTGTCCGACTTCTGCGCCCGCACGCTCTCTGCGGTCAGCGGCCTCACCGTGGTCGGACACTTCCTGTCCCGGCGCCGCCTGGACACGCCCTTCCTGTCCCGAGTCACGCTGTCCCACGGGGAGGAGGAGGCCGTGCTGGAGGGAGGGGCCGTCTACGTGAGTGACCACGCTGACCACACTGACCACGCCCTCCCTGACCACACCCTCCCCTGACCACACTGACCACGCCCTCCCTGACCACACTGACCACACCCTCCCTGACCACACTGACCACACTGACCACACTGACCACACTGACCACGCCCTCCCCTGACCACACTGACCACGCCCTCCCCTGACCACACTGACCACGCCCTCCCCTGACCACACTGACCACACCCTCCCTGACCACACTGACCACGCCCTCCCCTGACCACACTGACCACGCCCTCCCCTGACCACACTGACCACGCCCTCCCCTGACCACACTGACCACACCCTCCCTGACCACACTGACCACGCCCTCCCCTGACCACACTGACCACGCCCTCCCCTGACCACACTGACCACGCCCTCCCCTGACCACACTGACCACACCCTCCCTGACCACACTGACCACGCCCTCCCCTGACCACGCCCTCCCCTGACCACGCCCTCCCTGACCACGCCCTCCCCTGACCACACTGACCACGCCCTCCCCTGACCACACTGACCACGCCCTCCCCTGACCACACTGACCACGCCCTCCCCTGACCACACTGACCACACCCTCCCTGACCACACTGACCACGCCCTCCCCTGACCACACTGACCACGCCCTCCCCTGACCACACTGACCACGCCCTCCCCTGACCACACTGACCACACCCTCCCTGACCACACTGACCACGCCCTCCCCTGACCACGCCCTCCCCTGACCACGCCCTCCCTGACCACGCCCTCCCCTGACCACACTGACCACGCCCTCCCTGACCACGCCCTCCCTGACCACGCCCTCCCTGACCACGCCCTCCCTGACCACGCCCTCCCCTGACCACCAGGGGCGGACTGGCCTTATGTCCATTCTGGAAGAGCAGGGCCACCGGCTCGAGGGTCACCGGTCCCGCCTCAACCGAGCTTTACCCAAATCTAAAAGCTAAAAAGAAAAGCATCAAAATAGCAAAAAAAAGGGGATGAAAACATGAGAAAAACACGGACAAAAAAACACAACAAATTGATAGAAAAAATTATTAAAAATTCATCAAAAATGTGACAAAAAGGAAAAAGGAAAAAAAAAACATACAAAAGGTGACACAACACAGAAACAGCGCGAGGAAAAAGGTCAGTTTTGTGGGTCTTAGCTTTCAAATGAGGCGTTACACAGACAAAAGAGGGCAGAATGCATTTGGTTTAGGCGGGGGGTCAGAGGTTAAACCATGTATTTGTGGAAGTGTCACAATTACGCTGATGATGGCCAGGCTGGTCAGAGTCCAGGGCTGTTTTTCAGTCCCAGTCCGCCCCTGCTGACCACGCCCTCCCCTGACCACGCCTCCCTGACCACGCCTCCCTGACCACACTGACCACACTGACCACGCCTCCCTGACCACACTGACCACACTGACCACGCCCTCCCTGACCACGCCCACACTGACCACGCCCTCCCTGACCCCGCCTCCTCGCTCCCTCAGGTCAAAGACGTGATGGTGGAACTCAGTGAAACGGCCACGACGGCGGCGGGAATCGCCTTCAGCAAAACGGCCGAGGGCGTCAGGGCGGTTTATACGGGCGGCGCTGAGGGGTACGAGGCCTCCCTGTTCTACGACGGGACCGTCCTGGACCTGAAGCAGAGCGGTGAGTCCCAGACCTCAGAGTCCCAGACCTCAGAGTCTCAGACCTCAGAGTCCCAGAGTCTCAGAGTCTCAGACCTCAGAGTCCCAGAGTCTCAGAGTCTCAGACCTCAGAGTCCCAGACCTCAGAGTCCCAGAGTCTCAGAGTCTCAGACCTCAGAGTCCCAGACCTCAGAGTCCCAGACCTCAGAGTCCCAGAGTCCCAGAGTCTCAGAGTCTCAGAGTCTCAGACCTCAGAGTCTCAGAGTCTCAGACCTCAGAGTCTCAGAGTCTCAGAGTCTCAGACCTCAGAGTCCCAGAGTCTCAGAGTCTCAGAGTCCCAGAGTCTCAGAGTCTCAGAGTCTCAGACCTCAGAGTCCCAGAGTCCCAGAGTCTCAGAGTCTCAGAGTCTCAGACCTCAGAGTCTCAGAGTCTCAGAGTCCCAGACCTCAGAGTCCCAGACCTCAGAGTCTCAGAGTCTCAGACCTCAGAGTCTCAGACCTCAGAGTCTCAGAGTCTCAGAGTCCCAGACCTCAGAGTCCCAGACCTCAGAGTCTCAGAGTCTCAGACCTCAGAGTCCCAGACCTCAGAGTCTCAGACCTAAGAGTCCCAGAGTCCCAGAGTCTCACAGTCCCAGAGTCTCAGAGTCTCAGAGTCTCAGACCTCAGAGTCCCAGAGTCCCAGAGTCTCAGAGTCTCAGAGTCTCAGACCTCAGAGTCCCAGACCTCAGAGTCCCAGAGTCTCAGAGTCTCAGACCTCAGAGTCCCAGACCTCAGAGTCCCAGAGTCTCAGAGTCTCAGACCTCAGAGTCCCAGACCTCAGAGTCCCAGAGTCTCAGAGTCTCAGACCTCAGAGTCCCAGACCTCAGAGTCTCAGACCTAAGAGTCCCAGAGTCCCAGAGTCTCACAGTCCCAGAGTCTCAGAGTCTCAGAGTCTCAGACCTCAGAGTCTCAGAGTCTCAGAGTCTCAGACCTCAGAGTCTCAGAGTCTCAGACCTAAGAGTCCCAGAGTCTCAGAGTCTCAGACCTCAGAGTCCCAGAGTCTCAGAGTCCCAGACCTCAGAGTCCCAGAGTCTCAGAGTCTCAGAGTCTCAGACCTCAGAGTGTCAGACCTCAGAGTCTCAGACCTCAGAGTCCCAGAGTCTCAGAGTCTCAGAGTCTCAGAGTCCCAGAGTCTCAGAGTCTCAGACCTCAGAGTCTCAGAGTCTCAGAGTCTCAGAGTCTCAGAGTCCCAGAGTCTCAGAGTCCCAGACCTCAGAGTCCCAGAGTCTCAGAGTCTCAGAGTCTCAGACCTCAGAGTCCCAGAGTCCCAGAGTCTCAGAGTCTCAGAGTCTCAGACCTCAGAGTCTCAGACCTCAGAGTCTCAGAGTCTCAGAGTCTCAGACCTCAGAGTCTCAGACCTCAGAGTGTCAGACCTCAGAGTCTCAGACCTCAGAGTCTCAGAGTCTCAGACCTCAGAGTCTCAGACCTCAGAGTCCCAGACCTCAGAGTCCCAGAGTCTCAGAGTCTCAGACCTCAGAGTCTCAGAGTCTCAGAGTCTCAGACCTCAGAGTCCCAGAGTCTCCGAGTCTCAGAGTCTCAGACCTCAGAGTCTCAGAGTCCCAGAGTCTCAGAGTCTCAGACCTCAGAGTCCCAGAGTCTCCGAGTCTCAGAGTCTCAGACCTCAGAGTCTCAGAGTCCCAGAGTCTCAGAGTCTCAGACCTCAGAGTCCCAGAGTCTCAGAGTCTCAGAGTCTCAGAGTCCCAGAGTCCCAGAGTCTCAGAGTCTCAGAGTCTCAGACCTCAGAGTCCCAGA
The DNA here is from genome assembly GCF_951799975.1 of Gobius niger. NCBI lineage: Eukaryota > Metazoa > Chordata > Actinopteri > Gobiiformes > Gobiidae > Gobius > Gobius niger. The sequence goes on from NW_027639332.1 coordinate 290,666, forward strand.
CCTCAGAGTCCCAGAGTCCCAGAGTCTCAGAGTCTCAGAGTCTCAGAGTCTCAGAGTCCCAGAGTCCCAGAGTCCCAGAGTCCCAGAGTCTCAGAGTCTCAGAGTCCCAGACCTCAGAGTCCCAGACCTCAGAGTCCCAGAGTCCCAGAGTCTCAGAGTCTCAGACCTCAGAGTCCCAGAGTCTCAGAGTCTCAGACCTCAGAGTCTCAGACCTCAGAGTCTCAGAGTCTCAGAGTCTCAGAGTCTCAGACCTCAGAGTCTCAGACCTCAGAGTCCCAGAGTCCCAGAGTCTCAGAGTCTCAGACCTCAGAGTCTCAGAGTCTCAGAGTCTCAGAGTCTCAGACCTCAGAGTCTCAGAGTCTCAGAGTCCCAGAGTCTCAGAGTCTCAGACCTCAGAGTCTCAGAGTCTCAGAGTCTCAGACCTCAGAGTCTCAGACCTCAGAGTCTCAGAGTCTCAGAGTCTCAGACCTCAGAGTCTCAGAGTCCCAGAGTCTCAGACCTCAGAGTCTCAGAGTCTCAGAGTCTCAGACCTCAGAGTCCCAGACCTCAGAGTCCCAGAGTCTCAGACCTCAGAGTCTCAGACCTCAGAGTCCCAGAGTCTCAGACCTCAGAGTCCCAGAGTCTCAGACCTCAGAGTCTCAGAGTCCCAGAGTCTCAGACCTCAGAGTCCCAGAGTCCCAGAGTCTCAGACCTCAGAGTCTCAGACCTCAGAGTCTCAGACCTCAGAGTCCCAGAGTCCCAGAGTCTCAGACCTCAGAGTCTCAGACCTCAGAGTCCCAGACCTCAGAGTCCCAGACCTCAGAGTCCCAGAGTCTCAGAGTCTCAGACCTCAGAGTCCCAGAGTCTCAGAGTCCCAGAGTCTCAGACCTCAGAGTCTCAGACCTCAGAGTCCCAGACCTCAGAGTCCCAGACCTCAGAGTCCCAGAGTCTCAGAGTCTCAGACCTCAGAGTCCCAGAGTCTCAGAGTCTCAGACCTCAGAGTCCCAGACCTCAGAGTCTCAGACCTCAGAGTCCCAGACCTCAGAGTCTCAGACCTCAGAGTCCCAGAGTCTCAGAGTCTCAGACCTCAGAGTCCCAGACCTCAGAGTCTCAGACCTCAGAGTCCCAGAGTCTCAGAGTCCCAGACCTCAGAGTCCCAGACCTCAGAGTCTCAGACCTCAGAGTCCCAGAGTCTCAGAGTCTCAGACCTCAGAGTCTCAGAGTCTCAGAGTCTCAGACCTCAGAGTCCCAGAGTCTCCGAGTCTCAGAGTCTCAGACCTCAGAGTCTCAGAGTCCCAGAGTCTCAGAGTCTCAGACCTCAGAGTCCCAGAGTCTCCGAGTCTCAGAGTCTCAGACCTCAGAGTCTCAGAGTCCCAGAGTCTCAGAGTCTCAGACCTCAGAGTCCCAGAGTCTCAGAGTCTCAGAGTCTCAGAGTCCCAGAGTCCCAGAGTCTCAGAGTCTCAGAGTCTCAGACCTCAGAGTCCCAGACCTCAGAGTCCCAGAGTCCCAGAGTCTCAGAGTCTCAGAGTCTCAGAGTCTCAGAGTCTCAGAGTCCCAGAGTCCCAGAGTCCCAGAGTCCCAGAGTCTCAGAGTCTCAGAGTCCCAGACCTCAGAGTCCCAGACCTCAGAGTCCCAGAGTCCCAGAGTCTCAGAGTCTCAGACCTCAGAGTCCCAGAGTCTCAGAGTCTCAGACCTCAGAGTCTCAGACCTCAGAGTCTCAGAGTCTCAGAGTCTCAGAGTCTCAGACCTCAGAGTCTCAGACCTCAGAGTCCCAGAGTCCCAGAGTCTCAGAGTCTCAGACCTCAGAGTCTCAGAGTCTCAGAGTCTCAGAGTCTCAGACCTCAGAGTCTCAGAGTCTCAGAGTCCCAGAGTCTCAGAGTCTCAGACCTCAGAGTCTCAGAGTCTCAGAGTCTCAGACCTCAGAGTCTCAGACCTCAGAGTCTCAGAGTCTCAGAGTCTCAGACCTCAGAGTCTCAGAGTCCCAGAGTCTCAGACCTCAGAGTCTCAGAGTCTCAGAGTCTCAGACCTCAGAGTCCCAGACCTCAGAGTCCCAGAGTCTCAGACCTCAGAGTCTCAGACCTCAGAGTCCCAGAGTCTCAGACCTCAGAGTCCCAGAGTCTCAGACCTCAGAGTCTCAGAGTCCCAGAGTCTCAGACCTCAGAGTCCCAGAGTCCCAGAGTCTCAGACCTCAGAGTCTCAGACCTCAGAGTCTCAGACCTCAGAGTCCCAGAGTCCCAGAGTCTCAGACCTCAGAGTCTCAGACCTCAGAGTCCCAGACCTCAGAGTCCCAGACCTCAGAGTCCCAGAGTCTCAGAGTCTCAGACCTCAGAGTCCCAGAGTCTCAGAGTCCCAGAGTCTCAGACCTCAGAGTCTCAGACCTCAGAGTCCCAGACCTCAGAGTCCCAGACCTCAGAGTCCCAGAGTCTCAGAGTCTCAGACCTCAGAGTCCCAGAGTCTCAGAGTCTCAGACCTCAGAGTCCCAGAGTCTCAGAGTCTCAGACCTCAGAGTCCCAGACCTCAGAGTCTCAGACCTCAGAGTCCCAGAGTCTCAGAGTCCCAGACCTCAGAGTCCCAGACCTCAGAGTCTCAGACCTCAGAGTCCCAGACCTCAGAGTCTCAGACCTCAGAGTCCCAGACCTCAGAGTCTCAGACCTCAGAGTCCCAGACCTCAGAGTCTCAGACCTCAGAGTCCCAGAGTCTCAGAGTCCCAGAGTCTCAGAGTCTCAGACCTCAGAGTCCCAGACCTCAGAGTCTCAGACCTCAGAGTCCCAGAGTCTCAGAGTCTCAGACCTCAGAGTCTCAGACCTCAGAGTCTCAGAGTCTCAGACCTCAGAGTCCCAGACCTCAGAGTCTCAGACCTCAGAGTCTCAGACCTCAGAGTCCCAGACCTCAGAGTCTCAGACCTCAGAGTCTCAGACCTCAGAGTCCCAGAGTCTCAGAGTCCCAGAGTCTCAGAGTCTCAGAGTCTCAGACCTCAGAGTCTCAGAGTCTCAGAGTCTCAGACCTCAGAGTCTCAGAGTCTCAGACCTCAGAGTCCCAGAGTCTCAGAGTCCCAGACCTCAGAGTCTCAGAGTCTCAGACCTCAGAGTCTCAGAGTCTCAGACCTCAGAGTCCCAGAGTCTCAGAGTCCCAGAGTCCCAGACCTCAGAGTCTCAGAGTCTCAGACCTCAGAGTCTCAGAGTCTCAGAGTCTCAGAGTCCCAGAGTCCCAGAGTCTCAGAGTCTCAGACCTCAGAGTCTCAGACCTCAGAGTCCCAGAGTCTCAGAGTCTCAGAGTCTCAGACCTCAGAGTCCCAGAGTCTCAGACCTCAGAGTCTCAGACCTCAGAGTCTCAGACCTCAGAGTCTCAGAGTCTCAGACCTCAGAGTCCCAGAGTCTCAGACCTCAGAGTCTCAGACCTCAGAGTCTCAGACCTCAGAGTCTCAGACCTCAGAGTCCCAGAGTCTCAGACCTCAGAGTCTCAGACCTCAGAGTCCCAGACCTGGACTCGAACCCGGGGCTGATCCGTGTTGTTCTTCTCTGCAGTGCCCAGACTCGTCACGGAAACAGCCGGTTTGTGCTTTGACTCCACGGTGGAAAACAAGGCCGACTCCAGTCCTGACGGGTAAGACCTGAGGAGAACATCCCAGTGCAGGTTCAGGAGGAGAAGGAGGAAAGTTCAGGAGGAGAAGGAGGAAAGTTCAGGAGGAGAAGGAGGAAAGTTCAGGAGGAAAAGGAGGAAAGTTCAGGAGGAGAAGGAGGAAAGTTCAGGAGGAGAAGGAGGAAAAGGAGGAAAGTTCAGGAGGAAAAGGAGGAAAGTTCAGGAGGAAAAGGAGGAAAAGGAGGAAAGTTCAGGAGGAAAAGGAGGAAAGTTCAGGAGGAAAAGGAGGAAAAGGAGGAAAGTTCAGGAGGAAAAGGAGGAAAAGGAGGAAAGTTCAGGAGGAAAAGGAGGAAAGTTCAGGAGGAAAAGGAGGAAAAGGAGGAAAGTTCAGGAGGAAAAGGAGGAAAGTTCAGGAGGAAAAGGAGGAAAAGGAGGAAAGTTCAGGAGGAAAAGGAGGAAAAGGAGGAAAGTTCAGGAGGAAAAGGAGGAAAGTTCAGGAGGAAAAGGAGGAAAAGGAGGAAAGTTCAGGAGGAAAAGGAGGAAAAGGAGGAAAGTTCAGGAGGAAAAGGAGGAAAGTTCAGGAGGAGAAGGAGGAAAGTTCAGGAGGAAAAGGAGGAAAGTTCAGGAGGAGAAGGAGGAAAGTTCAGGAGGAAAAGGAGGAAAGTTCAGGAGGAGAAGGAGGAAAGTTCAGGAGGAAAAGGAGGAAAGTTCAGGAGGAAAAAGAGGAAAGTTCAGGAGGAGAAGGAGGAAAGTTCAGGAGGAAAAAGAGGAAAGTTCAGGAGGAGAAGGAGGAAAGTTCAGGAGGAAAAGGAGGAAAGTTCAGGAGGAAAAGGAGGAAAGTTCAGGAGGAAAAAGAGGAAAGTTCAGGAGGAAAAAGAGGAAAGTTCAGGAGGAAAAGGAGGAAAGTTCAGGAGGAAAAAGAGGAAAGTTCAGGAGGAAAAGGAGGAAAGTTCAGGAGGAAAAGGAGGAAAGTTCAGGAGGAAAAGGAGGAAAGTTCAGGAGGAAAAAGAGGAAAGTTCAGGAGGAAAAGGAGGAAAGTTCAGGAGGAAAAAGAGGAAAGTTCAGGAGGAAAAGGAGGAAAAGGAGGAAAAGGAGGAAAGTTCAGGAGGAGAAGGAGGAAAAGGAGGAAAAGGAGGAAAGTTCAGGAGGAAAAGGAGGAAAGTTCAGGAGGAAAAAGAGCAAAGTTCAGGAGGAAAAGGAGGAAAGTTCAGGAGGAAAAAGAGGAAAGTTCAGGAGGAGAAGGAGGAAAGTTCAGGAGGAAAAAGAGGAAAGTTCAGGAGGAAAAGGAGGAAAGTTCAGGAGGAGAAGGAGGAAAGTTCAGGAGGAGAAGGAGGAAAGTTCAGGAGGAAAAAGAGGAAAGTTCAGGAGGAAAAGGAGGAAAGTTCAGGAGGAAAAGGAGGAAAGTTCAGGAGGAAAAAGAGGAAAGTTCAGGAGGAAAAAGAGGAAAGTTCAGGAGGAAAAGGAGGAAAGTTCAGGAGGAAAAGGAGGAAAGTTCAGGAGGAAAAAGAGGAAAGTTCAGGAGGAGAAGGAGGAAAGTTCAGGAGGAAAAGGAGGAAAGTTCAGGAGGAAAAGGAGGAAAGTTCAGGAGGAAAAGGAGGAAAGTTCAGGAGGAAAAAGAGGAAAGTTCAGGAGGAAAAGGAGGAAAGTTCAGGAGGAGAAGGAGGAAAGTTCAGGAGGAAAAGGAGGAAAGTTCAGGAGGAGAAGGAGGAAAGTTCAGGAGGAGAAGGAGGAAAAGGAGGAAAGTTCAGGAGGAAAAGGAGGAAAGTTCAGGAGGAGAAGGAGGAAAGTTCAGGAGGAAAAGGAGGAAAAGGAGGAAAGTTCAGGAGGAAAAGGAGGAAAGTTCAGGAGGAAAAGGAGGAAAAGGAGGAAAGTTCAGGAGGAAAAGGAGGAAAAGGAGGAAAGTTCAGGAGGAAAAGGAGGAAAGTTCAGGAGGAAAAGGAGGAAAAGGAGGAAAGTTCAGGAGGAAAAGGAGGAAAGTTCAGGAGGAAAAGGAGGAAAAGGAGGAAAGTTCAGGAGGAAAAGGAGGAAAAGGAGGAAAGTTCAGGAGGAAAAGGAGGAAAGTTCAGGAGGAAAAGGAGGAAAAGGAGGAAAGTTCAGGAGGAAAAGGAGGAAAAGGAGGAAAGTTCAGGAGGAAAAGGAGGAAAGTTCAGGAGGAAAAGGAGGAAAAGGAGGAAAGTTCAGGAGGAAAAGGAGGAAAGTTCAGGAGGAGAAGGAGGAAAGTTCAGGAGGAAAAGGAGGAAAGTTCAGGAGGAGAAGGAGGAAAGTTCAGGAGGAAAAGGAGGAAAGTTCAGGAGGAAAAAGAGGAAAGTTCAGGAGGAGAAGGAGGAAAAGGAGGAAAGTTCAGGAGGAAAAGGAGGAAAGTTCAGGAGGAAAAGGAGGAAAGTTCAGGAGGAGAAAGAGGAAAGTTCAGGAGGAAAAGGAGGAAAGTTCAGGAGGAAAAAGAGGAAAGTTCAGGAGGAGAAGGAGGAAAGTTCAGGAGGAAAAGGAGGAAAGTTCAGGAGGAAAAGGAGGAAAGTTCAGGAGGAAAAAGAGGAAAGTTCAGGAGGAAAAAGAGGAAAGTTCAGGAGGAAAAGGAGGAAAGTTCAGGAGGAAAAAGAGGAAAGTTCAGGAGGAAAAGGAGGAAAGTTCAGGAGGAAAAGGAGGAAAGTTCAGGAGGAAAAGGAGGAAAGTTCAGGAGGAAAAAGAGGAAAGTTCAGGAGGAAAAGGAGGAAAGTTCAGGAGGAAAAAGAGGAAAGTTCAGGAGGAAAAGGAGGAAAGTTCAGGAGGAAAAGGAGGAAAAGGAGGAAAAGGAGGAAAGTTCAGGAGGAAAAGGAGGAAAAGGAGGAAAAGGAGGAAAGTTCAGGAGGAAAAGGAGGAAAGTTCAGGAGGAAAAAGAGGAAAGTTCAGGAGGAAAAGGAGGAAAGTTCAGGAGGAAAAAGAGGAAAGTTCAGGAGGAAAAGGAGGAAAGTTCAGGAGGAAAAAGAGGAAAGTTCAGGAGGAGAAGGAGGAAAGTTCAGGAGGAAAAAGAGGAAAGTTCAGGAGGAAAAGGAGGAAAGTTCAGGAGGAGAAGGAGGAAAGTTCAGGAGGAGAAGGAGGAAAGTTCAGGAGGAAAAAGAGGAAAGTTCAGGAGGAAAAGGAGGAAAGTTCAGGAGGAAAAGGAGGAAAGTTCAGGAGGAAAAAGAGGAAAGTTCAGGAGGAAAAGGAGGAAAGTTCAGGAGGAAAAAGAGGAAAGTTCAGGAGGAGAAGGAGGAAAGTTCAGGAGGAAAAGGAGGAAAGTTCAGGAGGAAAAGGAGGAAAGTTCAGGAGGAAAAGGAGGAAAGTTCAGGAGGAAAAAGAGGAAAGTTCAGGAGGAAAAGGAGGAAAGTTCAGGAGGAAAAGGAGGAAAGTTCAGGAGGAAAAAGAGGAAAGTTCAGGAGGAAAAAGGAGGAAAGTTCAGGAGGAAAAAGAGGAAAGTTCAGGAGGAAAAGGAGGAAAGTTCAGGAGGAAAAAGGAGGAAAGTTCAGGAGGAGAAGGAGGAAAGTTCAGGAGGAAAAGGAGGAAAGTTCAGGAGGAAAAGGAGGAAAGTTCAGGAGGAAAAGGAGGAAAGTTCAGGAGGAGAAAGAGGAAAGTTCAGGAGGAAAAAGAGGAAAGTTCAGGAGGAAAAGGAGGAAAGTTCAGGAGGAAAAGGAGGAAAGTTCAGGAGGAAAAGGAGTAAAGTTCAGGAGGAAAAGGAGGAAAGTTCAGGAGGAGAAGGAGGAAAGTTCAGGAGGAGAAAGAGGAAAGTTCAGGAGGAGAAAGAGGAAAGTTCAGGAGGAAAAGGAGGAAAGTTCAGGAGGAAAAAGAGGAAAGTTCAGGAGGAAAAGGAGGAAAGTTCAGGAGGAAAAGGAGGAAAGTTCAGGAGGAGAAAGAGGAAAGTTCAGGAGGAAAAAGAGGAAAGTTCAGGAGGAAAAGGAGGAAAGTTCAGGAGGAAAAGGAGGAAAGTTCAGGAGGAAAAAGAGGAAAGTTCAGGAGGAAAAAGAGGAAAGTTCAGGAGGAGAAGGAGGAAAGTTCAGGAGGAGAAGGAGGAAAGTTCAGGAGGAAAAAGAGGAAAGTTCAGGAGGAAAAGGAGGAAAGTTCAGGAGGAAAAAGAGGAAAGTTCAGGAGGAAAAAGAGGAAAGTTCAGGAGGAAAAGGAGGAAAATTCAGGAGGAAAAGGAGGAAAGTTCAGGAGGAAAAGGAGGAAAGTTCAGGAGGAGAAAGAGGAAAGTTCAGGAGGAGAAAGAGGAAAGTTCAGGAGGAAAAGGAGGAAAGTTCAGGAGGAAAAAGAGGAAAGTTCAGGAGGAAAAAGAGGAAAGTTCAGGAGGAAAAGGAGGAAAGTTCAGGAGGAAAAAGAGGAAAGTTCAGGAGGAAAAAGAGGAAAGTTCAGGAGGAAAAAGAGGAAAGTTCAGGAGGAAAAAGAGGAAAGTTCAGGAGGAGAAGGAGGAAAGTTCAGGAGGAGAAGGAGGAAAGTTCAGGAGGAAAAAGAGGAAAGTTCAGGAGGAAAAGGAGGAAAGTTCAGGAGGAAAAAGAGGAAAGTTCAGGAGGAAAAAGAGGAAAGTTCAGGAGGAAAAGGAGGAAAATTCAGGAGGAAAAGGAGGAAAGTTCAGGAGGAAAAGGAGGAAAGTTCAGGAGGAGAAAGAGGAAAGTTCAGGAGGAGAAAGAGGAAAGTTCAGGAGGAAAAAGAGGAAAGTTCAGGAGGAAAAAGAGGAAAGTTCAGGAGGAAAAAGAGGAAAGTTCAGGAGGAAAAAGAGGAAAGTTCAGGAGGAGAAGGAGGAAAGTTCAGGAGGAGAAAGAGGAAAGTTCAGGAGGAGAAAGAGGAAAGTTCAGGAGGAAAAAGAGGAAAGTTCAGGAGGAAAAGGAGGAAAGTTCAGGAGGAAAAAGAGGAAAGTTCAGGAGGAGAAGGAGGAAAGTTCAGGAGGAAAAGGAGGAAAGTTCAGGAGGAAAAGGAGGAAAAGGAGGAAAGTTCAGGAGGAGAAGGAGGAAAGTTCAGGAGGAAAAAGAGGAAAGTTCAGGAGGAGAAAGAGGAAAGTTCAGGAGGAAAAGGAGGAAAGTTCAGGAGGAAAAAGAGGAAAGTTCAGGAGGAGAAAGAGGAAAGTTCAGGAGGAAAAGGAGGAAAGTTCAGGAGGAAAAAGAGGAAAGTTCAGGAGGAAAAAGAGGAAAGTTCAGGAGGAAAAAGAGGAAAGTTCAGGAGGAAAAAGAGGAAAGTTCAGGAGGAGAAGGAGGAAAGTTCAGGAGGAGAAGGAGGAAAGTTCAGGAGGAAAAAGAGGAAAGTTCAGGAGGAAAAGGAGGAAAGTTCAGGAGGAAAAAGAGGAAAGTTCAGGAGGAAAAAGAGGAAAGTTCAGGAGGAAAAGGAGGAAAATTCAGGAGGAAAAGGAGGAAAGTTCAGGAGGAAAAGGAGGAAAGTTCAGGAGGAGAAAGAGGAAAGTTCAGGAGGAGAAAGAGGAAAGTTCAGGAGGAAAAAGAGGAAAGTTCAGGAGGAAAAAGAGGAAAGTTCAGGAGGAAAAAGAGGAAAGTTCAGGAGGAAAAAGAGGAAAGTTCAGGAGGAGAAGGAGGAAAGTTCAGGAGGAGAAAGAGGAAAGTTCAGGAGGAGAAAGAGGAAAGTTCAGGAGGAAAAAGAGGAAAGTTCAGGAGGAAAAGGAGGAAAGTTCAGGAGGAGAAAGAGGAAAGTTCAGGAGGAAAAAGAGGAAAGTTCAGGAGGAAAAGGAGGAAAGTTCAGGAGGAAAAGGAGGAAAAGGAGGAAAGTTCAGGAGGAGAAGGAGGAAAGTTCAGGAGGAGAAGGAGGAAAGTTCAGGAGGAAAAAGAGGAAAGTTCAGGAGGAAAAGGAGGAAAGTTCAGGAGGAGAAAGAGGAAAGTTCAGGAGGAGAAGGAGGAAAGTTCAGGAGGAAAAAGAGGAAAGTTCAGGAGGAAAAGGAGGAAAGTTCAGGAGGAAAAGGAGGAAAGTTCAGGAGGAAAAGGAGGAAAGTTCAGGAGGAAAAAGAGGAAAGTTCAGGAGGAGAAGGAGGAAAGTTCAGGAGGAAAAAGAGGAAAGTTCAGGAGGAAAAAGAGGAAAGTTCAGGAGGAAAAAGAGGAAAGTTCAGGAGGAGAAGGAGGAAAGTTCAGGAGGAAAAGGAGGAAAGTTCAGTAGGAAAAGGAGGAAAGTTCAGGAGGAAAAGGAGGAAAAGGAGGAAAGTTCAGGAGGAGAAGGAGGAAAAGGAGGAAAGTTCAGGAGGAAAAGGAGGAAAGTTCAGGAGGAAAAGGAGGAAAGTTCAGGAGGAGAAGGAGGAAAAGGAGGAAAGTTCAGGAGGAAAAGGAGGAAAGTTCAGGAGGAGAAAGAGGAAAGTTCAGGAGGAAAAGGAGGAAAGTTCAGGAGGAAAAGGAGGAAAGTTCAGGAGGAGAAAGAGGAAAGTTCAGGAGGAAAAGGAGGAAAGTTCAGGAGGAAAAGGAGGAAAGTTCAGGAGGAGAAAGAGGAAAGTTCAGGAGGAGAAGGAGGAAAGTTCAGGAGGAAAAGGAGGAAAGTTCAGGAGGAGAAGGAGGAAAGTTCAGGAGGAAAAGGAGGAAAGTTCAGGAGGAAAAGGAGGAAAGTTCAGGAGGAAAAGGAGGAAAGTTCAGGAGGAGAAGGAGGAAAGTTCAGGAGGAAAAGGAGGAAAGTTCAGGAGGAAAAAGGAGGAAAGTTCAGGAGGAAAAGGAGAAAAGTTCAGGAGGAAAAGGAGGAAAGTTCAGGAGGAAAAGGAGGAAAGTTCAGGAGGAAAAGGAGGAAAGTTCAGGAGGAAAAGGAGGAAAGTTCAGGAGGAGAAAGAGGAAAGTTCAGGAGGAAAAGGAGGAAAGTTCAGGAGGAAAAAGAGGAAAGTTCAGGAGGAAAAGGAGGAAAGTTCAGGAGGAAAAAGAGGAAAGTTCAGGAGGAAAAAGGAGGAAAGTTCAGGAGGAGAAGGAGGAAAGTTCAGGAGGAAAAGGAGGAAAGTTCAGGAGGAAAAGGAGGAAAGTTCAGGAGGAAAAAGAGGAAAGTTCAGGAGGAAAAAGAGGAAAGTTCAGGAGGAGAAGGAGGAAAGTTCAGGAGGAAAAAGAGGAAAGTTCAGGAGGAGAAGGAGGAAAGTTCAGGAGGAAAAGGAGGAAAGTTCAGGAGGAGAAAGAGGAAAGTTCAGGAGGAAAAGGAGGAAAGTTCAGGAGGAGAAGGAGGAAAGTTCAGGAGGAAAAGGAGGAAAGTTCAGGAGGAAAAGGAGTAAAGTTCAGGAGGAAAAGGAGGAAAGTTCAGGAGGAAAAAGAGGAAAGTTCAGGAGGAAAAAGAGGAAAGTTCAGGAGGAAAAAGAGGAAAGTTCAGGAGGAAAAGGAGGAAAGTTCAGGAGGAAAAAGAGGAAAGTTCAGGAGGAAAAGGAGGAAAGTTCAGGAGGAAAAGGAGGAAAGTTCAGGAGGAAAAAGAGGAAAGTTCAGGAGGAAAAGGAGGAAAGTTCAGGAGGAAAAGGAGGAAAGTTCAGGAGGAGAAGGAGGAAAGTTCAGGAGGAAAAAGAGGAAAGTTCAGGAGGAAAAGGAGGAAAGTTCAGGAGGAGAAAGAGGAAAGTTCAGGAGGAAAAAGAGGAAAGTTCAGGAGGAAAAGGAGGAAAGTTCAGGAGGAAAAGGAGGAAAGTTCAGGAGGAAAAAGAGGAAAGTTCAGGAGGAAAAAGAGGAAAGTTCAGGAGGAAAAGGAGGAAAATTCAGGAGGAAAAGGAGGAAAGTTCAGGAGGAGAAGGAGGAAAGTTCAGGAGGAAAAAGAGGAAAGTTCAGGAGGAGAAGGAGGAAAGTTCAGGAGGAGAAGGAGGAAAGTTCAGGAGGAAAAAGAGGAAAGTTCAGGAGGAAAAGGAGGAAAGTTCAGGAGGAAAAAGAGGAAAGTTCAGGAGGAAAAAGAGGAAAGTTCAGGAGGAAAAGGAGGAAAATTCAGGAGGAAAAGGAGGAAAGTTCAGGAGGAAAAGGAGGAAAGTTCAGGAGGAGAAAGAGGAAAGTTCAGGAGGAGAAAGAGGAAAGTTCAGGAGGAAAAAGAGGAAAGTTCAGGAGGAGAAAGAGGAAAGTTCAGGAGGAAAAGGAGGAAAGTTCAGGAGGAAAAAGAGGAAAGTTCAGGAGGAGAAAGAGGAAAGTTCAGGAGGAGAAAGAGGAAAGTTCAGGAGGAAAAGGAGGAAAGTTCAGGAGGAAAAAGAGGAAAGTTCAGGAGGAAAAGGAGGAAAGTTCAGGAGGAAAAAGAGGAAAGTTCAGGAGGAAAAGGAGGAAAGTTCAGGAGGAAAAGGAGGAAAATTCAGGAGGAGAAAGAGGAAAGTTCAGGAGGAAAAAGAGGAAAGTTCAGGAGGAAAAAGAGGAAAGTTCAGGAGGAAAAGGAGGAAAGTTCAGGAGGAAAAGGAGGAAAATTCAGGAGGAAAAGGAGGAAAGTTCAGGAGGAGAAGGAGGAAAGTTCAGGAGGAAAAAGAGGAAAGTTCAGGAGGAAAAAGAGGAAAGTTCAGGAGGAAAAAGAGGAAAGTTCAGGAGGAAAAAGAGGAAAGTTCAGGAGGAAAAGGAGGAAAGTTCAGGAGGAAAAGGAGGAAAGTTCAGGAGGAAAAAGAGGAAAGTTCAGGAGGAAAAAGAGGAAAGTTCAGGAGGAAAAAGAGGAAAGTTCAGGAGGAGAAGGAGGAAAGTTCAGGAGGAGAAGGAGGAAAGTTCAGGAGGAAAAAGAGGAAAGTTCAGGAGGAAAAGGAGGAAAGTTCAGGAGGAAAAAGAGGAAAGTTCAGGAGGAAAAAGAGGAAAGTTCAGGAGGAAAAGGAGGAAAATTCAGGAGGAAAAGGAGGAAAGTTCAGGAGGAAAAGGAGGAAAGTTCAGGAGGAGAAAGAGGAAAGTTCAGGAGGAGAAAGAGGAAAGTTCAGGAGGAAAAAGAGGAAAGTTCAGGAGGAAAAAGAGGAAAGTTCAGGAGGAGAAGGAGGAAAGTTCAGGAGGAAAAGGAGGAAAGTTCAGGAGGAAAAGGAGGAAAGTTCAGGAGGAAAAGGAGGAAAGTTCAGGAGGAAAAGGAGGAAAGTTCAGGAGGAAAAGGAGGAAAGTTCAGGAGGAAAAGGAGGAAAGTTCAGGAGGAAAAGGAGGAAAGTTCAGGAGGAAAAGGAGGAAAGTTCAGGAGGAGAAGGAGGAAAGTTCAGGAGGAAAAGGAGGAAAGTTCAGGAGGAAAAGGAGGAAAGTTCAGGAGGAAAAGGAGGAAAGTTCAGGAGGAAAAAGAGGAAAGTTCAGGAGGAAAAGGAGGAAAGTTCAGGAGGAAAAGGAGGAAAGTTCAGGAGGAAAAGGAGGAAAGTTCAGGAGGAAAAAGAGGAAAGTTCAGGAGGAGAAGGAGGAAAGTTCAGGAGGAAAAGGAGGAAAGTTCAGGAGGAAAAGGAGGAAAGTTCAGGAGGAAAAGGAGGAAAGTTCAGGAGGAAAAAGAGGAAAGTTCAGGAGGAAAAGGAGGAAAGTTCAGGAGGAAAAGGAGGAAAGTTCAGGAGGAAAAGGAGGAAAGTTCAGGAGGAAAAAGAGGAAAGTTCAGGAGGAGAAGGAGGAAAGTTCAGGAGGAAAAGGAGGAAAGTTCAGGAGGAAAAGGAGGAAAGTTCAGGAGGAGAAGGAGGAAAGTTCAGGAGGAAAAAGGAGGAAAGTTCAGGAGGAAAAAGAGGAAAAGGAGGAAAGTTCAGGAGGAAAAGGAGGAAAGTTCAGGAGGAGAAGGAGGAAAGTTCAGGAGGAAAAAGAGGAAAGTTCAGGAGGAAAAGGAGGAAAGTTCAGGAGGAAAAGGAGGAAAGTTCAGGAGGAAAAAGAGGAAAGTTCAGGAGGAAAAGGAGGAAAGTTCAGGAGGAAAAGGAGGAAAGTTCAGGAGGAAAAAGAGGAAAGTTCAGGAGGAGAAAGAGGAAAGTTCAGGAGGAGAAAGAGGAAAGTTCAGGAGGAAAAGGAGGAAAGTTCAGGAGGAAAAGGAGGAAAGTTCAGGAGGAAAAAGAGGAAAGTTCAGGAGGAGAAGGAGGAAAGTTCAGGAGGAAAAAGAGGAAAGTTCAGGAGGAGAAAGAGGAAAGTTCAGGAGGAAAAAGAGGAAAGTTCAGGAGGAGAAGGAGGAAAGTTGAAGAAACGTTTCTCCAGTGACTCTTGTCTCACTGCAGGAACAGATACTTGACCAGTTCGAGGATAAACAACCACACAGTGACTCGTGTGGGGGAGAAACAGCCTTTTCAGAATCCGTCTGTGATATCTGGGTTCAGAGTCTCGTGGTCAGATTAACCGTGTCATGTGTTCGTTCTGCAGCTGCGATGTGGTTCCTGAAGACACAGACGCAGAAATCACCTGTGACGACGTCAAAGCCGAGTAAGTCTTTTTACAAACGGATTCCACATCGATAACACCCGATTCAAACCACCCGTCAGCTGAGGGGGGACCACCAAGTGTTCTAACGTTCCCCCCTCACTGCACGGAACCATCACACGACCTGCAGGACAGAACACAAACAGGGCGGTGTCGGCGGAAGACCTCAGAGCTGGACAAGGAGAGGACACTGAGCTGACTCCGCTCACCCTCTGAACCCTCAGTCTGAGCTTCTGAACTCTAGGGGGCGATGCAGAGTCCCACTGGTTTAACCTCTTAACTCCCGCCTCAACCCAGACGAGCTTTTTCCTCACGTCATCACGTTTTTTTACATCATTTTTTTGTTGGGTGTTCAACTCATTTTTGTCACATTTTTGTTCATTTTTTCGTCAATTTTTTATCAAATTTTTCTTATTTTTTTTAACATTTTGTCAATTTTTTGTCCATTTTTTATCAATTTTTTGTCAATTTTTTGTCACATTTTTTGTCATTTTTTTGTCACATTTTGTTAATTTTTTTGTCCATTTATAGTGATTTTTTTTGTTCATTTTTTGTCAATTTTTTATAAAATTTTTGTCATTTTTTGTCACATTTTGTCAATTTTTTGTCAATTTTTTGTCATTTTTTCGTCCATTTTTTGTCATTTTTTCGTCCATTTTTTGTCATTTTTTTTGTCATTTTTTCGTCAATTTTTTGTCATTTTTTTGTTACATTTTTTATTAAATTTTTTGTCATTTTTTCGTCCATTTTTTGTCATTTTTTGTCACATTTTGTCAATTTTTTGTCCATTTTTTGTCATTTTTTTGTCCATTTTTTATCAATTTTTTGTCATTTTTTTGTTACATTTTTTATTAAATTTTTGTCATTTTTTGTCACATTTTGTTAATTTTTTTGTCCATTTTTAGTGATTTTTTTTGTTCATTTTTTGTCAATTTTTTTTAAAATTTTTGTCATTTTTTGTCATTTTTTGTCACATTTTGTCCATTTTTTGTCAATTTTTTGTCATTTTTTTGTCATTTTTTTGTCATTTTTTTGTTACATTTTGTTAATTTTTTTGTCAATTTTTTATTATATTTTTGTCATTTTTTTGTTACATTTTTTTAATTTTTTCGTCAATTTTTTGTCCATTTCTTGTGACATTTTTGTGACATTTTTTCCACTTTTTCATAAATTTTTCGTCACTTTTTTGTCACATTTCCATCATTGTTTTCGTCTAAGTTTTATTGCTCTTTTCCAGAAGCTTTTGGATTGGGGTAAAGCTGGAGAAAAGGTGCTCGGTTCAGGTGGGGGTTCGGGGGTTGAGAGGATCTTTAGTCCCCTGTGCTGTGGGGCTCCTGAATGAAGCAGCGTCCTGAACACACAGAACTTTCTCGCCGCCTGTGTGTTCGCAGCTGGTGCCTCATTTGAAAGCTAAGACCTTGCGGTGTGTGTGTGTGTGTGTGTGTGTGTGTGTGTGTGTGTGTGTGTGTGTGTGTGTGTGTGTGTGTGTGTGTGTGTGTGTGTGTGTGAGGCACATGTGTGATTCGTGACGCTTGTGTCGCAGATGCAGTTCCAAACTGTCCGGAGTGTCCGACGGCGCCGACGACGCCCCCTTTACCGCGGCGTTCCAGACGGTCTGTGAAGAGATGTTCTGCAAATACCCGGAGCAGGACGGACTCTTGTGCCACGTGCTGGACGCCTTCGCCAGACGGACCGAGAAGGAGGACTGGAGGGACGCCGCCGCCTGTGGTGAGATCAACATGAACATGAGCAGACGCTTCAGGAACCTGGAGCAGACTCAGGGAGATAACATTTTTGTCTTTTTTTGTTGCATTTTGTCATTTTTTTGTAATTTTTTGTCACATTTTTGTCATTTTTTTGTCAATTTTTTGTAATTTTTTTGTCAATTTTTTGTCATTTTTTTGTCACATTTTTGTCATTTTTTTGTCACATTTTTGTCATTTTTTTGTCAATTTTTTGTCATTTTTTGTCACATTTTTGTAATTTTTTTGTCACATTTTTGTCATTTTTTTGTCAATTTTTTGTCATTTTTTTGTCACATTTTTGTTATTTTTTTGTTATTTTTTTGTCACATTTTTGTAATTTTTTTGTCATTTTTTGTCATTTTTTTGTCACATTTTTCTCATTTTTTTGTCACATTTTTGTCATTTTTTGTAATTTTTTTGTAATTTTTTTGTCAAATTTTTCTCATTTTTTTGTCACATTTTTGTAATTTTTTTGTCACATTTTTGTAATTTTTTTGTAATTTTTTTGTAAATTTTTGAAATTTTTTGAAATTTTTTGAAATTTTTTGAAATTTTTGTCCATTTTTTGTCATTTTTTGTCACATTTTTGTCTTTTTTTGTCAATTTTTTGTCATTTTTTGTCACATTTTTTCATTTTTTTGTCATTTTTTTGTCATTTTTTTGTCAATTTTTTGTCATTTTTTTGTCACATTTTTGTAATTTTTTTGTCACATTTTTGTCATTTTTTTGTCAATTTTTTGTCCTTTTTTGTCACATTTTTGTCATTTTTTTGTCAATTTTTTGTCATTTTTTTGTCACATTTTTGTAATTTTTTTGTAATTTTTTTGTCACATTTTTGTCATTTTTTTGTTATTTTTTTGTCACATTTTTGTAATTTTTTTGTCATTTTTTGTCATTTTTTTGTCACATTTTTCTCATTTTTTTTGTCACATTTTTGTCATTTTTTTGTCATTTTTTTGTCACATTTTTGTAATTTTTGTGTAATTTTTTTGTCACATTTTGGTCATTTTTTGTCATTTTTTGTCATTTTTTTGTCATTTTTTTGTCAAATTTTTCTCATTTTTTTGTCACATTTTTGTAATTTTTTTGTCACATTTTTGTAATTTTTTAGTAATTTTTTTGTAAATTTTTGAAATTTTTTGAAATTTTTTGAAATTTTTTGTCCATTTTTTGTCATTTTTTGTCACATTTTTGTCATTTTTGTTGCATTTCTGTGTTGTGGGACTGGGGAAGGGTTCTTCTTCATTTGAGCACAGACGTGATGTTGATGATGATGATGATGATGAAGTTGATGATGATGATGATGATGATGATGAAGTTGATGATGATGATGATGATGATGATGATGATGATGATGATGATGAAGTTGATGATGATGATGATGATGATGATGATGATGAAGTTGATGATGATGATGATGATGTTGATGATGATGATGATGTTGATGATGATGATGATGATGTTGATGATGATGATGATGTTGATGATGATGATGAAGTTGATGATGATGATGATGATGTTGATGATGATGATGATGTTGATGATGATGATGATGATGATGATGCCTCTTCAGCCGTCTCCGTGTGCGCCGCTCACCCGTGTGCGTCCCAGGAGTTCTGCGGCCTGTCCGATGGCCACGCCTCCTGCCTCTGCCAGGCCGTGTCTGTGAAGACGTTCAAAGAGAACGACGCCTATGGTAAGTTCAGCCTCACACGTTCTCCTCATGTTCTCACTCAGCACAGCCTTCAGGAACGAAGACGAGCAGGGAGCCGCCATGGAGGACGTTTCAGCACTGTTCCATCACAATAATAATAAAGTTCTGAAGAGCCGAAGCGATGCAGGTGTAGATCTTTGCAGCACAGATTTACAAACGTCTGAAGCATCAACACCTCATCGTTCTGGAGAAAGTCCACAGATACTGAGATACATGTTCTGTCCTCAGTCTGTCTCTGTGACGTTTCAAAGTCCGGTTCCTGAATGGGTCGCCTTTGTTCCTCTGGTGTTTAGGAAAAGCTCCCACCTGCTCCAAGAACTCCGTGTCCCTGACTGTCGTGGACTGCCTGGTCCGAGAGAAAGGCTTCGACCCCGAGGGGCTTCACCTGATGGACCCGAGCTGCAAAGGCTCCAACGAGGCCGGGGAGACCACCTTCACCTACAGCTCCAGCCAGCTCTGCGCCGGGGAATACACGGTCCGTCTGAGTCCTGAGCGAGTCCCAGGGTCCGAGGGTCTGCCCGAGGGTCTGAGGGACTCGTCTGACCTTCTGGTTCCATCGTTCACAGATGCTGAAGGACGGACAGACCATCTCCTTCTCCAACGAGGTCCGGAACGTGCAGAGCGGCACCGTGGCCTTCGAGGACTCCTTCGCCCTGGACTTCTCCTGCACCTACGCCCAGCCGCCAGAGCCCATGACCGCGTCCTTCCGCATCGCCGACGGGTGAGCCCTCTCTGACCTCAGACTCTGACCTCAGACTCTGACCTCTGACCTCAGACTCTGACCTCAGTCCGCCTCTGACCTGCTCGGTTCCTCCGCAGCTCCGTGTCCGTGACCTACGAGAGCGGGGCCTTCAGCTTCTCCTTGACGTTCGGCCTCTTCTCCGACTCCGACCTCTCGGCGGCGGTGGAGTCGGACACGGAGCTGGCCCTGAACCAGCTGGTGTGGGCGTCGGTCAAAGCGGACGGCGTCGAAGGAGACGCTCTGGCTCTGGTCCTGGACAGATGCTGGGCCACGCCTGAAGCCGAGTCCGACGGCGAGAAGAAGCACGACCTCATCAGCGGCGGGTACGACCTCTCTCCTGGTGATCGTCTCGTCTCAGTCAGAAACCTGGTGATCGTCTCGTCTCAGTCAGAAACCTGGTGATCGTCTCGTCTCTGTGAGAAACCTGGTGATCGTCTCGTCTCTGTCAGAAACCTGGTGATCGTCTCGTCTCAGTCAGAAACCTGGTGATCGTCTCGTCTCAGTCAGAAACCTGGTGATCGTCTCAGTGAGAAACCTGGTGATCATCTCGTCTCTGTCAGAAACCTGGTGATCGTCTCGTCTCAGTGAGAAACCTGGTGATCGTCTCGTCTCTGTCAGAAACCTGGTGATCGTCTCGTCTCTGTGAGAAACCTGGTGATCGTCTCGTCTCAGTGAGAAACCTGGTGATCATCTCGTCTCAGTCTGAAACCTGGTGATCGTCTCGTCTCAGTGAGAAACCTGGTGATCGTCTCGTCTCAGTGAGAAACCTGGTGATCATCTCGTCTCAGTCAGAAACCTGGTGATCGTCTCGTCTCAGTGAGAAACCTGGTGATCGTCTCGTCTCAGTCAGAAACCTGGTGATCGTCTCGTCTCAGTCAGAAACCTGGTGATCGTCTCGTCTCTGTCAGAAACCTGGTGATCGTCTCGTCTCTGTCAGAAACCTGGTGATCGTCTCGTCTCTGTCAGAAACCTGGTGATCATCTCGTCTCTGTCAGAAACCTGGTGATCGTCTCGTCTCAGTGAGAAACCTGGTGATCGTCTCGTCTCAGTCAGAAACCTGGTGATCGTCTCGTCTCTGTCAGAAACCTGGTGATCGTCTCGTCTCAGTCAGAAACCTGGTGATCGTCTCGTCTCTGTCTGAAACCTGGTGATCGTCTCGTCTCTGTGAGAAACCTGGTGATCGTCTCGTCTCTGTCTGAAACCTGGTGATCGTCTCGTCTCAGTCAGAAACCTGGTGATCGTCTCGTCTCTGTCTGAAACCTGGTGATCGTCTCGTCTCTGTGAGAAACCTGGTGATCGTCTCGTCTCTGTGAGAAACCTGGTGATCGTCTCGTCTCTGTCTGAAACCTGGTGATCGTCTCGTCTCTGTCAGAAACCTGGTGATCGTCTCGTCTCAGTCAGAAACCTGGTGATCGTCTCGTCTCTGTCTGAAACCTGGTGATCGTCTCGTCTCTGTGAGAAACCTGGTGATCGTCTCGTCTCTGTCTGAAACCTGGTGATCGTCTCGTCTCAGTCAGAAACCTGGTGATCGTCTCGTCTCTGTCTGAAACCTGGTGATCGTCTCGTCTCTGTGAGAAACCTGGTGATCGTCTCGTCTCTGTCTGAAACCTGGTGATCGTCTCGTCTCTGTGAGAAACCTGGTGATCGTCTCGTCTCTGTGAGAAACCTGGTGATCGTCTCGTCTCAGTCAGAAACCTGGTGATCGTCTCGTCTCTGTCTGAAACCTGGTGATCGTCTCGTCTCAGTCAGAAACCTGGTGATCGTCTCGTCTCAGTGAGAAACCTGGTGATCGTCTCGTCTCTGTCAGAAACCTGGTGATCGTCTCGTCTCTGTCAGAAACCTGGTGATCGTCTCATCTCTGTGAGAAACCTGGTGATCGTCTCGTCTCTGTCAGAAACCTGGTGATCGTCTCGTCTCTGTGAGAAACCTGGTGATCGTCTCGTCTCAGTGAGAAACCTGGTGATCATCTCGTCTCAGTCTGAAACCTGGTGATCGTCTCGTCTCAGTGAGAAACCTGGTGATCGTCTCGTCTCAGTCAGAAACCTGGTGATCATCTCGTCTCTGTCAGAAACCTGGTGATCGTCTCGTCTCAGAGAGAAACCTGGTGATCGTCTCGTCTCTGTGAGAAACCTGGTGATCGTCTCGTCTCAGTCAGAAACCTGGTGATCGTCTCGTCTCAGAGAGAAACCTGGTGATCGTCTCGTCTCTGTCTGAAACCTGGTGATCGTCTCGTCTCTGTCAGAAACCTGGTGATCGTCTCGTCTCTGTGAGAAACCTGGTGATCGTCTCGTCTCTCTGAGAAACCTGGTGATCGTCTCGTCTCTGTCAGAAACCTGGTGATCGTCTCATCTCTGTGAGAAACCTGGTGATCGTCTCGTCTCAGTCAGAAACCTGGTGATCGTCTCGTCTCTGTGAGAAACCTGGTGATCGTCTCGTCTCTGTGAGAAACCTGGTGATCGTCTCGTCTCTGTCAGAAACCTGGTGATCGTCTCGTCTCAGTCAGAAACCTGGTGATCGTCTCGTCTCTCTGAGAAACCTGGTGATCGTCTCGTCTCTGTCAGAAACCTGGTGATCGTCTCGTCTCTGTCAGAAACCTGGTGATCGTCTCGTCTCAGAGAGAAACCTGGTGATCGTCTCGTCTCTGTCAGAAACCTGGTGATCGTCTCGTCTCAGTCAGAAACCTGGTGATCGTCTCGTCTCTGTGAGAAACCTGGTGATCGTCTCGTCTCTGTCAGAAACCTGGTGATCGTCTCGTCTCAGTCAGAAACCTGGTGATCGTCTCGTCTCTGTCAGAAACCTGGTGATCGTCTCGTCTCTGTCAGAAACCTGGTGATCGTCTCGTCTCAGTCAGAAACCTGGTGATCGTCTCGTCTCAGTCAGAAACCTGGTGATCGTCTCGTCTCTGTGAGAAACCTGGTGATCGTCTCGTCTCAGTGAGAAACCTGGTGATCGTCTCAGTGAGAAACCTGGTGATCGTCTCATCTCAGTCAGAAACCTGGTGATCGTCTCGTCTCTGTGAGAAACCTGGTGATCGTCTCAGTGAGAAACCTGGTGATCGTCTCGTCTCAGTCAGAAACCTGGTGATCGTCTCGTCTCTGTGAGAAACCTGGTGATCGTCTCAGTGAGAAACCTGGTGATCGTCTCATCTCAGTCAGAAACCTGGTGATCGTCTCGTCTCTGTGAGAAACCTGGTGATCGTCTCGTCTCTGTCTGAAACCTGGTGATCGTCTCGTCTCAGTCAGAAACCTGGTGATCGTCTCGTCTCAGTGAGAAACCTGGTGATCGTCTCGTCTCAGTCAGAAACCTGGTGATGATCTCGTCTCAGTCAGAAACCTGGTGATCGTCTCGTCTCTGTGAGAAACCTGGTGATCGTCTCGTCTCTGTCAGAAACCTGGTGATCGTCTCGTCTCTGTGAGAAACCTGGTGATCGTCTCAGTGAGAAACCTGGTGATCGTCTCATCTCAGTCAGAAACCTGGTGATCGTCTCGTCTCTGTGAGAAACCTGGTGATCGTCTCGTCTCAGTCAGAAACCTGGTGATCGTCTCGTCTCTGTGAGAAACCTGGTGATCGTCTCGTCTCAGTCAGAAACCTGGTGATCGTCTCGTCTCTGTCAGAAACCTGGTGATCGTCTCGTCTCTGTCAGAAACCTGGTGATCGTCTCGTCTCTGTCAGAAACCTGGTGATCGTCTCGTCTCTGTCTGAAACCTGGTGATCGTCTCGTCTCAGTCAGAAACCTGGTGATCGTCTCGTCTCAGTGAGAAACCTGGTGATCGTCTCGTCTCAGTCAGAAACCTGGTGATGATCTCGTCTCAGTCAGAAACCTGGTGATCGTCTCGTCTCTGTGAGAAACCTGGTGATCGTCTCGTCTCAGACTGCGCTCGCGTCTGTTGCAGATGCGCCTCTGGCTCCGACGGGAAGGTGAAGCTTCTGTCCAACGCCGTGGGCCTGGAGTCCACCTTCAGGTTCAACGTGTTCTCCTTCGTGGACGTGGAGGGCGTGGACCTGTACCTGCACTGCCAGGCCTCGCTGTGCGTGAAGGCGGACGGCTGTGAGAAGGTACGGACCACAGGAACAAACTAACGTGTGGACTCCAGCTGACGCTCTTTTCATTCCAGACGTGCGAGTGAGCGGCTCTGCAGCGCCCCCTACAGCACCGGCACCCACAGATGTTTGGAGATGGTTCTGGTCTGGGTTTGACCCTGGGGGCGTCTTTAACCTCAACTTTATTTCCTTTATTTCCTCCTTATTGTAATCGGTTTATATGTGACAGGGCTGCGCCTGGAATAAAGAGTTCACTGAGGGTTTACTGAGGGTTTACTGAGGGTTTACTGAGAGTTTACTGAGAGTTTACTGAGAGTTTACTGAGAGTTTACTGAGAGTTTACTGAGGGTTTACTGAGGGTTTACTGAGGGTTTACTGAGGGTTTACTGAGGGTTTACTGAGGGTTTACTGAGGGTTTACTGAGGGTTTACTGAGAGTTTACTGAGAGTTTACTGAGAGTTTACTGAGGGTTTACTGAGGGTTTACTGAGGGTTTACTGAGAGTTTACTGAGAGTTTACTGAGAGTTTACTGAGAGTTTACTGAGGGTTTACTGAGGGTTTACTGAGTGTTTACTGAGTGTTTACTTAGAGTTTACTGAGGGTTTACTGAGAGTTTACTGAGGGTTTACTGAGGGTTTACTGAGAGTTTACTGAGGGTTTACTGAGGGTTTACTTAGAGTTTACTGAGAGTTTACTGAGAGTTTACTGAGAGTTTACTGAGAGTTTACTGAGGGTTTACTGAGAGTTTACTGAGGGTTTACTGAGGGTTTACTGAGAGTTTACTGAGGGTTTACTGAGGGTTTACTTAGAGTTTACTGGGAGTTTACTGAGAGTTTACTGAGTGTTTACTTAGAGTTTACTGAGGGTTTACTGAGGGTTTACTGAGAGTTTACTGAGAGTTTACTGAGGGTTTACTGAGGGTTTATTGAGAGTTTACTGAGAGTTTACTGAGGGTTTACTGAGAGTTTACTGAGGGTTTACTGAGAGTTTACTGAGGGTTTACTGAGAGTTTACTGAGAGTTTACTCAGAGTTTACTGAGAGTTTACTCAGAGTTTACTGAGAGTTTACTGAGAG
The DNA here is from genome assembly GCF_951799975.1 of Gobius niger. NCBI lineage: Eukaryota > Metazoa > Chordata > Actinopteri > Gobiiformes > Gobiidae > Gobius > Gobius niger. The sequence goes on from NW_027639332.1 coordinate 313,782, forward strand.
TTTACTGAGAGTTTACTGAGAGTTTACTGAGGGTTTACTCAGAGTTTACTGAGAGTTTACTGAGGGTTTACTGAGAGTTTACTGAGGGTTTACTGAGAGTTTACTGAGGGTTTACTGAGGGTTTACTGAGAGTTTACTGAGGGTTTACTGAGAGTTTACTGAGGGTTTACTGAGGGTTTACTGAGGGTTTACTGAGGGTTTACTGAGAGTTTACTGAGGGTTTACTGAGGGTTTACTGAGGGTTTACTGAGGGTTTACTGAGAGTTTACTGAGGGTTTACTGAGAGTTTACTGAGGGTTTACTGAGAGTTTACTGAGGGTTTACTTAGAGTTTACTGAGAGTTTACTGAGAGTTTACTGAGGGTTTACTCAGAGTTTACTGAGAGTTTACTGAGGGTTTACTGAGGGTTTACTGAGGGTTTACTGAGAGTTTACTGAGGGTTTACTGAGAGTTTACTGAGGGTTTACTGAGGGTTTACTGAGAGTTTACTGAGGGTTTACTGAGAGTTTACTGAGGGTTTACTGAGAGTTTACTTAGAGTTTACTCAGAGTTTACTGAGGGTTTACTGAGAGTTTACTGAGGGTTTACTGAGAGTTTACTTAGAGTTTACTCAGAGTTTACTGAGAGTTTACTGAGAGTTTACTGAGGGTTTACTGAGGGTTTACTGGGAGTTTACTGAGAGTTTACTGAGGGTTTACTCAGAGTTTACTGAGGGTTTACTGAGAGTTTACTGAGAGTTTACTCAGAGTTTACTGAGGGTTTACTGAGAGTTTACTTAGAGTTTACTGAGGGTTTACTGAGGGTTTACTGGGAGTTTACTGAGAGTTTACTGAGGGTTTACTCAGAGTTTACTGAGGGTTTACTGAGGGTTTACTGAGAGTTTACTTAGAGTTTACTGAGGGTTTACTGAGGGTTTACTGGGAGTTTACTGAGAGTTTACTGAGGGTTTACTCAGAGTTTACTGAGGGTTTACTGAGGGTTTACTGGGAGTTTACTGAGAGTTTACTGAGGGTTTACTCAGAGTTTACTGAGGGTTTACTGGGAGTTTACTGAGAGTTTACTGAGGGTTTACTGAGGGTTTACTGAGAGTTTACTTAGAGTTTACTGAGAGTTTACTGAGGGTTTACTCAGAGTTTACTGAGGGTTTACTGAGGGTTTACTGAGAGCAGAGAGAGTTCCCTCAGTGATGAACTTCCAGAGAATGTGGTGAATCCGTTCATGATCAGGATTTGTCCCATAAATGAGCAGCCCTGATGTTTAATCAATATTTAATCAATATTTAATCAATATTTAATCAATATTTAATCATATTAAGTCATGTTTTATTGTGTCTCCGCCTCCGCACGGCCCAGAGGTTCAACAACTGTTCACTCCAAGTCCCTCCAGGCCAAGATCCCAAACCCAGACTAAACCCAGACTAAACCCGGACTAAACCCGGACTAAACCCAGACTAAACCTGGACTAAACCCAGACTAAACCCGGACTAAACCCAGACTAAACCTGGACTAAACCCAGACTAAACCTGGACTAAACCTGGACTAAACCTGGACTAAACCCGGACTAAACCCAGACTAAACCCAGACTAAACCCGGACTAAACCCGGACTAAACCTGGACTAAACCTGGACTAAACCCGGACTAAACCCGGACTAAACCCGGACTAAACCCGGACTAAACCCGGACTAAACCCAGACTAAACCCGGACTAAACCCGGACTAAACCTGGACTAAACCTGGACTAAACCCGGACTAAACCCGGACTAAACCCAGACTAAACCCAGACTAAACCCGGACTAAACCCGGACTAAACCTGGACTAAACCTGGACTAAACCCGGACTAAACCCGGACTAAACCCGGACTAAACCCAGACTAAACCCGGACTAAACCCGGACTAAACCCAGACTAAACCCGGACTAAACCCAGACTAAACCCGGACTAAACCCGGACTAAACCCAGACTAAACCTGGACTAAACCCGGACTAAACCCGGACTAAACCCAGACTAAACCCGGACTAAACCCGGACTAAACCCGGACTAAACCCGGACTAAACCCGGACTAAACCCAGACTAAACCCGGACTAAACCCAGACTAAACCCGGACTAAACCCGGACTAAACCCGGACTAAACCCAGACTAAACCCAGACTAAACCTGGAGGAAAAAGTCTTTGTAATCCTCAGGGAGACTCTGAGTTTAGCTCGGAGCTGGTTTAGGTCTGGGGTTTGGTTTAGGTTTAAGTTTGGGTTTAGGTCTTGGTCTCGGTCTCGGCCTCGGTCTCGGTCTCGGTCTCGGTCTCGGTCTCGGTCTCGGTCTCGGTCTCGGTCTCGGTCTCGGCCTCGGCCTCGGCCTCGGCCTCGGCCTCGGCCTCGGTCTCGGCCTCGGTCTCGGCCTCGGTCTCGGTCTGGTCTTGGTCTGGGTCTCGGTGGAGACTCAGGAAGGGCCTGTGACGCTGCTGAGAACAGTTTGACTGATTCTTTTGATCCACTGTCTCTGTAACTGTTCCTTTTTCACCTCTGAGCAAAATAAAAGCGTCAGCAACAAATGTGCCTGTGGTTTTATTGTGGAGGGCGAGGGTGTGGTCCACTGTGGTCCACTGTGGTCCACTGTGGTCCACTGTGGTCCACTGTGGTCCACTGTGGTCCACTGTGGTCCACTGTGGTCCGTGTTGGCCCGAGAGAGAAGGGGGCGACTCTGGCTATGTTCTTTAGATCTTTGTGATGTTCTTAATGTGTGGAATAAACGCCAGCTCAGAGTCAAAGATCACACCAGGTTCTTCACCTGAGGGAGGATTAAAGACAGAGACGGTAGTTTGGGTAAAAGTCTCTCCTGATGATGAACATTTAAAGCCACACCGCGTAAAATTTTACCCAATAAATAAAATTTAAATACAAGCATTTATTTTATGACAGATATTTTCATCATTGAAAAATACCTCATAAATGTACAAACAAACATTTATGAGGCTCACCCTTGCTAAGACATGACTGTGAACTTTACTGGGAGTGGGTACGTCTCCAGCTCGTCTCCATGGAGATGTGACGAAAGACAGTCGAATATGGGATTTAAACAGGTTAGTTTCTCATCCATATCCATTCTTTTATTACACACTGCAGCAACAGCATTTTCGGTGTCATTTGGAGCATGTTTTGTTTTGCCGCAACAGTATAGTCCAAAATGTTACGCAGTGTGCCTTTAAGTTTTGTCCTGGTTAAGCTGGAGAAAGTTAAAAAGTCCATTGGCCTGGTGTCATCAGGAGACATCGAGATGTATAACTGTGGATCATCAGCATAACTGTGAAAGTCGACCCCATGTCTCCTGATGACATCACTGAGAGGAGCAGATACAGGTTAAAAAGCACTGGGCCTGAGAGCGACCCCTGGGGCACACCACATGTAATTCCATGGACCTTAGAGGAGCAGGATCCACACTCACCATGAACGTCCTGTCTGTGAGGGAGGAAGTAAAGCATTTGTGTTCAGCACCAGAGAGGCCCATGTGTTTTAAACGAGTTAAAAGAATAGTGTGGTCGACTGTATCAAAGGCTCAGATCCAGAAGAACCAACACTGTGACCTTCTGTGAATCATCATTTAAAATCTTTAAGAGGGCGGTCTCGGTGCTGTGGTTTACCCTAAAGCCGGACTGGAGTTTCTCAGGGACATTTTGTGCAGGAATAAAATCATTAAGTTGGAGAAAGATTTTGCTTAAAAATGGTAAGTTGGAAACTGGTCTGAAATTGTTAAAATCTTCCAAATTGCTCTTCTTCAACAGGGGCCTCACCACCGCCCCTTTAAAGGCAGCAGGGAAGACCCCCGTCTGGAGAGAGCAATTCATCATGTTTAAAAGCTCATTTCTAAAAGATCCATAAAATGTTTTTAAAAACGGCGTTGGGACCGGGTCTAAAAGACATGTGGTGGAACTCACTGAGGAGAAAGCTTTATCAAACATCTCAGCTTTAACCAGGACAAAACTGTCCAGTGTTTCCTCTGGAACAAACAGACCCTCAGATGTGTTTAGAGCCGTGTTACTTTGGGCAGATCAAATATAACATCTGATAGTGTCTCTTTCCTCTGAAGTGTCTGCAAACTCCTCACAGAGGTGTCTGTGGGGTTAAAGGAGTTTTGTCTAAATTAGGGTTTAAAACATTTTCTATTGTTGAGAATCAGACTTTTGGGTTATTTTTATGATTGGTGATTATTGTGGAAAATAATTTGTTTCTTGCATTTCTTATTGCTGTATTGTCGGTCTTTTGTTGAGCACGGAATATTTGATGATTTATTATTATTTTGCTTTTCCTCCATCTGTGTGTGTGTGTGTGTGTGTGTGTGTGTGTGTGTGTGTGTGTGTGTGTGTGTGTGTGTGTGTGTGTGTGTGTGTGTGTGTGTGTGTGTGTGTGTGTGTGTGTGTGTGTGTGTGTGTGTGTGTGTGTGTGTGTGTGTGTGTGTGTGTGTGTGTGTGTGTGTGTGTGTGTGTGTGTAATGTGCAGACAGAGCGTCACAGTTTGGTACAAAACTTTAATAAAACAGAATCATTTACAGAGTTTGGTTCATAAATAAATAAATAAATATCATAAATACGTCTCATTTCAAATAAATATTATTCTTAAATAAACGTGTCCTTGGGCAAAACACTCGTGTCCCTCCTCACTCCTTAACTCCCGCCTGAACCGAGCACATTTTCTCCAGCTTTACCCCAATCCAAAAGCTTCTGGAAAAAAGGTGTGAAAATAGCAACAAAACTGAGACGAAAACAATGATGGAAATGTGACACAAAATTTACAAAAAACGGAAAAAATTTACGAAAAATTGAGAAAAAAATGGACGAAAAAGTGATTAGAATTTGACAAAAGTCACGAAAATGTGACAGAAATGAGTCGACTGCTCGACAAAAAAAGTGATGAAAAAAAATCTGACATGAGGAAAAAGATCATTTAGTTTTGTAGGTCTTAGCTTTCAAATGAGGCGTTACTCTGGCCTACAGGATTTGGGTAAAGCTGAACTGGAGAAAATGCTCTGGGTTCAGGCGGGGGTTAAGAGGTTAATAAAACAGAAGAAGTATTTTGGGGGTACAGTTGTCCCTCAGCGCCCCCTCACTAACACATCTTCCCACGGCTCTGCTGCGTGAGGAGTCTGAGCTTCCCAAGCGGAGGAGCGCGTCCTGGTCCTCCACAGAGAACCTCCAACAACAGTGGTTAGCCTCCGGTGGTTAGCATCTTGTAGCAGAGTGGTTAGCCTCCTGTAGCAGGGTGGTTAGCCTCCTGTAGCAGGGTGGTTAGCCTCCTGTAGTTAGCCTGTAGCAGGGTGGTTAGCCTCCTGTAGCAGGGTGGTTAGCCGCCTGTAGTTAGCCTGTAGCAGGGTGGTTAGCCCCCTGTAGCAGGGTGGTTAGCCTCCTGTAGTTAGCCTGTAGCAGGGAGGTTAGCCTCCTGTAGCAGGGTGGTTAGCCTCCTGTAGTTAGCCTGTAGCAGGGTGGTTAGCCTGTAGCAGGGGGGTTAGCCTCTTGTAGTTAGCCTGTAGCAGGGGGGTTAGCCTGTAGCAGGGTGGTTAGCCTCCTGTAGCAGGGGGGTTAGCCTGTAGCAGGGGGGTTAGCCTGTAGCGAGCGCAGGCCGCGGTGCAGGTCTTGGCAGAAGTCTCGCAGAGCGGTGAGCGTCAGGTGGGCGGCGACCTGAGCCTCGTAGTCGCCGTGGATACGAGACAGAAGGCCGCTCTCGTCCGATTGGTCGGCCACGCCCGGCGACGGCATCATCTGAAGTAAAGAGGCGTGTCTTTATATACAGGTGAGAGTAAAGAGGCGTGTCTTTATATACAGGTGAGAGTAAAGAGGCGTGTCTTTATATACAGGTGAGTAAAGAGGCGTGTCTTTATATACAGGTGAGAGTAAAGAGGCGTGTCTTTATATACAGGTGAGAGTAAAGAGGCGTGTCTTTATATACAGGTGAGAGTAAAGGGGCGTGTCTTTATATACAGGTGAGAGTAAAGGGGCGTGTCTTTATATACAGGTGAGAGTAAAGAGGCGTGTCTTTATATACAGGTGAGAGTAAAGGGGCGTGTCTTTATATACAGGTGAGTAAAGAGGCGTGTCTTTATATACAGGTGTGAGTAAAGAGGCGTGTCTTTATATACAGGTGAGAGTAAAGGGGCGTGTCTTTATATACAGGTGAGAGTAAAGAGGCGTGTCTTTATATACAGGTGAGAGTAAAGAGGCGTGTCTTTATATACAGGTGAGTAAAGAGGCGTGTCTTTATATACAGGTGTGAGTAAAGAGGCGTGTCTTTATATACAGGTGAGAGTAAAGGGGCGTGTCTTTATATACAGGTGAGAGTAAAGGGGCGTGTCTTTATATACAGGTGAGAGTAAAGAGGCGTGTCTTTATATACAGGTGAGTAAAGAGGCGTGTCTTTATATACAGGTGAGAGTAAAGGGGCGTGTCTTTATATACAGGTGAGAGTAAAGAGGCGTGTCTTTATATACAGGTGAGTAAAGAGGCGTGTCTTTATATACAGGTGAGAGTAAAGGGGCGTGTCTTTATATACAGGTGAGAGTAAAGGGGCGTGTCTTTATATACAGGTGAGTAAAGAGGCGTGTCTTTATATACAGGTGAGAGTAAAGAGGCGTGTCTTTATATACAGGTGAGAGTAAAGGGGCGTGTCTTTATATACAGGTGAGAGTAAAGAGGCGTGTCTTTATATACAGGTGAGAGTAAAGAGGCGTGTCTTTATATACAGGTGAGAGTAAAGAGGCGTGTCTTTATATACAGGTGAGAGTAAAGAGGCGTGTCTTTATATACAGGTGAGTAAAGAGGCGTGTCTTTATATACAGGTGAGAGTAAAGGGGCGTGTCTTTATATACAGGTGAGAGTAAAGGGGCGTGTCTTTATATACAGGTGAGAGTAAAGGGGCGTGTCTTTATATACAGGTGAGAGTAAAGAGGCGTGTCTTTATATACAGGTGAGAGTAAAGGGGCGTGTCTTTATATACAGGTGAGTAAAGAGGCGTGTCTTTATATACAGGTGTGAGTAAAGAGGCGTGTCTTTATATACAGGTGAGAGTAAAGAGGCGTGTCTTCATATACAGGTGAGAGTAAAGAGGCGTGTCTTCATATACAGGTGAGAGTAAAGAGGCGTGTCTTTATATACAGGTGAGAGTAAAGAGGCGTGTCTTTATATACAGGTGAGGGTAAAGAGGCGTGTCTTTATATACAGGTGTGAGTAAAGGGGCGTGTCTTTATATACAGGTGAGTAAAGAGGCGTGTCTTTATATACAGGTGAGTAAAGGGGCGTGTCTTTATATACAGGTGAGAGTAAAGAGGCGTGTCTTTATATACAGGTGAGAGTAAAGAGGCGTGTCTTTATATACAGGTGAGTAAAGAGGCGTGTCTTTATATACAGGTGAGAGTAAAGAGGCGTGTCTTTATATACAGGTGAGTAAAGGGGCGTGTCTTTATATACAGGTGAGAGTAAAGAGGCGTGTCTTTATATACAGGTGAGAGTAAAGAGGCGTGTCTTTATATACAGGTGAGAGTAAAGAGGCGTGTCTTTATATACAGGTGAGAGTAAAGGGGCGTGTCTTTATATACAGGTGAGAGTAAAGAGGCGTGTCTTTATATACAGGTGTGAGTAAAGTAAAGGGGCGTGTCTTTATATACAGGTGTGAGTAAAGGGGCGTGTCTTTATATACAGGTGTGAGTAAAGTAAAGGGGCGTGTCTTTATATACAGGTGAGAGTAAAGAGGCGTGTCTTTATATACAGGTGAGAGTAAAGTAAAGAGGCGTGTCTTTATATACAGGTGAGAGTAAAGTAAAGGGGCGTGTCTTTATATACAGGTGTGAGTAAAGGGGCGTGTCTTTATATACAGGTGAGTAAAGAGGCGTGTCTTTATATACAGGTGAGAGTAAAGTAAAGGGGCGTGTCTTTATATACAGGTGAGAGTAAAGAGGCGTGTCTTTATATACAGGTGAGAGTAAAGAGGCGTGTCTTTATATACAGGTGAGTAAAGAGGCGTGTCTTTATATACAGGTGAGAGTAAAGAGGCGTGTCTTTATATACAGGTGAGTAAAGAGGCGTGTCTTTATATACAGGTGAGTAAAGAGGCGTGTCTTTATATACAGGTGAGTAAAGGGGCGTGTCTTTATATACAGGTGAGAGTAAAGAGGCGTGTCTTTATATACAGGTGTGAGTAAAGAGGCGTGTCTTTATATACAGGTGAGAGTAAAGAGGCGTGTCTTTATATACAGGTGAGAGTAAAGAGGCGTGTCTTTATATACAGGTGAGAGTAAAGGGGCGTGTCTTTATATACAGGTGAGAGTAAAGGGGCGTGTCTTTATATACAGGTGAGTAAAGAGGCGTGTCTTTATATACAGGTGAGAGTAAAGAGGCGTGTCTTTATATACAGGTGAGTAAAGAGGCGTGTCTTTATATACAGGTGAGTAAAGAGGCGTGTCTTTATACACAGGTGAGAGTAAAGAGGCGTGTCTTTATATACAGGTGAGAGTAAAGAGGCGTGTCTTTATATACAGGTGAGAGTAAAGAGGCGTGTCTTTATATACAGGTGAGAGTAAAGAGGTGTGTCTTTATATACAGGTGAGAGTAAAGAGGCGTGTCTTTATATACAGGTGAGAGTAAAGAGGCGTGTCTTTATATACAGGTGAGAGTAAAGAGGCGGGTCTTTATATACAGGTGAGAGTAAAGAGGTGTGTCTTTATATACAGGTGAGAGTAAAGAGGCGTGTCTTTATATACAGGTGAGAGTAAAGAGGCGTGTCTTTATATACAGGTGAGAGTAAAGAGGCGTGTCTTTATATACAGGTGAGAGTAAAGAGGCGTGTCTTTATATACAGGTGAGAGTAAAGTAAAGGCTTTACCCCAATACAAAAGCTTCTGGAAAAAAGGTGTGAAAATAGCAACAGAACTGAGACGAAAACACGGACGAAAAATTGAGAAAAAAGTGGAAAAAAAGTGAAAAAAATTACAAAAAAAATTACAAAAAAATTACAAAAAAAATTACAAAAAATTTTACAAAAAAGTGACTAAAAATTGACTAAAAACAGAAAAAAATTAAGAAAAATTTAGAAAAATTTCACGAAAAATCTAGAAAAAATTTACGAAAAAGTGTCAGAATTTGACAAAAAAAATTGAATAATTTGACAAAAAAGTGACAAAAAATTGAGAGTAAAGTAAAGAGGCGTGTCTTTATATACAGGTGAGAGTAAAGAGGCGTGTCTTTATATACAGGTGAGAGTAAAGAGGCGTGTCTTTATATACAGGTGAGAGTAAAGAGGCGTGTCTTTATATACAGGTGAGAGTAAAGAGGCGTGTCTTTATATACAGGTGAGAGTAAAGAGGCGTGTCTTTATATACAGGTGAGTAAAGAGGCGTGTCTTTATATACAGGTGAGAGTAAAGAGGCGTGTCTTTATATACAGGTGAGAGTAAAGAGGCGTGTCTTTATATACAGGTGTGGGTAAAGAGGCGTGTCTTTATATACAGGTGAGAGTAAAGAGGCGTGTCTTTATATACAGGTGAGAGTAAAGAGGCGTGTCTTTATATACAGGTGAGAGTAAAGGGGCGTGTCTTTATATACAGGTGAGAGTAAAGGGGCGTGTCTTTATATACAGGTGAGAGTAAAGAGGCGTGTCTTTATATACAGGTGAGAGTAAAGGGGCGTGTCTTTATATACAGGTGAGAGTAAAGGGGCGTGTCTTTATATACAGGTGAGAGTAAAGAGGCGTGTCTTTATATACAGGTGAGAGTAAAGAGGCGTGTCTTTATATACAGGTGAGAGTAAAGGGGCGTGTCTTTATATACAGGTGAGAGTAAAGGGGCGTGTCTTTATATACAGGTGAGAGTAAAGGGGCGTGTCTTTATATACAGGTGAGAGTAAAGAGGCGTGTCTTTATATACAGGTGGGAGTAAAGAGGCGTGTCTTTATATACAGGTGGGAGTAAAGAGGCGTGTCTTTATATACAGGTGTGAGTAAAGAGGCGTGTCTTTATATACAGGTGTGAGTAAAGAGGCGTGTCTTTATATACAGGTGAGAGTAAAGAGGCGTGTCTTTATATACAGGTGAGAGTAAAGAGGCGTGTCTTTATATACAGGTGAGAGTAAAGAGGCGTGTCTTTATATACAGGTGGGAGTAAAGAGGCGTGTCTTTATATACAGGTGAGTAAAGAGGCGTGTCTTTATATACAGGTGAGAGTAAAGAGGCGTGTCTTTATATACAGGTGAGAGTAAAGAGGCGTGTCTTTATATACAGGTGAGAGTAAAGAGGCGTGTCTTTATATACAGGTGTGAGTAAAGGGGCGTGTCTTTATATACAGGTGAGAGTAAAGGGGCGTGTCTTTATATACAGGTGGGAGTAAAGAGGCGTGTCTTTATATACAGGTGTGAGTAAAGGGGCGTGTCTTTATATACCGGTGAGTAAAGAGGCGTGTCTTTATATACAGGTGAGTAAAGAGGCGTGTCTTTATATACAGGTGAGAGTAAAGAGGCGTGTCTTTATATACAGGTGAGGGTAAAGGGGCGTGTCTTTATATACAGGTGAGAGTAAAGGGGCGTGTCTTTATATACAGGTGAGAGTAAAGAGGCGTGTCTTTATATACAGGTGAGAGTAAAGAGGCGTGTCTTTATATACAGGTGAGAGTAAAGGCGTGTCTTTATATACAGGTGAGAGTAAAGAGGCGTGTCTTTATATACAGGTGAGAGTAAAGGGGCGTGTCTTTATATACAGGTGAGAGTAAAGAGGCGTGTCTTTATATACAGGTGAGAGTAAAGGGGCGTGTCTTTATATACAGGTGTGAGTAAAGAGGCGTGTCTTTATATACAGGTGAGAGTAAAGAGGCGTGTCTTTATATACAGGTGTGAGTAAAGAGGCGTGTCTTTATATACAGGTGTGAGTAAAGGGGCGTGTCTTTATATACAGGTGAGAGTAAAGAGGTGTGTCTTTATATACAGGTGAGAGTAAAGAGGCGGGTCTTTATATACAGGTGAGGGTAAAGAGGCGTGTCTTTATATACAGGTGAGAGTAAAGAGGCGTGTCTTTATATACAGGTGAGAGTAAAGAGGCGTGTCTTTATATACAGGTGAGAGTAAAGAGGCGTGTCTTTATATACAGGTGAGAGTAAAGGGGCGTGTCTTTATATACAGGTGAGAGTAAAGTAAAGGCTTTACCCCAATACAAAAGCTTCTGGAAAAAAGGTGTGAAAATAGCAACAGAACTGAGACGAAAACACGGACGAAAAATTGAGAAAAAAGTGGAAAAAAAGTGAAAAAAATTACAAAAAAAATTACAAAAAAATTACAAAAAAATTATAAAAAATTACAAAAAAATTTACAAAAAAGTGACTAAAAATTGACGAAAAACAGAAAAAAATTACGAAAAATTGAGAAAAATTTCACGAAAAATCTAGAAAAAATTTACGAAAAAGTGTCGGAATTTGACAAAAAAATTTGAATAATTTGACAAAAAAGTGACAAAAAATTGAGAGTAAAGAGGCGTGTCTTTATATACAGGTGAGAGTAAAGTAAAGAGGCGTGTCTTTATATACAGGTGAGAGTAAAGAGGCGTGTCTTTATATACAGGTGAGAGTAAAGTAAAGAGGCGTGTCTTTATATACAGGTGAGAGTAAAGTAAAGAGGCGTGTCTTTATATACAGGTGAGAGTAAAGTAAAGAGGCGTGTCTTTATATACAGGTGAGAGTAAAGGGGCGTGTCTTTATATACAGGTGAGAGTAAAGGGGCGTGTCTTTATATACAGGTGTGAGTAAAGGGGCGTGTCTTTATATACAGGTGAGTAAAGAGGCGTGTCTTTATATACAGGTGAGAGTAAAGAGGCGTGTCTTTATATACAGGTGTGAGTAAAGAGGCGTGTCTTCATATACAGGTGAGAGTAAAGAGGCGTGTCTTCATATACAGGTGAGAGTAAAGAGGCGTGTCTTTATATACAGGTGAGAGTAAAGGGGCGTGTCTTTATATACAGGTGTGAGTAAAGGGGCGTGTCTTTATATACAGGTGGGAGTAAAGTACAGGTGAGGCGTATACTAAAGCGTATATGATGAACTCACCGCTCTGACCTGGAGCTGGAGGTCTCGGAGGTCAACGCTGAGGTCACGGAGCGCGCTCAGTCTGGACGACAGCGCTCCCACAATCCTTTGCTGCTGCTGTAGCCCCTCCCACATGTCGGTCAGGAGGTCGCTCTGAGGGAGAGAGAGAGGCGTGAGGCGGGGCTAAACCATCGCGACGAGGGCATAGGCGACCCGGGACTCACCTGGGTGTAGGTGGGCGGGTCCAGCGGCCTGAGGACCGGCGTGGGCGGGATCTGCAGCTGCGACGCCATCAGGGAGAGGTCGGGGGCGTGGCCCGAGGGGCTGAAGGCGAGTCCGGGCGCGGTCACGGTCTGAGCGTGGATCGAAGACAGACTGCGGAGAACCTTCTGGACCAGGTCCTGAGCCGGGGCCACGGTGACCACGGGGACCGCAGGGACCACGGGGGCCACAGGGGCCACAGGGGCCGCGCCAGCCGGGGCCACAGCGATCAGCAGGACCAGGAAGACTGTAACTGAGAGAGGAAGACTGTCACTGAGAGAGGAAGACTGTCACTGAGAGGAAGACTGTCACTGAGAGGAAGAGTGTCGGAACTGCCACACTAATTATATCCTTCGAACGCAGCGAAGGAGTCGACCAGACCTGTCCCGGATTCCACTCATACCACTGAGATCAAGCTGCTGCAGGGAGAGGGGGGAGAGAGGGGGGAGAGGGGGGAGAGAGAGGGAAAGGTAAACTGAGGTCAGGAGACTCAGCATTAAAGGGGGGGGTTTATTCAGGCTTTCCATCCTGTTATTCTGTCCCTCCCTCATTAAAAACATGGCTGAAGTGTTGCCTTGGCACATTCACGTATTTCTGAGTAATCTGTATAAACTCTGATGGCGGCCATTTTAGGGATAGGTGTTTGTCACATTTTTTTATCACATTTTTTTGAATTTTTATCACATTTTGGTTGATTTTTTGTCATTTTTTTGTCACATTTTTGTTGAATTTTTGTCATTTTTTGTCATATTTTGGTCATTTTTTGGTCATTTTTTTGTCACATTTTTGTTGAATTTTTGTCATTTTTTGTCATTTTTTTTGTCATTTTTTGTCATTTTTTTTCATTTTTTGTCACATTTTTGTCACATTTTTGTCGCGTTTTTGTAGATTTTTTGTCATTTTTTTGTCATTTTTTTGTTGAATTTTTGTTGAATTTTTGTCATTTTTTTGTCATTTTTTGTCACATTTTTTGTCATTTTTTTGTAGAATTTTTGTCACATTTTGGTTGAATTTTTGTCGCGTTTTTGTCATTTTTTTGTCACATTTTGGTTGAATTTTTGGCTGATGGCGGCCATTTTAGGGATAGGTTTGCCTGAGTCCTCCTAGGAACGCCCCCACCTCCTGGAGACGCCTCCGAGCTTTCGTCACCAGCCGAGTAACCAACCACTGCTCCTCAGCAGAACCCCCTCCCCACTGATGCCACAGACAGCGTGTGGAGGGGGCGTGTCTAAAGGCTCAGAGGTTCTTAAAGAGACAGAGGCCTATTTCAAGACATTCACTACAGCCATTTTGAGAGAGACATTTTATACAAGGCAGTTATTCTAATTTACTGCATTTACAGACCAACAGAAGGTTTGTCATCATTGTAGTGAGATATAGACTGGTGCTATGGGACTGACAAAAGCAGAACACGCCCTCTTTAAAGCAGAACACGCCCTCTTTAAAGCAGAACACCCCCTCTTTAAAGCAGAACACCCCCTCTTTAAAGCAGAACACCCCCTCTTTAAAGCAGAACACCCCCTCTTTAAAGCAGAACACGCCCTCTTTAAAGCAGAACACCCCCTCTTTAAAGCAGAACACCCCCTCTTTAAAGCAGAACACCCCCTCTTTAAAGCAGAACACCCCCTCTTTAAAGCAGAACACCCCCTCTTTAAAGCAGAACCTCGTCCTGACCCTGGACCTGGGGGCATAATCAGGTGACCTTTGTACGTTTGCCGACTTTCTGTGGAAACCATCAAAACTACATTTTTTTTACATAAGCGTCAGAAAAACAACTTATCCATTTGTACACTGTAAAAAAAAATCTGTTGTTTTTACAAAAAAAACTTTGGCAGCTGTGGTTGCCAGAATATTTTTGTAAAAAATACAGTAACATGTAAACAAGGTTACGGAATGACCTTCATATTAACATAATAAAACTGTTGACTGCTTTCTATTTTAGCAGTTTTTTTCTGTATATTTACTAAAACCACCCCGTTATTAAAAGAAGTTTTTTCAGTACAATTTACATGATGATTAATGTCAAACACGAGTAATGGTTAAGGTAATTGCTCGTAAACATTAGTTTCAAGTCCTTAAGTTTTTTAGTAATAGACTCCCGTTGTACATTAACTGTATCTGCTTGGTTTTTGTTTTGCAGTTTTTCTGTGTTGAAACTACAAAGAAATGTGATTATTTTAACATCAAGCTTCTTTAAAAGTAACAGTCTTGTGTGGTTAAACATCTAACTAAACATTACTGTTAATTAAACAGTGTTTTATCGTTTTTCAGTTTACGGTTTTTTTCAAATTTAATGGACATTTTTTACAGTGTAATAAAGAAAAAAAAGTGCGATAATGTCATTTATGTGGGGAGTAAAAAAACATAGTTTGGTGGAAGATTCCATTTGATCCGATGAAAAAAGTGAATGAAAGCCTTGCTGTTTGATGTTTTATCGGCACAATTTCACCAAACGACAATTGTTTTCTCTCTGACCATGAGGTTTACAAAAATACATCAGTTTCATCGTTTTACCCACTTGAAGAAAATGTCGTTTAACTTCAGTCGAGATTTATTCAAATAATGAGTCTCGTTTTAGAACCGGCGTGCGCTCAGTCCAAGACCAAAGATGTTGTTCGCGTTCTGCCTCTCCTCCTCTATGGGGGGAAGTTAGAAGTGACTGAGCTCTAGGGCGGCAACTAACCAGTGTTTTGGTAATCGATTAATCCACCCATCATTTTTACCATTAATCCAATGGAGTAAACTTAAGGTAAACGTTTGTAGGCGGCTCCTAGTGCCTATTCTGCTTCTGATTGGACGAGACAAAGACAGATATTTATGAAATTTACGATGTACAAAACACTGCAGACGCTCACTTAAAAAACATCCAAAATACATCATTGTCATGTCTTTTTAGCTCGATTTTAGTCTGTGTTTACTGGAAAACGATTAATCGATTACTGAAATAGTTGACAACTACTTTAGTACTCGATTAGTTGTTGATTAATCGGTTAGTTGTCGATTAATCGCTTAGTTGTCGATTAATCGTTTAGTTGTCGATTAATCGTTTAGTTGTCGATTAATCGTTTAGTTGTCGATTAATCGCTTAGTTGTCGATTAATCGTTTAGTTGTCGATTAATCGTTTAGTTGTCGATTAATCGTTTAGTTGTCGATTAATCGCTTAGTTGTCGATTAATCGTTTAGTTGTCGATTAATCGTTTAGTTGTCGATTAATCGTTTAGTTGTCGATTAATCGCTTAGTGGTCGATTAATCGCTTAGTTGTCGATTAATCGATTAGTTGTCGATTAATCGATTAGTTGTTTGAGCCGTACTGAGCTCTTTCACAAACATTATAATCCACCTTTTCATTTGGGCGGTGTAGACGCTCACGTGGCCGTATTGAAATAGGAACGTGGCTTCCACAGAGGAGAGGAGGAGGAGAGGCTGAATGCTAACAACATCTTTGGTCTGTTTGTCTGAGCGCACTCGTAAAGAGCAGACAGGTACACATCAACTGGTAAACGGTCTCAACTTATAAAGCGCTTTTCCACCTACATTAGGCTCTCAAAGCGCTTTACAGCAAGGATCCACTCACCCATTCACGCTCTCATTCAGACGCTGGGGGCAATGTGGGTGAAGTGTCTTGCCCAAGGACACAACGACAGTGTGCACTTTAGGGCTGCAACTAACGATTATTTCGGTAATCGATTAATCTACCGATCTACCTATTTTTACGATTAATCGATTAATCGCTTGGCTGTGAAAGGTGCGTGGAAATTGTATTTTTTCCATTTTTTTATCACATAAGCTAAAGTGGCGGCGCTCAAGGACATGTTGATGGAGTAAACTTAAAGTAAACGTTTGTAGGAGGCTATTTGTGCTAATTCTGCTCTGATTGGACGAGACAAAGACAGATATTTATGAAATTTACAATGTACAAAACACTGCAGACGCTCACTTTAAAAACAAAGTAGGTTTTCATCCAAAATACATCATTTTCATGTCTTTTTTGCTCTATTTTAGTCTGTGTTTACTAAAAAACCATTAATCGATTCCTGATATAGTTGACAACTATTTTAATAATCGATTAGTCGTCGATTAATCGATTAGTTGTTTCAGCCCTAGTGCACTTTCAGGAGGTGGGATTCGAACCCGCGACCTTCCGATCACGAGACGACCCCGCTCTATCGTCTGAGCCACTGTCGCCCCATCAACTCGTCTCAGGTAAGAAAAACCCTGTCCCTTTAAGACTGGAATCTCTGTGTGTGTGTGTGTGTGTGTGTGTGTATGCGTGTCCGTGCGCGCTCACCTGTGCTGGCGCTCATGTCCCGCGCCGCCTGTGCGTGGTGGTGGTGGAGGAGGTGCTTCCATGTGGCGCCCTGTGGTCGGCCTTATATCCCGGCGCCGCGGGGTTTCCATGTCCGACGCGCCGGCGACTCATCCACGCCGTGTCTCAAGAATCTCCGCGATTTCAGCGTCACCGCGTGCGTCACCGCGGAAACTGCAACTCCCAGAAGGCCGTGCGGCACAGGCGGACACAGGTCCAGGCAGGAGCCGAGCCGGGGGGGGGTTTAGGGGGGGTAGAGGTGAACACTGTGGGAGCAGAGGTGGTGTTAGCAGAGTGATAGTGTTAGTGTTTGTGTTTGTAGAGTTTGTAGAGTTTGTGTTAGTGTCAGACCTGTATTGCGTGTCCGTTTGTCCGTCTTTGCGTCAGAGCTGCCCCAGATTGCGCCACCCGCTCCGTCACTCGCACTTCCTCAAACCGACGGCGCCGCCCTCGGAGCTCGGAGGCCGTTCCTAGGAAGGAGGAGAAGAAGAAGATAAGCTTCCACTGATCTGACGACAGCGGCTCCGAGAACAAACCCCTGGAAAACGGAAGGAGGACGAGCGATTAAAGGAACCGGACGCTGAGCAAACAGTGACACGCACGGAGGGAAAGCCTGAAGCATGACTCACCTGCACTTATCAGACGGGATCATCAGCAGGAAGAGAGAGTTTGGCTTTTATTTACTTATTCTGGAAATCACAGATTAAATACACATCGACTAAAATCTCCAGAAGTAAAAGTAAAGCACATTTGAAACATCAAAGCTCTACAAACCATACACCGGGGCAGGCAACGTCAGGCCAGGAAAAATTATTATGCAAATAAGGGATCGATGACCTGTTAAAGTATCTAAAATGGGAGAAATGGTGTCTTTTTAGAGTGTGTTTAGTTTTAAACATTCCACTTGGTCATATATGATGTAAAACAGTGATTCTCTGGTGGGTCGTGAGCCTATAGGGAACTTATTTTCAATATTTTCCATCTGGAACTACACGGAAACACACTGGGGTCTGTTCAAATTCATATTATTGGGTTGTTTTGATCATTTCAGTCTTGATGGCAAATTTACAGCTTGTTTAATAAAAACATTTCTACAATATTTTACAACAAATACAATATTTTATATGATATGACACATTATAGCTTTATTTGGGTCGCAGCTGGTCATTACGGTAATGGCGGGTCTTTAGAACCACAGTAAAACTGCCTCCCCCTCCCTTCTGTGTGTTTGTTTCCTCCTACCTGGGCGTGGCTTTCCTGGCTTGGCTGCTGGCACACCTGATCCTCATCCATCCTCGTTTACCTGCACTATAAGAAGCCTGGTTCTTCAGCCACTCCTCGCCAGTTCGTCGTCTCTACCATCCAGTTAGTAACGCTTGGCTCCTTCATTGTGAAATCTATACTTTTTGTAACCTGTTTTTTGTGCTCAGGTGCCGGCAGCCATCTTGTCTACTCGCCTGCCTGCCTGGTTCCTCCTGCTCCACCTGTAAAGTTACCTAAACGTACCTGCTTCGTCGTCCTTCTGGGTTAGAGTGAGCCGTGACAGTAACGTTGGCATTTGCAGAAAAGGGTTCTGAACTTTAGGCTGCACTGGTCAGGTTCGGCCCCCGGGGTTTTAGCAATGATGACGACACAAACTTGCCGACCCTGCCCTATACTGTCCTCATGCACTGCCCGATTTACCTTATTACTCTGGGGAATTACTTATACTTTATAATAACTACACCTTATTGAGACTTAATAAATGTTGAATTAACACTTAATTCATCATGAACAATTCATTCATTACACTAACCCTAACCCTAACACTTAATAACTACTTAACTACTACACTTCATTAATGCTTAACTCATAATGAATAGGTCTTAACATATTTCACTTATTCATCATTATTTAATCATTAAATAATTATGGAGTAACCGTTTATAACTACATGTATAGATGACTTATTACACCATGATTAAACCACATGTCAATGATCAATAAGTGTATCAATAATTATAAACTAATACTGCAGTGCATGAGTTACTAACTGTTAGTTAACCTCTTAACTCCCACCTGAACCGAGAGGATCTGTTTCCTCACGTCAGCACATTCTTTTCCATCGTTTTTTTGGTGGGTGTTCAACTCATTTTTGTAACTTTATTTGTCATTTTTTGTCACATTTTTTGTTTGAAGTTGATAAAGAAATAACTGTTGACCCACTGCATGTAGGGATATTACTATATGTCCATCTTGTACTCAGTAAGAGCAGCCGTCACAGAATAAAGTCATATCTAGGTTTGTGAAGAGCGTCGTCTGCAAGTCTGTTCTCACATTTAGTTCCTAAGAACTCCACCTCTCAGAGTTTAAGGGCTGGTTTGTCATTGATGATTTTACGTCATTCTCCAAACAGCTGGCAAAAAGATGCAGTGCTTAGTCCTTGTTGCTCTTACCCTCCCCCATCTGTTCCTGCCGCTTTGGGTTCTATCTACGTTAGCATGGTATATCTTCTCTATGTTAGCATGGTATATCTTCTCTATGTTAGCATGGTATATCTTCTCTATGTTAGCATGGTATATCTTCTCTATGTTAGCATGGTATATCTCCTCTATGTTACCATGGTATATCTCCTCTATGTTAGCATGGTATATCTTCTCTATGTTACCATGGTATATCTTCTCTATGTTAGCATGGTATATCTCCTCTATGTTAGCATGGTATATCTTCCCTATGTTAGCATGGTATATCTCCTCTATGTTACCATGGTATATCTTCCCTATGTTAGCATGGTATATCTTCTCTATGTTACCATGGTATATCTTCTCTATGTTAGCATGGTATATCTTCCCTATGTTACCATGGTATATCTTCTCTATGTTAGCATGGTATATCTTCTCTATGTTAGCATGGTATATCTCCTCTATGTTACCATGGTATATCTTCTCTATGTTAGCATGGTATATCTTCTCTATGTTAGCATGGTATATCTTCCCTATGTTAGCATGGTATAACTTCTATGTTAGCATGGCATATCTTCACTATGTTAGCATGGTATATCTTCTCTATGTTAGCATGGTATATCTTCGCTATGTTAGCATGGTATATCTTCTCTATGTTAGCATGGTATATCTTCTATATGTTAGCATGGTATATCCTCTCTATGTTAGCATGGTATATCTTCTCTAAGTTAGCATGGTATATCTTCTCTATGTTAGCATGGCATATCTTCTCTATGTTAGCATGGCATATCTTCTCTATGTTAGCATGGCATATCTTCTCTATGTTAGCATGGTATATCTTCTGTATGTTAGCATGGTATATCTTCTCTATGTTAGCATGGTATATCTTCTCTATGTTAGCATGGTATATCTTCTCTATGTTAGCATGGCATATCTTCTCTATGTTAGCATGGTATATCTTCTGTATGTTAGCATGGTATATCTTCTCTATGTTAGCATGGTATATCTTCTCTATGTTACCATGGTATATCTTCTCTATGTTATTATGGTATATGTTCTCTATGTTAGCATGGCATATCTTCTCTATGTTAGCATGGCATATCTTCTCTATGTTAGCATGGCATATCTTCTCTATGTTAGCATGGCATATCTTCGCTATGTTAGCATGGCATATCTTCTCTATGTTAGCATGGTATATCTTCTCTATGTTAGCATGGTATATCTTCTCTATGTTACCATGGTATATCTTCTCTATGTTAGCATGGCATATCTTCTCTATGTTAGCATGGCATATCTTCTCTATGTTAGCATGGCATATCTCCGCTATGTTAGCATGGCATATCTTCTCTATGTTAGCATGGTATATCTTCTCTATGTTAGCATGGCATATCTTCGCTATGTTAGCATGGCATATCTTCTCTATGTTAGCATGGTATATCTTCTCTATGCTAGCATGGTATATCTTCTCTATGTTAGCATGGTATATCTTCTCTATGTTAGCATGGCATATCTTCTCTATGTTAGCATGGTATATCTTCTGTATGTTAGCATGGTATATCTTCTCTATGTTAGCATGGTATATCTTCTCTATGTTACCATGGTATATCTTCTCTATGTTATTATGGTATATGTTCTCTATGTTAGCATGGCATATCTTCTCTATGTTAGCATGGCATATCTTCTCTATGTTAGCATGGCATATCTTCTCTATGTTAGCATGGCATATCTTCGCTATGTTAGCATGGCATATCTTCTCTATGTTAGCATGGTATATCTTCGCTATGTTAGCATGGCATATCTTCTCTATGTTAGCATGGTATATCTTCTCTATGTTAGCATGGAATATCTTCTCTATGTTAGCATGGTATATCTTCTCTATGTTAGCATGGTATATCTTCTCTATGTTAGCATGGTATATCTTCTCTATGTTAGCATGGTATATCTTCTCTATGTTAGCATGGTATATCTTCTGTATGTTAGCATGGTATATCTTCTCTATGTTAGCATGGTATATCTTCTCTATGTTATTATGGTATATCTTCTCTATGTTAGCATGGCATATCTTCTCTATGTTAGCATGGCATATCTTCTCTATGTTAGCATGGCATATCTTCGCTATGTTAGCATGGCATATCTTCTCTATGTTAGCATGGTATATCTTCTCTATGTTAGCATGGTATATCTTCGCTATGTTAGCATGGTATATCTTCTCTATGTTACCATGGTATATCTTCTCTATGTTATTATGGTATATCTTCTCTATGTTAGCATGGCATATCTTCTCTATGTTAGCATGGTATATCTTCCCTATGTTAGCATGGTATATCTTCTCTATGTTAGCATGGTATATCTTCGATATGTTAGCATGGTATATCTTCTCTATGTTAGCATGGTATATCTTCTCTATGTTAGCATGGCATATCTTCGCTATGTTAGCATGGCATATCTTCTCTATGTTAGCATGGTATATCTTCTCTATGTTAGCATGGTATATCTTCTCTATGTTAGCATGGTATATCTTCTCTATGTTAGCATGGCATATCTTCTCTATGTTAGCATGGTATATCTTCTGTATGTTAGCATGGTATATCTTCTCTATGTTAGCATGGTATATCTTCTCTATGTTACCATGGTATATCTTCTCTATGTTATTATGGTATATGTTCTCTATGTTAGCATGGCATATCTTCTCTATGTTAGCATGGCATATCTTCTCTATGTTAGCATGGCATATCTTCTCTATGTTAGCATGGCATATCTTCGCTATGTTAGCATGGCATATCTTCTCTATGTTAGCATGGTATATCTTCGCTATGTTAGCATGGCATATCTTCTCTATGTTAGCATGGTATATCTTCTCTATGTTAGCATGGAATATCTTCTCTATGTTAGCATGGTATATCTTCTCTATGTTAGCATGGTATATCTTCTCTATGTTAGCATGGTATATCTTCTCTATGTTAGCATGGTATATCTTCTCTATGTTAGCATGGTATATCTTCTGTATGTTAGCATGGTATATCTTCTCTATGTTAGCATGGTATATCTTCTCTATGTTATTATGGTATATCTTCTCTATGTTAGCATGGCATATCTTCTCTATGTTAGCATGGCATATCTTCTCTATGTTAGCATGGCATATCTTCGCTATGTTAGCATGGCATATCTTCTCTATGTTAGCATGGTATATCTTCTCTATGTTAGCATGGTATATCTTCGCTATGTTAGCATGGTATATCTTCTCTATGTTACCATGGTATATCTTCTCTATGTTATTATGGTATATCTTCTCTATGTTAGCATGGCATATCTTCTCTATGTTAGCATGGTATATCTTCCCTATGTTAGCATGGTATATCTTCTCTATGTTAGCATGGTATATCTTCGATATGTTATTATGGTATATCTTCTCTATGTTAGCATGGCATATCTTCTCTATGTTAGCATGGTATATCTTCGCTATGTTAGCATGGTATATCTTCTCTATGTTAGCATGGTATATCTTCTCTATGTTAGCATGGTATATCTTCGCTATGTTAGCATGGTATATCTTCTCTATGTTACCATGGTATATCTTCTCTATGTTAGCATGGTATATCTTCTCTATGTTAGCATGGCATATCTTCTCTATGTTAGCATGGTATATCTTCCCTATGTTAGCATGGTATATCTTCTCTATGTTAGCATGGTATATCTTCGATATGTTATTATGGTATATCTTCTCTATGTTAGCATGGCATATCTTCTCTATGTTAGCATGGTATATCTTCCCTATGTTAGCATGGCATATCTTCTCTATGTTAGCATGGCATATCTTCTCTATGTTAGCATGGCATATCTTCTCTATGTTAGCATGGTATATCTTCGATATGTTATTATGGTATATCTTCTCTATGTTAGCATGGCATATCTTCTCTATGTTAGCATGGTATATCTTCTCTATGTTAGCATGGTATATCTTCTCTATGTTAGCATGGCATATCTTCTCTATGTTATTATGGTATGTCTTCTCTATTTATTATGGTATACCTTCTCTATGTTAGCATGGTATATCTTCCCTATGTTAGCATGGCATATCTTCTCTATGTTAGCATGGTATATCTTCTCTATGTTAGCATGGTATATCTTCTCTATGTTAGCATGGTATATCTTCTCTATGTTATTATGGTATATCTTCTCTATGTTAGCATGGTATATCTTCTCTATGTTAGCATGGTATATCTTCTCTATGTTAGCATGGTATATCTTCTCTATGTTAGCATGGTATATCTTCTCTATGTTAGCATGGTATATCTTCTCTATGTTAGCATGGTATATCTTCTCTATGTTAGCATGGTATATCTTCTCTATGTTAGCATGGCATATCTTCACTATGTTAGCATGGTATATCTTCTCTATGTTAGCATGGTATATCTTCACTATGTTAGCATGGTATATCTTCTCTATGTTAGCATGGCATATCTTCGCTATGTTTGCATGGCATATCTTCTCTATGTTAGCATGGTATATCTTCTCTATGTTAGCATGGTATATCTTCTCTATGTTAGCATGGTATATCTTCTCTATGTTAGCATGGCATATCTTCTCTATGTTAGCATGGTATATCTTCTGTATGTTAGCATGGTATATCTTCTCTATGTTAGCATGGTATATCTTCTCTATGTTACCATGGTATATCTTCTCTATGTTATTATGGTATATGTTCTCTATGTTAGCATGGCATATCTTCTCTATGTTAGCATGGCATATCTTCTCTATGTTAGCATGGCATATCTTCTCTATGTTAGCATGGCATATCTTCGCTATGTTAGCATGGCATATCTTCTCTATGTTAGCATGGTATATCTTCGCTATGTTAGCATGGCATATCTTCTCTATGTTAGCATGGTATATCTTCTCTATGTTAGCATGGTATATCTTCTCTATGTTAGCATGGTATATCTTCTCTATGTTAGCATGGTATATCTTCTCTATGTTAGCATGGTATATCTTCTCTATGTTAGCATGGTATATCTTCTCTATGTTAGCATGGTATATCTTCTGTATGTTAGCATGGTATATCTTCTCTATGTTAGCATGGTATATCTTCTCTATGTTATTATGGTATATCTTCTCTATGTTAGCATGGCATATCTTCTCTATGTTAGCATGGCATATCTTCTCTATGTTAGCATGGCATATCTTCGCTATGTTAGCATGGCATATCTTCTCTATGTTAGCATGGTATATCTTCTCTATGTTAGCATGGTATATCTTCGCTATGTTAGCATGGTATATCTTCTCTATGTTACCATGGTATATCTTCTCTATGTTATTATGGTATATCTTCTCTATGTTAGCATGGCATATCTTCTCTATGTTAGCATGGTATATCTTCTCTATGTTAGCATGGTATATCTTCCCTATGTTAGCATGGCATATCTTCTCTATGTTAGCATGGCATATCTTCTCTATGTTAGCATGGTATATCTTCCCTATGTTAGCATGGCATATCTTCTCTATGTTAGCATGGCATATCTTCTCTATGTTAGCATGGCATATCTTCTCTATGTTAGCATGGTATATCTTCGATATGTTATTATGGTATATCTTCTCTATGTTAGCATGGCATATCTTCTCTATGTTAGCATGGTATATCTTCTCTATGTTAGCATGGTATATCTTCTCTATGTTAGCATGGCATATCTTCTCTATGTTATTATGGTATGTCTTCTCTATTTATTATGGTATACCTTCTCTATGTTAGCATGGTATATCTTCTCTATGTTAGCATGGCATATCTTCTCTATGTTAGCATGGTATATCTTCTCTATGTTAGCATGGTATATCTTCTCTATGTTAGCATGGTATATCTTCTCTATGTTATTATGGTATATCTTCTCTATGTTAGCATGGTATATCTTCTCTATGTTAGCATGGTATATCTTCTCTATGTTAGCATGGTATATCTTCTCTATGTTAGCATGGTATATCTTCTCTATGTTAGCATGGTATATCTTCTCTATGTTAGCATGGTATATCTTCTCTATGTTAGCATGGTATATCTTCTCTATGTTAGCATGGCATATCTTCACTATGTTAGCATGGTATATCTTCTCTATGTTAGCATGGTATATCTTCACTATGTTAGCATGGTATATCTTCTCTATGTTAGCATGGCATATCTTCTCTATGTTAGCATGGTATATCTTCTCTATGTTAGCATGGCATATCTTCTCTATGTTAGCATGGTATATCTTCTCTATGTTATTATGGTATATCTTCTCTATGTTAGCATGGTATATCTTCTCTATGTTAGCATGGCATATCTTCTCTATGTTAGCATGGTATATCTTCTCTATGTTAGCATGGCATATCTTCTCTATGTTAGCATGGTATATCTTCTCTATGTTAGCATGGTATATCTTCTCTATGTTATTATGGTATATCTTCTCTATGTTAGCATGGTATATCTTCTCTATGTTAGCATGGTATATCTTCTCTATGTTATTATGGTATATCTTCTCTATGTTAGCATGGTATATCTTCTCTATGTTAGCATGGTATATCTTCTCTATGTTAGCATGGTATATCTTCTCTATGTTAGCATGGTATATCTTCTCTATGTTAGCATGGTATATCTTCTCTATGTTAGCATGGTATATCTTCTCTATGTTATTATGGTATATCTTCTCTATGTTAGCATGGTATATCTTCTCTATGTTATTATGGTATATCTTCTCTATGTTATTATGGTATATCTTCTCTATGTTAGCATGGTATATCTTCTCTATGTTAGCATGGTATATCTTCTCTATGTTAGCATGGTATATCTTCTCTATGTTAGCATGGCATATCTTCTCTATGTTTGCATAGTATATCTTCTCTATGTTTGCATAGTATATCTTCTCTATGTTAGCATGGTATATCTTCTCTATGTTTGCATAGTATATCTTCTCTATGTTTTCATAGTATATCTTCTCTATGTTAGCATGGTATATCTTCTCTACGTTAGCATGGTATATCTTCTCTATGTTAGCATGGTATATCTTCTCTATGTTAGCATGGTATATCTCCTCTATGTTAGCATGGTATATCTTCGCTATCCCCCCCTTTATCCCCGTCTGGTCTTTGTCCGTGCGCTCACACATACGCAGCCTCTCCCACATGTCACATAGCTCCAAAAAAGCTCACGATAGAAGCTGCCAAGCTCTTCCACGTGTTTCCTATTTAAATAAAGTTACGTGAAGTGTTTTCATGCCAAGTATATTTACACAGAAATGTAACATGTGGATTTTATAAGCAGATAAAAAGGGGGACTATATTGTGAGGCGTAATGATACAGGAGCAGTAACTCCTAAAGACTCCCCCGCTCACTTCCGTCAGTAGAAGCTGCGTGACTTGTAGAGCAGCAGAGAACAGTTGAAGAAGCGTGGATAACTTGTGAACGATGCCTTTTACGTGCATCGTGCCGGGCTGTGATAACAAGCAGAAAGTATATCGTGTAGTAATGTTTCACAGATAATAACATGGCTAAAAGCTCCAAAAAGTCGATTTTGCAGGATATAGGACCTTTAAGACCTTAATTTTAGGACAATTCTTTCAGTGAATCAAACGTAGTGGATAATTTGTCATCTTCTAAAACTGACTTTAAAATGGGACATTTATCAAAATATGCAGCACAGGCAGACAAAGGTCAAACAGCTGTGGTCACCAGGACAACACTGCAAAACGTGGATTCTAAGCAAGTAGAAAATGTCTTACTTTAAGAAATAAGTTCTTATTTTTTCCCTAAAAAGTAATAATGTCTCACTGAGCAAAGTTTTCTTGAGACAAAAAATCTTAATTTAGGAAATAAAATCTGTCCATTTCTTGTTCAGATAAATTTGCTAAAAACATGATAATTTTTCTTGTTACAAGAAAGAAAAACTTTTTGAATCTTCTTCAGTTTTAGACAAAGAATATTTGTTCTTATTTTAAGACAAACTCAGATCAACAACTCTTAATGTAAGAACTGATTCTCACAGAGAGATAAAACATTCCATTCTTTAAAGTGGCGGCTCGGTGGCACAGCGGTTAGAGCCTCAGCTTCACAGCTCGAAGGTCCTGGGTTCGATTCCCACCAGGACGGGGCCTTTCTGTGTGGAGCATGTTCTCCCCGTGTCTACCACTAAAAACATGTACAATAGGTGAATCCTCCAGGTGATTCTGACCATCAGCCTGGCTCCACATCATGGAGGCGGGTCTCCGGGCAATACTTTCCTTAAATATTAGTATTTATTAACAACATTTTACTTAAATCAAGCAACATTTAAGTAAAATATCCACAATGTTTCACTAAATAAGAATGTTTTCCTTAAATTACTCTATTTTCTGAGGACATTTTGCTTAATTCTAGCTTTATTTGCTTAAATTTAGTGTTTCTTTCTTGTTTTATGATGAGAAAAATATTCTAGAAATAAGAATTCTTAGCAAGATAAAAACACTGACCCATTGGCAGAATTTTTTCCTTAAAACAAAACAAAACGTCTTGTTTTCAGACTTTTTTCCTTGTTTTTTGCAGGGCACTTTTTGCAGTGAGATGTGACTGAATGAGTGAATGGAAGAACATCTTTGATAAGTTGTTTCTAATGAATCTGAAATTCGAAAGGGAGAATTGAATCTTAGTCCTAACTGTTTTATGTTTGAAACTGAAATGGGAATCACTATGTAAACCTAAATATTTATACTCGGTTACTAATTCTAACGGCTGTCCTGAGATAAAAACGTCAGATTGAGGGTTTCAATGATTCTTAGAGAAAAACATGGCCACGGTTTTTGAGATATTGAGCCAGGATGTAATATCTGACGTTCATTTCATTGCAACATGACCTGGAGTTTTCCATGTGTGAAGACGACAGTGTCATCAGCACATGAGTGTCTCCCACTGGTTAACGGGACTACGGGATTTCACCAATAATAAAATCTCCATGTTGTTTGGATAAAGGATTTGTACCAGTGCAGCTGATTTGATAAATAACGGACTTCTAAGAAAACGACTCAGAGTCCATTTATCTTTAGACACGTTACTCAGTTATGTAGAATTGTTATTTCTGCTTTTCATGGCTCATCGACAGTATATGAAGTATTCCAGGCGTTGGCCTCCGAACACTTTCCCCATCGCAGTCGGTCCAGAACTCAAACTCAGCAGCTCGACTTTCCCCGGGAGCCAGAGAACACCTGCACGTCCGCCCTGTTTCAGCTCCTCTGCAGCGGCTCTGTGCGTTTCAGAGTCGTCTGTTTTTAAAGCTCCTCTGCAGCGGCTCTGTGCGTTTCAGAGTCGTCTGTTTTTAAAGTTTCAGAGTCGTCTGTTTTTAAAGCTCCTCTGCACCGGCTCTGTGTGTTTCAGAGTCGTCTGTTTTTAAAGCTCCTCTGCACCGGCCCCTCAGCGTCTCGTAGACACTGAGGGTTTTACATCTCGTCTCAGGCTTTTAACGCCGCGGGAGTGGTTTGGTCCCCGTGTCTTTTATTCATTTGATCTGGTTGGTTTTATTGTTTTATTCAATGTTTTTAATTATTCTATTGTTTCATCTGTTTTACTTTCATGAATGTCTTTTACGAACTCTGTATTGTTTGATGCAGGTTTGAGTCTATCCTGTTTGTGCTGGAGCTCAGATCTGTTTCCAGGGTCTCATGTGAAACATTTGTGTTGGTTAAATGTGCCATACAAATAAACACTGTTTTAGCTCTGCTGTGATTGGTGACCATCAGCAAAGGGGCGGAGCCAAGCACATCTCTCAGCTCAAGGGGAGGAGCCAGAGAATCAGGCCAGAGTCAAAACACACAGCCCTAATAAAGCAGGAGATACTCAGGAAATGACCGTTTACCCTCCAGGTGGACACGGTCCAGAGTTTACCCTCCAGGTGGACACGGTCCAGAGTTTACCCTCCAGGTGGACATGGACGTCCCGAGTTTACCCTCCAGGTGGACATGGACGTCCAGAGTTTACCCTCCAGGTGGACACGGACGTCCCGAGTTTACCCTCCAGGTGGACATGGACGTCCAGAGTTCACCCTCCAGGTGGACATGGACGTCCAGAGTTCACCCTCCAGGTGGACATGGACGTCCAGAGTTTACCCTCCAGGTGGACATGGACGTCCAGAGTTTAACCTCCAGGTGGACACGGACGTCCAGAGTTTAACCTCCAGGTGGACATGGTCCAGAGTTCACCCTCCAGGTGGACATGGACGTCCAGAGTTTACCCTCCAGGTGGACATGGACGTCCAGAGTTTACCCTCCAGGTGGACACGGTCCAGAGTTTACCCTCCAGGTGGACATGGACGTCCAGAGTTCACCCTCCAGGTGGACACGGACGTCCAGAGTTTACCCTCCAGGTGGACATGGACGTCCAGAGTTTATCCTCCAGGTGGACATGGACGTCCAGAGTTCACCCTCCAGGTGGACATGGACGTCCAGAGTTCACCCTCCAGGTGGACATGGACGTCCAGAGTTTACCCTCCAGGTGGACATGGACGTCCAGAGTTCACCCTCCAGGTGGACATGGTCCAGAGTTCACCCTCCAGGTGGACATGGACGTCCAGAGTTCACCCTCCAGGTGGACATGGTCCAGAGTTCACCCTCCAGGTGGACACGGACGTCCAGAGTTTACCCTCCAGGTGGACATGGACGTCCAGAGTTTACCCTCCAGGTGGACACGGTCCAGAGTTTACCCTCCAGGTGGACATGGACGTCCAGAGTTCACCCTCCAGGTGGACACGGACGTCCAGAGTTTACCCTCCAGGTGGACATGGACGTCCAGAGTTTACCCTCCAGGTGGACATGGACGTCCAGAGTTCACCCTCCAGGTGGACATGGACGTCCAGAGTTTACCCTCCAGGTGGACACGGTCCAGAGTTTACCCTCCAGGTGGACACGGACGTCCAGAGTTTATCCTCCAGGTGGACATGGACGTCCAGAGTTCACCCTCCAGGTGGACATGGACGTCCAGAGTTCACCCTCCAGGTGGACATGGACGTCCAGAGTTTACCCTCCAGGTGGACATGGACGTCCAGAGTTCACCCTCCAGGTGGACATGGACGTCCAGAGTTTACCCTCCAGGTGGACATGGACGTCCAGAGTTCACCCTCCAGGTGGACATGGTCCAGAGTTCACCCTCCAGGTGGACACGGACGTCCAGAGTTCACCCTCCAGGTGGACATGGTCCAGAGTTCACCCTCCAGGTGGACATGGACGTCCAGAGTTCACCCTCCAGGTGGACACGGTCCAGAGTTTACCCTCCAGGTGGACATGGACGTCCAGAGTTCACCCTCCAGGTGGACACGGACGTCCAGAGTTTACCCTCCAGGTGGACATGGACGTCCAGAGTTTACCCTCCAGGTGGACACGGTCCAGAGTTTACCCTCCAGGTGGACACGGACGTCCAGAGTTTATCCTCCAGGTGGACATGGACGTCCAGAGTTCACCCTCCAGGTGGACATGGACGTCCAGAGTTTACCCTCCAGGTGGACATGGACGTCCAGAGTTCACCCTCCAGGTGGACATGGTCCAGAGTTCACCCTCCAGGTGGACATGGACGTCCAGAGTTCACCCTCCAGGTGGACATGGTCCAGAGTTCACCCTCCAGGTGGACACGGACGTCCAGAGTTCACCCTCCAGGTGGACATGGTCCAGAGTTCACCCTCCAGGTGGACACGGACGTCCAGAGTTCACCCTCCAGGTGGACATGGTCCAGAGTTCACCCTCCAGGTGGACATGGACGTCTCGAGTTTATCCTCCAGGTGGACATGGACGTCCAGAGTTCACCCTCCAGGTGGACATGGTCCAGAGTTCACCCTCCAGGTGGACATGGACGTCCAGAGTTTATCCTCCAGGTGGACATGGACGTCCAGAGTTTACCCTCCAGGTGGACACGAACGTCCAGAGTTTATCCTCCAGGTGGACATGGACGTCCAGAGTTCACCCTCCAGGTGGACATGGTCCAGAGTTCACCCTCCAGGTGGACATGGACGTCTCGAGTTTATCCTCCAGGTGGACATGGACGTCCAGAGTTTACCCTCCAGGTGGACACGGACGTCCAGAGTTCAACCTTTAGGGATTTTGAACATGATCTGTTTTCAAAAGCCATAAGGAACTGTTGAAGTGTGAACGCCTGATTCATGTTCCAGCAGTGACCAGGGCCGGACCGGGACTGAAGACCAGCCCTGGACTCTGGTCAGCCTGGACTCTGGTCAGCCTGGACTCTGGTCAGCCTGGACTCTGGTCGGTCTGGACTCTGGTCGGTCTGGACTCTGGTCAGCCTGGACTCTGGTCAGCCTGGACTCTGGTCAGTCTGGACTCTGGTCAGCCTGGACTCTGGTCGGTCTGGACTCTGGTCGGTCTGGACTCTGGTCGGTCTGGACTCTGGTCGGTCTGGACTCTGGTCAGTCTGGACTTTGCTCAGTCTGGACTCTGGTCAGTCTGGACTCTGGTCGGTCTGGACTCTGGTCGGTCTGGACTTTGCTCAGTCTGGACTCTGGTCAGCCTGGACTCTGGTCAGTCTGGACTTTGCTCAGTCTGGACTCTGGTCAGTCTGGACTCTGCTCAGTCTGGACTCTGCTCAGTCTGGACTCTGGTCAGTCTGGACTCTGGACTCTGGACTCTGGTCAGTCTGGACTCTGGACTCTGGACTCTGGTCAGTCTGGACTCTGGTCAGTCTGGACTCTGGACTCTGGACTCTGCTCAGCCTGGACTCTGGTCACTTCCACAAATACACATTAACCTCTGACCCCCCGCCTTCACCCAGAGCATTTTCTCCAGTTCGGCTTTGCCCAAATCTAAAAGCTTCTTGACTGGAGAGCAACACTGTGAGGACTCATTTGAAAGATAAAGTCTAGAAAAGTGACGGTAACTTTTTGTCACGTTGTCGCTGCTTTTTTGTTTGTCGATGTTTGTTTTTTCATCACTTTTTTGTGGCTTTTTGTCGTGTTTTCGTCACTTTTTCGTCTCTTGTTTTTCAGTGTTTTTTTGGTCATGTTTTTGTTGTTTTTTTCCACCGCTTTTTTCAGTGCTTTGTCATCACGTTTTTTTGTTTTTTTTTCCATTTTCAGTTCAGTTCAGTTCACATGTTGTATTCAGCCATGGCGTTTTGACAGACACAATAATAACAACAACAACAGCAAAGTCTTCAATGCTGAACAGGAGCACCAGGAAGACATTGTGCTTTTGTCACTTTTTTGTTGCTTTTCCAGCACATTTGTGTTCTTGGATGCTTTTCTTTTAAGCTTTTAGATTTGGGTAAAGCTCGGGGGTGAGGGTGAGGTAAAGTGAGAGGTCAGACCGGTGGCCCTGGAGCCAGTGGCCCCTCTGTGCTCTTCCAGAACGGACACATGGCCAGTCCAAGAAAACATAAGAATAAGAACATAACAACTAAGTCAATTATTTCTATTTCTTCTTTTAAATATTGTTATTTAAGGCGAGACGCTGCAGGTGAACAGGGGAAACATGTATATTTACAGATATCATTTTGAAGCTGTTGCTGTCGATCACTGGCATAAATGTGAGAAAAAATACATGGCAAGTTTTCTGTCATTTTATCTTTTCATATCAGAACAAGGTGTTTTATGCCTAAAAATGCCCCAAATTTCACATCTTTTCAGCGACGAAATCTGAATAATGGACAGAGCTCAAACTTATGGTTTCATTTTATTGATGAATGAGTTACCAAGACTTTCTCAGAGGGGATTCAGGATTTCTTGTTTAGTTTTAAAATAAACTGTTTTTTAGTGGAAAAATGTGTAAAAATGTAATTTTCGCCTTATTTTTTGACATTGAAAACTCAATAAATGGGGCTTAAGGGATTAAATAATAAAAAATCCCTGAAAAAATCTTCCAAATCTTGTTCAGTCCAAGGCTGGAAAATGTGACGTCTTTAGGTCCGACTGACGTGGACATAGTGTCGCCACAATGACAGAAACATGTGTTTGGAGAAAAAGGCCCTTGAAATTGTGTTCTCCCATATAAGTCTATGGGGGAACATTGAATCAGCGCAATATTTAAACATGTTATTGTGAAGATTTGGTATATTTTCTGTTTCCGGTTGAAAGCTTATATGTTCAGAGACAGATTTGGCCCAAAACCTGACACTATGTCCACGTCAGTCGGACCTAAAGACTTCACATTGGACTGAACAAGATTTGGAAGATTTTTTCAGAGGGATTTTTTATTATTTAATCCCTTAAGCCCCATTTATTGAGTTTTGAATGTCAAAAAAAAAGGCGAAAATTAAACAAGAAATCCTAAATCCGCTCTGAGAAAGTCTTTGTAACTCATTTATCAATAAAATGAAACCATACATTTGAATGTAGCTCTGTCCATTATTCAGATTTCGTCGCCGAAAAGATGTGAAATTTGGGGCATTTTTAGGCATAAAACACCTTGTTCTGATATGAAAAGATAAAATGACAGAAAACTTGCCATGTATTTTTTCTTCTCACATTTATGTCAGTGATCGACAGCAACAGTTTCAAATTGATATCTGTAAATATACATTTTTTTCCCATTCACCTGCAGTGTCTCGCCTTATTTCACCACAAACACCGACACAGTCACAGCAGACATTGAATAAAACAATACAAAAAGCTACGCTACATTTCACAGAACAAAAACTCAAGACAAAGACAAACTAACAAAGAGACAAGATAGTCCTTGGACCATCTGCTTGTCTTCATGCACAAGTCAATTTCCCCACATTTTAGAAAACCCTTCTTAGTTTACTTTGTGTTTAATTTCATAAAACAACTGAAATAATAGTACCTGTAGCCTAAACTACTACTACTACTAAATTATACTAAATAATCCCAACAATACAACTGTAAAACATGACATAAATACCGTGGTTTATCCGGCTTTACCGGCAGAGGGCGCACTATCACGGTGGATGTCTCGGCATTGAAGAGTGCAGTACCGTCGCCTCACGGCAGGGGGCAGCGTTGCCGTAGAGCCAGGCGGAAGCATCAGTAGAAGAAGTCCGGCGTGGCGCATGCGCAGTGGAGCGTTTTCAGTGACTTAGCAGTTTGTCCAGACTCTTCTGCCACAGCTCTGACTTTACTCACTTTAATCCACATTTATCCACATTAACTCCACCGACCCGCCCGCTTCAGACCCCCCCGGCCCCGCAGCTCCGGCCTCGGCCTGAAACATGAAGGAAACGGCGGCCAAGCGGAGAGAGAAGGCGGCGCAGCGGGAGAAGAAGGCCCCCGAGCCGCAGGACGTGGACATGGCCGAGCAGGAGGCTCCTCCGCCGGCCACCGCGGGGGAGCAGGACGGCCTCACTCTGGAGGGTAAGAGCGGGCTCACTCTGGTGGGTAAGACCGGGGCCTGGGACCCGGACCCGGGGCAGAACCCCCCCCATTAACCCACTTTAAAACCGGAGGACAGAGGAGTTTACAGTGCGTTAGCATGTTAGCTCCGATGCTAATAACAAAACCGCTAACTCATGTCAGTGACGAAGAGATTTAAAAGTTCAGATCTCCGTGTGAAGCCTCTGCTGTGGGTCACGAGACAGACATGTGCTGTGAGTTCATGTCTTTATATGGAAAATAACATAACATATATGATACAGGTTATATCAATAACTTTTAACCTCTTAACTCCCACCTGAACCGAGCACAGTTTCTCCAGTTTGGCTTTACCCCAATCCAAAAGCTTCTGGAAAAAAGCAATAAAACTGAGACGAAAACAATGATGGAAATGTGACAAAAAAGTGACAAAAACATTGACAAAAGTGACGAAAAATTGATTTGAAAAGTCACAAGAAATTTAAAAAAAAAATGAAGAAAAAAAAGACAAAAAATTGACAAAAAATGTGGAAAAAATGTGACCAAAAATTGAAGAAAAAAATGACAAAAATGACAAAAATGTGAAACAAATGTGACAAAAACATGACTAAAATTTGATCTAAAATTGATGAAAAAAATGACAAAAATGTGACAAAAAATTGATGAAAAAAGACAAAAAATTGACAAAAAATGACCGAAAAAGTTACAAAATGTGACAAAAAATTTATAAAAAATGTCAAAAATGTGACAAAAAAATGACAAAAATTGGATCTAAAATTGATGAAAAAATGACAAAAAAAATGGACAAAAAAAATTACCAAAATGTTACAATATTGAGTTGAACAAAAAAGTTATGGAAAAAAAATGTGATGACGTGAGGAAGAAGATCCTCTGTTCAGGCGGGAGTTAAGAGGTTAAACAAGTCCTTTTTTAACCTCCTAACCCCTGTTTTAACCCAGCACATGTACTCCAGCTTTACCCAAATCTAAAGGCTGCTTTACTTTCCTCTGTGGATCCTTTAGCCCCGGCTGCTGAGGAAGCCTGTTACTGAAGGTGTCCCAGCAGGAAGGTTTAGGAGGCTCTCCGTAGTATCTAAGCCTCACAAGTCCTTTTTTATCCTACATCAGGGCTCTTCAATTACTGTTGTCACTGGGCCAGATGTGTGGTCAGTCATTGGTCAGTCGGTGAGCCGACCACCGCCACCAAACGTATTCATATTTTTGGGATAAGTAAATGATAATTTCATTGTCATCAATGCTTGAATAGAATAGAATTGGACCTAAACTCAAAAGTTGTTTTATATTCCAGCATTTTAGGCTTTAGAAACATTGCAATAACATATTAATACAGAATAATAAAGAGCCTAATAATAAACTAGGACTACTCAGAACTAAACCAGGATTAAACCAGGGCAAAGCATGATCTATCAGGGCTAAGGCAGGACTAAATCACATAAACCAGACCAAAGGCCTGATGCAGAATAAGAGAGTTACATGTGAGACCAGCTCATCTCAAACAACATGAGTAACTCCTGCTCAGCCACTGCTCCTCAGCTGAGGGACAAGCGCTGACCAAACCCCTGAGCCGCTGTTCTGTCCAGACCTCCAGCTTTATGATCAAAGTGAGAGACGCTCATCCACTGTTCACTTCACAAAGAGCATCTCTGCGCTTGTACTTTTCACACAAAGACGAATGAAGTCGGGGGAGAAAGGAAGAAAATGCACCTGTCAGATTCATGATTCAGATGTTTAGTTAAGTTAGAGCCCAGAGAGCAGGTTTAGCGCTGAGCGGTTAAACACGCGCTGCAGGTGCAGGACACTGATCCAAAACTTACCACCATCAGCTTCATCGTCCGCAAACATCATCCTTCAAACATCCACAACTGAACTGGTGTTTCTTACTTGACAGTAGCTGGTCAAGCCCTTTGTAACGATGAAGACGACAGGGAAACATGTGGTCATCTGCCTCGGTGGTGAAGAGAGCTGCTGCTGCGCGGGATAATCCGAACAAAAGTCCAAAAACACGCTGCACACTGTCCTTGTGCTTCGGTTTAGAAAACCTGTCAGTCCGTCCAACGATCAGCTCCTGTTTACTCAGTTTACACCGTTTTAAAGAGCCATGTTTTCGTTTGAGCCGCGCTGTAGGAGAGACGCTAGTGAGGCTGCAGGCTCTGCTACGCAAAGCAGCGCGAATGCGCTGCAGAGCGATGCGAACGCGGCCCGGATAGTGCCAAAAAATAGATATACTTATGGAAAATGAGGCGAAGGCCAGATTTAATTGGTTGGCGGGCCGGAGCTGGCCCGCGGGCCGCCTATTGAGTAGGCCTGTCCTACAGTGTCTCTTGAACTGTTCCACACCCACCAGCCTGTGTCCTCATCAGATGTTTCTCTCCTGCAGACATTAAGGAGCTCGTGAAGCAGATGTTTCTGTGACTTCATCAGATGTTTCTCTCCTGTAGACATTAAGGAGCTCGTGAAGCAGATGTTTCTGTGTCTTCATCAGATGTTTCTCTCCTGTAGACATTAAGGAGCACGTGAAGCAGATGTTTCTGTGTCTTCATCAGATGTTTCTCTCCTGTAGACATTAAGGAGCACGTGAAGCAGATGTTTCTGTGTCCTCATCAGATGTTTCTCTCCTGTAGACATTAAGGAGCTCGTGAAGCAGATGTTTCTGTGTCTTCATCAGGTGTTTCTCTCCTGCAGACATTAAGGAGCTCGTGAAGCAGGTGTTTCTGTGTCTTCATCAGATGTTTCTCTCCTGCAGACATTAAGGAGCTCGTGAAGCAGATGTTTCTGTGTCTTCATCAGATGTTTCTCTCCTGTAGACATTAAGGAGCTCGTGAAGCAGGTGTTTCTGTGACTTCATCAGGTGTTTCTCTCCTGTAGACATTAAGGAGCTCGTGAAGCAGGTGTTTCTGTGTCTTCATCAGATGTTTCTCTCCTGCAGACATTAAGGAGCTCGTGAAGCAGGTGTTTCTGTGTCTTCATCAGGTGTTTCTCTCCTGTAGACATTAAGGAGCTCGTGAAGCAGGTGTTTCTGTGTCTTCATCAGATGTTTCTCTCCTGTAGACATTAAGGAGCTCGTGAAGCAGGTGTTTCTGTGTCCTCATCAGATGTTTCTCTCCTGCAGACATTAAGGAGCACGTGAAGCAGGTGTTTCTGTGTCTTCATCAGGTGTTTCTCTCCTGCAGACATTAAGGAGCTCGTGAAGCAGGTGTTTCTGTGTCTTCATCAGATGTTTCTCTCCTGCAGACATTAAGGAGCTCGTGAAGCAGGTGTTTCTGTGTCTTCATCAGATGTTTCTCTCCTGCAGACATTAAGGAGCTCGTGAAGCAGGTGTTTCTGTGTCTTCATCAGATGTTTCTCTCCTGCAGACATTAAGGAGCTCGTGAAGCAGATGTTTCTCTCCTGTAGACATTAAGGAGCTCGTGAAGCAGGTGTTTCTGTGTCTTCATCAGATGTTTCTCTCCTGCAGACATTAAGGAGCACGTGAAGCAGGTGTTTCTGTGTCTTCATCAGATGTTTCTCTCCTGCAGACATTAAGGAGCTCGTGAAGCAGATGTTTCTGTGTCCTCATCAGATGTTTCTGTCCTGCAGACATTAAGGAGCTCGTGAAGCAGGTGTTTCTGTGTCTTCATCAGATGTTTCTCTCCTGCAGACATTAAGGAGCTCGTGAAGCAGGTGTTTCTGTGTCTTCATCAGATGTTTCTCTCCTGTAGACATTAAGGAGCACGTGAAGCAGATGTTTCTCTCCTGTAGACATTAAGGAGCTCGTGAAGCAGATGTTTCTGTGTCCTCATCAGATGTTTCTGTCCTGCAGACATTAAGGAGCTCGTGAAGCAGGTGTTTCTGTGTCTTCATCAGATGTTTCTCTCCTGCAGACATTAAGGAGCTCGTGAAGCAGGTGTTTCTGTGTCTTCATCAGATGTTTCTCTCCTGTAGACATTAAGGAGCTCGTGAAGCAGATGTTTCTCTCCTGTAGACATTAAGGAGCTCGTGAAGCAGGTGTTTCTGTGTCCTCATCAGATGTTTCTCTCCTGCAGACATTAAGGAGCACGTGAAGCAGGTGTTTCTGTGTCTTCATCAGGTGTTTCTCTCCTGCAGACATTAAGGAGCTCGTGAAGCAGATCGAGGAGGTTTCTGTGTCTTCATCAGATGTTTCTCTCCTGCAGACATTAAGGAGCTCGTGAAGCAGGTGTTTCTGTGTCTTCATCAGATGTTTCTCTCCTGCAGACATTAAGGAGCTCGTGAAGCAGGTGTTTCTGTGTCTTCATCAGATGTTTCTCTCCTGCAGACATTAAGGAGCTCGTGAAGCAGGTGTTTCTGTGTCTTCATCAGATGTTTCTCTCCTGCAGACATTAAGGAGCACGTGAAGCAGATCGAGAAGGCCGTGCAGGGGAAGGAGCCGCGCTTCGTGCTCAGAGCGCTGCGAGCTCTGCCGTCCACCAGCCGCAGACTCAACACCAACGTGCTCCACAAAACCATCTCCGGCTTCTACACGTCCAACGCCGCCGCCAAGGACTTCCTGCTGGGCTTCCTGGACGAGGTACGGACTTACACACACCACCCATTATACATGTGTGTTTGTTTACATGTGTGTGTGTTTGTTTACATGTGTGTGTGTTTGTTTACATGCGTGTGTGTGTGTTTACATGCGTGTGTGTGTGTTTGTGTCCAGCCCATGGAGATGGCCGAGGGAGACGTCCAGTTCAGGCCCAGGACGGGGAAAGCTGCAGCTGCTCCTCTGCTCCCGGAGGTGGAGGCTTATCTCCAACTGCTGCTGGTCATTCACCTGACCAACAACAAGAGCTACAGCCAGGTATGTCCGCCCCCCGGCCCGCCCCCTGCTCCTCCCCCTTCTCTTCTCTCCTCCTAACCCTGTGTCTCCCCCTGCTGGTTGTTCAGGCTCAGAAAGTCTCCGATGACCTGATGCAGAAAATCGGCTCAAAGAATCGCAGAGCTCTGGACCTGGTGGCCGCCAAGTGTTACTACTACCACGCCCGGGTCTACGAGTTCCTCCAGAAGCTGCACACCATCCGCAGGTACTCCATTAGCTCCTCCCACCATCCTCAGACACTCCCTTAGCTCCTCCCACCATCCTCACACTCCCTTAGCTCCTCCCACCATCCGCACGTACTCCCTTAGCTCCTCCCACCATCCTCAGGCACTCCCTTAGCTCCTCCCACCATCCTCAGACACTCCCTTAGACCCTCCCACCATCCTCAGACACTCCCTTAGACCCTCCCACCATCCTCAGACACTCCCTTAGCTCCTCCCACCATCCTCAGACACTCCCTTAGCTCCTCCCACCATCCCCAGACACTCCCTTAGACCCTCCCACCATCCTCAGACACTCCCTTAGCTCCTCCCACCATCCTCAGACACTCCCTTAGATCCTCCCACCATCCTCAGACACTCCCTTAGCTCCTCCCACCATCCTCAGACACCCCCTTAGACCCTCCCACCATCCTCAGACACTCCCTTAGCTCCTCCCACCATCCTCAGACACTCCCTTAGACACTCCCACCATCCTCAGACACTCCCTTAGATCCTCCCACCATCCCCAGACACTCCCTTAGACCCTCCCACCATCCTCAGACACTCCCTTAGACCCTCCCACCATCCTCAGACACTCCCTTAGCTCCTCCCACCATCCCCAGACACTCCCTTAGACCCTCCCACCATCCTCAGACACTCCCTTAGCTCCTCCCACCATCCTCAGACACTCCCTTAGACACTCCCACCATCCTCAGACACTCCCTTAGACACTCCCACCATCCTCAGACACTCCCTTAGACCCTCCCACCATCCTCAGACACTCCCTTAGACACTCCCACCATCCTCAGACACTCCCTTAGCTCCTCCCACCATCCTCAGACACTCCCTTAGACACTCCCACCATCCTCAGACACTCCCTTAGCTCCTC
Organism: Gobius niger; assembly: GCF_951799975.1. Lineage (NCBI taxonomy): Eukaryota > Metazoa > Chordata > Actinopteri > Gobiiformes > Gobiidae > Gobius > Gobius niger. The sequence continues at coordinate 354,036 of NW_027639332.1, forward strand.
CCACCATCCTCAGACACTCCCTTAGACACTCCCACCATCCTCAGACACTCCCTTAGCTCCTCCCACCATCCTCAGACACTCCCTTAGACACTCCCACCATCCTCAGATACTCCCTTAGCTCCTCCCACCATCCTCAGACACTCCCTTAGCTCCTCCCACCATCCTCAGACACTCCCTTAGCTCCTCCCACCATCCTCAGACACTCCCTTAGATCCTCCCACCATCCTCAGACACTCCCTTAGCTCCTCCCACCATCCTCAGACACTCCCTTAGACCCTCCCACCATCCTCAGACACTCCCTTAGCTCCTCCCACCATCCTCAGACACTCCCTTAGATCCTCCCACCATCCTCAGACACTCCCTTAGACCCTCCCACCATCCTCAGACACTCCCTTAGATCCTCCCACCATCCTCAGACACTCCCTTAGCTCCTCCCACCATCCTCAGACACTCCCTTAGACCCTCCCACCATCCTCAGACACTCCCTCAGGTCCTCCCTCAGGTCCTCCCTCAGGTCCTCCCTCGGGTCCTCCCTCGGGTCCTCCCTCGGGTCCTCCCTCAGACACTCCCTCAGGTCCTCCCTCAGGTCCTCCCTCGGGTCCTCCCTCAGGTCCTCCCTCAGGTAGTACTCCCTCAGGTCCTCCCTCAGGTCCTCCCTCAGACACTCCCTCAGGTCCTCCCTCGGGTCCTCCCTCGGGTCCTCCCTCGGGTCCTCCCTCGGGTACTCATGTCCTGCCTCTGTGTGCTGTAGCTTCCTGCACACGCGCCTCCGCACCTCCACGCTCCGCCACGATACGGATGGCCAGGCCGTGCTCCTGAACCTCCTCCTGAGGAACTACCTGGAGTTCAACCTGTACGACCAGGCGGAGAAGCTGGTGTCCAAGTCGGTGTTCCCCGAGGTGGCCAACAACAACGAGTGGGCGCGGTACCTGTACTACACAGGTACGAGTACTGCGAATACTACAGCAACGAGTGGGCGCGGTACCTGTACTACACAGGTACAAGTACAAATACTACAACAACGAGTGGGCGTGGTACCTGTACTACACAGGTACGAGTACTACGAGTACTACGAATACTACAACAACGAGTGGGCGCGGTACCTCTACTACACAGGTACGAGTACTACGAGTACTACAGCAACGAGTGGGCGCGGTACCTGTACTACACAGGTACGAGTACAAATACTACAACAACGAGTGGGCGCGGTACCTGTACTACACAGGTACCGCGCCCACTCGTTGTTGTAGTATTTGTACTCGTACCTGTACTACACAGGTACGAGTACAAATACTACAACAACGAGTGGGCGCGGTACCTGTACTACACAGGTACAAATACAAATACTACAACAACGAGTGGGCGCGGTACCTGTACTACACAGGTACGAGTACTACAACAACGAGTGGGCGCGGTACCTCTACTACACAGGTACGAATACTACAACAACGAGTGGGCGCGGTACCTCTACTACACAGGTACAAATACAAATACTACAACAACGAGTGGGCGCGGTACCTGTACTACACAGGTACGAGTACTACGAGTACTACAGCAACGAGTGGGCGCGGTACCTCTACTACACAGGTACGAGTACTACGAATACTACTGCAACGAGTGGGCGCGGTACCTCTACTACACAGGTACGAGTACTACGAGTACTACAACAACGAGTGGGCGCGGTACCTCTACTACACAGGTACGAGTACTACGAGTACTACAACAACGAGTGGGCGCGGTACCTCTACTACACAGGTACGAGTACTACAACAACGAGTGGGCGCGGTACCTCTACTACACAGGTACGAGTACTACGAGTACTACAACAACGAGTGGGCGCGGTACCTCTACTACACAGGTACGAGTACTACAGCAACGAGTGGGCGCGGTACCTGTACTACACAGGTACGAGTACTACGAATACTACGAATACTACTGCAACGAGTGGGCGCGGTACCTCTACTACACAGGTACGAGTACTACGAGTACTGCAAATACTACATCAACGAGTGGGCGCGGCACCTGTACTACACAGGTACGAGTACTACGAGTACTACAAATACTACAACAACGAGTGGGCGCGGTACCTCTACTACACAGGTACGAGTACTACGAGTACTACAAATACTACAACAACGAGTGGGCGCGGTACCTGTACTACACAGGTACGAGTACTACGAATACTACAAATACTACAGCAACGAGTGGGCGCGGTACCTCTACTACACAGGTACGAGTACTACGAGTACTACAACAACGAGTGGGCGCGGCACCTCTACTACACAGGTACGAGTACTACGAATACTACAAATACTACAGCAACGAGTGGGCGCGGTACCTCTACTACACAGGTACGAGTACTACGAATACTACGAATACTACTGCAACGAGTGGGCGCGGTACCTCTACTACACAGGTACGAGTACTACGAGTACTGCAAATACTACATCAACGAGTGGGCGCGGCACCTCTACTACACAGGTACGAGTACTACGAATACTACGAATACTACTGCAACGAGTGGGCGCGGTACCTCTACTACACAGGTACGAGTACTACGAGTACTGCAAATACTACATCAACGAGTGGGCGCGGCACCTCTACTACACAGGTACGAGTACTACGAATACTACAAATACTACAACAACGAGTGGGCGCGGTACCTGTACTACACAGGTACGAGTACTACGAGTACTACAAATACTACAACAACGAGTGGGCGCGGTACCTGTACTACACAGGTACGAGTACTACGAATACTACAAATACTACAGCAACGAGTGGGCGCGGTACCTCTACTACACAGGTACGAGTACTACGAGTACTACGAATACTACAACAACGAGTGGGCGCGGTACCTGTACTACACAGGTACGAGTACTACGAATACTACAAATACTACAGCAACGAGTGGGCGCGGTACCTGTACTACACAGGTACGAGTACTACGAATACTACAAATACTACAACAACGAGTGGGCGCGGTACCTGTACTACACAGGTACGAGTACTACGAATACTACAAATACTACAGCAACGAGTGGGCGCGGTACCTCTACTACACAGGTACGAGTACTACGAATACTACGAATACTACAACAACGAGTGGGCGCGGTACCTCTACTACACAGGTACGAGTACTACGAGTACTACGAATACTACAGCAACGAGTGGGCGCGGTACCTGTACTACACAGGTACGAGAACTACGAGTACTACGAATACTACAACAACGAGTGGGCGCGGTACCTCTACTACACAGGTACGAGTACTACGAGTACTACAAATACTACAACAACGAGTGGGCGCGGTACCTGTACTACACAGGTACGAGTACTACGAGTACTACAGCAACGAGTGGGCGCGGTACCTGTACTACACAGGTACGAGTACTACGAATACTACAACAACGAGTGGGCGCGGTACCTCTACTACACAGGTACGAGTACTACGAGTACTACGAATACTACAGCAACGAGTGGGCGCGGTACCTGTACTACACAGGTACGAGAACTACGAGTACTACGAATACTACAACAACGAGTGGGCGCGGTACCTCTACTACACAGGTACGAGTACTACGAATACTACGAATACTACAACAACGAGTGGGCGCGGTACCTCTACTACACAGGTACGAGTACTACGAGTACTACAGCAACGAGTGGGCGCGGTACCTGTACTACACAGGTACGAGTACTACAAGTACTACGAATACTACAGCAACGAGTGGGCGCGGTACCTGTACTACACAGGTACGAGAACTACGAGTACTACGAATACTACAACAACGAGTGGGCGCGGTACCTCTACTACACAGGTACGAGTACTACGAATACTACGAATACTACAACAACGAGTGGGCGCGGTACCTCTACTACACAGGTACGAGTACTACGAGTACTACAGCAACGAGTGGGCGCGGTACCTGTACTACACAGGTACGAGTACTACGAGTACTACGAATACTACAACGAGTGGGCGCGGTACCTCTACTACACAGGTACGAGTACTACAAGTACTACGAATACTACTGCAACTCCTCTGGCGTCTGCACTGAAGATTCTTGTACTTGTACGTGTGTACTTATACCTGTGTACTTATACGTGTGTACTTATACGTGTGTACTTGTGCGTGTGTACTTATACGTGTGTACTTGTACGTGTGTACTTATACGTGTGTACTTGTACTCGCAGGTCGTATCAAGGCCATCCAGCTGGAGTACACTGAGGCGAGGCGCACTCTCACCAACGCCCTGCGGAAGGCGCCGCAGCACACGGCCGTGGGCTTCAAGCAGACGGTGAGGTCACATTCACCCCCCCTGGACCGTTAGGCTTTACCCAAATCTAACAGCCGTCACATTCACCCCCCCCCCGGACCGTTCAGCTTGACCCAAATCTAACAGCTTCTTCCTCCCCCAGGTCCATAAGCTGCTGATCGTGGTGGAGCTGCTCCTGGGGGAGATTCCAGACCGACTCCAGTTCAGGCAACCCTCACTGAAGAGGTCCCTGCACCCGTACTTCCTCCTCACGCAGGGTAAGCCCCGCCCCCGTACTTCCTCCTCACGCAGGGTAAGCCCCGCCCCCGTACTTCCTCCTCACGCAGGGTAAGCCCCGCCCCCGTACTTCCTCCTCACTGAAGAGGTCCCTGCACCCGTACTTCCTCCTCACGCAGGGTAAGCCCCGCCCCCGTACTTCCTCCTCACGCAGGGTAAGCCCCGCCCCCGTACTTCCTCCTCACGCAGGGTAAGCCCCGCCCCCGTACTTCCTCCTCACGCAGGGTAAGCCCCGCCCCCGTACTTCCTCCTCACGCAGGGTAAGCCCCGCCCCCGTACTTCCTCCTCACTGAAGAGGTCCCTGCACCCGTACTTCCTCCTCACGCAGGGTAAGCCCCGCCCCCGTACTTCCTCCTCACGCAGGGTAAGCCCCGCCCCCGTACTTCCTCCTCACGCAGGGTAAGCCCCGCCCCCGTACTTCCTCCTCACGCAGGGTAAGCCCCGCCCCCGTACTTCCTCCTCACGCAGGGTAAGCCCCGCCCCCGTACTTCCTCCTCACGCAGGGTAAGCCCCGCCCCCGTACTTCCTCCTCACGCAGGGTAAGCCCCGCCCCCGTACTTCCTCCTCACGCAGGGTAAGCCCCGCCCCCGTACTTCCTCCTCACGCAGGGTAAGCCCCGCCCCCGTGCTTCCTCCTCACGCAGGGTAAGCCCCGCCCCCGTGCTTCCTCCTCACGCAGGGTCAGCCCCGCCCCCGTACTTCCTCCTCACGCAGGGTAAGCCCCGCCCCCGTACTTCCTCCTCACGCAGGGTAAGCCCCGCCCCCGCACTTCCTCCTCACTTAGGGTACGTCCCGCCCCCGTACTTCCTCCTCACGCAGGTTAAGCCCCGCCCCTGTACTTCCTGTTGTTTCTTCTCATCCTGACGTGTCTGTCTCTTTCTCAGCCGTCAGAACCGGAAACCTGTCCAAGTTTAACCAGGTCCTGGAGCAGTTTGGAGAAAAGTTTCAAACCGACGGCACCTACACTTTAATCATCCGCCTGAGACACAACGTCATCAAGACAGGTACTGCGATACTACTGTAGTACTACTGTAGTACTACTGCAATACTACTGCAATACTACTTCACCTTGGTCCTTCCTCCTCCTGCAGGCGTCCGGATGATCAGCCTGTCGTACTCGCGGATCTCTCTGAGCGACATCGCCCTGAAGCTGCAGCTCGACTCGCCCGAAGACGCCGAGTTCATCGTCGCCAAGGTAACGGCGTCTCAGAGTGGCGTTTCCCCCGACGAGGAGACGTTCAGACTAAAGTCCTCTGTGTCCAGGCGATCCGAGACGGCGTGATCGAGGCCAGCATCAACCACGAGAAAGGCTTCGTCCAGTCCAAGGAAACCATGGACATCTACGGCACCAGAGAACCTCAGCTGGCCTTCCACCAACGCATCAGCTTCTGCCTGGACATCCACAACATGTCTGTGAAGGTAAGGGCCGCGACCGGGCCGCAACCGGGCCGTAACCGGGCCGCAACCGGGCCGTAACCGGGTCATAACCAGGTCATACCGGGCCCAAACAACCTTAAACCTGACCCAAACCAACGCATCAGCTTCTGCCTGGACATCCACAACATGTCTGTGAAGGTAAGGGCCGCGACCGGGCCATAACCGGGCCGTAACCGGGTCATAACCGGGTCATAACCGGGTCATAACGGGCCCAAACAACCCTAAACTTGACCCAAACCAACGCATCAGCTTCTGCCTGGACATCCACAACATGTCTGTGAAGGTAAGGGCCGCGACCGGGCCGTAACCGGGCCATAACCGGGTCATAACGGGCCGTAACGGGGCCCAAACAACCCTAAACCTGACCCAAACCAACGCATCAGCTTCTGCCTGGACATCCACAACATGTCTGTGAAGGTAAGGGCCGCGACCGGGCCATAACCGGGTCATAACCGGGTCATAACCGGGTCATAACCGGGTCATAACGGGCCCAAACAACCCTAAACTTGACCCAAACCAACGCATCAGCTTCTGCCTGGACATCCACAACATGTCTGTGAAGGTAAGGGCCGCGACCGGGCCGTAACCGGGCCGTAACCGGGCCGTAACCGGGCCGTAACCGGGTCATACCGGGCCGTAACCGGGCCATAACCGGGTCATAACGGGCTGTAACAGGGCCCAAACAACCCTAAACCTGACCCAAACCAACGCATCAGCTTCTGCCTGGACATCCACAACATGTCTGTGAAGGTAAGGGCCATAACCGGGCCGTAACCGGAGCAAAGCGAAGTGTGAATGGAGTTACAGGGGGATCCACTCTACGGCTGCTCCGTTCTGACCATGAGGAAACATTTTGTGACCATGTTTGAGCAGTGAAGGGACTGGTCAATGCGGGTCAGAGGTGTTTCACTGATGAAGACCTCGTTCTCCTTGTCGCTCACTGTCCTCCTCTCTGTTTCCAGGCCATGAGGTTCCCGCCCAAAGCCTACAACAAAGACCTGGAGTCTGCAGAGGTACAGAGACACGGGAGGCCGGGAGGGCATCTGACCCACTCTGACCCACTCTAATAATAATAATAATAAATTTTATTTATAATGCACTTTACATTTGACACCAAATCTCAAAGTGCTACAGCATAGTTAAAAACAAAACATCATAAAATACAACACAACATATATTAAAAGACAGGACTAAAAAACGAAAGCATTAGCTGTTAAAATAAGCTTTAGTAAAAAGGTGGGTTTTAAGTCCTTTTTTGAATGTGTCCACTGTCTGTGGGGCCCTGAGGTGGTCTGGGAGGGCGTTCCACAGGCAGGGAGCAGCGGCTTCAAAGGACACACTGACTCTGACCCACTCTGACCCACACTGACTCTGACCCACACTGACCCACACTTACCCACACTGACTCTGACCCACTCTGACTCACTCTGACCCACTCTGACCCACACTGACCCACTCTGACACACTGACCCACACTGACTCACTCTGACTCACTCTGACTCTGACCCACTCTGACCCACTCTGACCCACACTGACTCTGACCCACTCTGACCCACTCTGACCCACTCTGACCCACTCTGACCCACACTGACTCTGACCCACTCTGACCCACTCTGACCCACACTGACTCTGACCCACTCTGACACACTCTGACACACTCTGACACACTCTGACACACTCTGACACACTCTGACTCTGACCCACACTGACACTGACCCACTCTGACTCACTCTGACCCACTCTGACTCTGACCCACTCTGACCCACACTGACACACACTGACCCACTCTGACCCACACTGACACACACTGACCCACTCTGACCCACACTGACCCACTCTGACTCTGACCCACACTGACTCTGACACACTCTGACACACTCTGACACACTCTGACACACTCTGACACACTCTGACTCTGACCCACACTGACACTGACCCACTCTGACTCACTCTGACCCACTCTGACTCTGACCCACTCTGACCCACACTGACACACACTGACCCACACTGACACACACTGACCCACACTGACACACACTGACCCACTCTGACCCACACTGACCCACTCTGACCCACACTGACCCACTCTGACCCACACTGACCCACTCTGACCCACACTGACACTGACCCACTCTGACCCACACTGACCCACTCTGACTCTGACCCACTCTGACCCACTCTGACCCACACTGACCCACACTGACTCTGACCCACTCTGACCCACTCTGACCCACACTGACCCACTCTGACCCACACTGACCCACACTGACCCACACTGACTCTGACCCACTCTGACCCACACTGACCCACTCTGACCCACTCTGACCCACTCTGACCCACACTGACCCACACTGACCCACTCTGACTCTGACCCACTCTGACCCACACTGACCCACTCTGACTCACACTGACCCACTCTGACCCACACTGACCCACTCTGACCCACTCTGACTCTGACCCACTCTGACCCACACTGACACACACTGACCCACTCTGACCCACACTGACACACACTGACCCACTCTGACCCACACTGACCCACTCTGACTCTGACCCACACTGACTCTGACACACTCTGACACACTCTGACTCTGACCCACACTGACACTGACCCACTCTGACTCACTCTGACCCACTCTGACTCTGACCCACTCTGACCCACACTGACACACACTGACCCACTCTGACCCACACTGACACACACTGACCCACTCTGACCCACACTGACCCACTCTGACTCTGACCCACTCTGACTCTGACACACTCTGACACACTCTGACACACTCTGACACACTCTGACTCTGACCCACACTGACACTGACCCACTCTGACTCACTCTGACCCACTCTGACTCTGACCCACTCTGACCCACACTGACACACACTGACCCACACTGACCCACTCTGACCCACACTGACCCACTCTGACTCTGACCCACTCTGACCCACACTGACCCACTCTGACCCACACTGACCCACTCTGACCCACACTGACACTGACCCACTCTGACCCACACTGACCCACTCTGACTCTGACCCACTCTGACCCACACTGACCCACACTGACTCTGACCCACTCTGACCCACTCTGACCCACACTGACCCACTCTGACCCACACTGACCCACACTGACCCACACTGACTCTGACCCACTCTGACCCACACTGACCCACTCTGACCCACTCTGACCCACTCTGACTCTGACCCACTCTGACCCACACTGACCCACTCTGACCCACACTGACTCTGACCCACTCTGACCCACTCTGACCCACACTGACCCACTCTGACCCACACTGACCCACACTGACCCACTCTGACTCTGACCCACTCTGACCCACACTGACCCACTCTGACTCACACTGACCCACTCTGACCCACACTGACCCACTCTGACCCACACTGACCCACACTGACCCACTCTGACCCACACTGACTCTGACCCACTCTGACCCACACTGACCCACTCTGACCCACACTGACTGACTCTGTGTTTCAGGAGCGACGGGAGCGAGAGCAGCAGGACCTGGAGTTCGCCAAAGAGATGGCAGAGGACGACGACGACAGTTTCCCCTGAGCCTCTTTCTCCTCCTCGTCTCTTCCTCGTCTCCTCCTCGTCTCCTCCTCGTCTCCTCCTCGTCTCCTCCTCGTCTCCTCTTCGTCTCCTCCTCGTCTCCTCCTCGTCTCCTCCGTGTCGCTCGCACAGAGCCTTGTTCCTGATGTTGATTTGAATAAAGTTTGTTCTGGTTAAACTCCCGTCTCCTGTGAGTTTGAGAAGCGAGAGCAGGACCACATATTGAAAAGCCTCAGGTCGTAGGTCATGTAGCACAGTTTGAACTCTTGTCCCGCACATTTATTTAGGCTCGAAACCTTAAAGAGGGGGTGTTCTGCTTTAAAGAGGGGGTGTTCTGCTTTAAAGAGGGGGTGTTCTGCTTTAAAGAGGGGGAGTTCTGCTTTAAAGAGGGGGTGTTCTGCTTTAAAGAGGGGGTGTTCTGCTTTAAAGAGGGGGTGTTCTGCTTTAAAGAGGGGGTGTTCTGCTTTAAAGAGGGGGTGTTCTGCTTTAAAGAGGGGGTGTTCTGCTTTAAAGAGGGCGTGTTCTGCTTTTGTCAGTCCCATAGCACCAGTCTATATCACACTACAATGATGACAAACCTTCTGTTGGTCTGTAAATGCAGTAAATTAGAATAACTGCCTTGTATAAAATGTCTCTCTCAAAATGGCTGTAGTGAATGTCTTGAAATCGGCCTCTGTCTCTTTAAGAACCTCTGAGCCTTTAGACACGCCCCCTCCACACGCTGTCTGTGGCATCAGTGGGGAGGGGGTTCTGCTGAGGAGCAGTGGTTGGTTACTCGGCTGGTGACCAAAGCTCGGAGGCGTCTCCAGGAGGTGGGGGCGTTCCTAGGAGGACTCAGGCAAACCTATCCCTAAAATGGCCGCCATCAGAGTTTTTACAGATTACTCAGAAATACGTGAATGTGGAAATCCTCATTAAATTCTATTATAGTGCTTTTATTGTGAAAATCCCCATTAAATTCTATTATAGTGCTTTTATTGTGGAGGCTCGGAGGCGTCTCCAGGAGGTGGGGGCGTTCCTAGGAGGACTCGGGCAAACCTATCCCTAAAATGGCCGCCGTCAGCTCTGAAGCTGCAGATCCACTGTGATCGAGCGCCCTCTGGTGGAGAAGGCGGGTCTGGACCGTCAGGAAGGCTGCTGGAGTTGATGAAGCAAACATAACTGATCCAAACCCCCGAACGAAACAGATCGATTTCATCTAAAGTTATTTCATTTGTTCTGTTTAGATTTAAACAGAATCATGGTGAGTTCTATTGGCTGTTTCCCAGCTCCACAGTGTGATGTCACACTGTGGGGGAGGAGCCAGTCGTTCCTATTCACTGCATTAACCTCTTAACTCCCGCCTGAACCGAGAGCATTTTCTCCAGTTCAGCTTTACCCAAATCCTGTAGGCCAGTGTAACGCCTCATTTGAAAGCTAAGACCGACAAAACTTATCTAAATGGATCATTTCGCTCACGTCATCACATTTTTCTCCATCTTTTTTTTGGGGTATTCAACTTATTTTGTAACTTTTTTGTCATTTTTTAAAATCAATTTTTTTTCTTTTTTTGTGATTTTTTTTGTTCATTTTTGTCACATTTTTGTCATTTTTTTGTGACATTTTTGCCACTTTTCCATCGATTTTTCGTCACTTTTTTGTCAAAATTTTCTCACTTTTTGGTCACATTTCCATCATTGTTTCCGTCTCAGTTTTGTCTCTATTTTCTCCCCTTTTGTCCAGAAGCTTTTGGATTGGGGTAAAGCTGGAGAGAACGAGCTCGGTTCAGGTGGGAGTTAAGGGGTTAACAAAAGAAAAAGATCTCCCTGAACCACAGTCTAAAACAGAGTCATGTGACCGGCCCCCAGCCTGCATAAACGTGACCTCTGACCCCGGCTTTATTTCAATCTAAAAGCTCCGTCTGTGGGACAGTGTGACGCCACATTTGAAAGCTAAGACCGATGCGTTTGTTCTGAGTGTTTTTCCTCCGAGTCTAAAGTTCTGCCTCAGTTTGAGCGAAGTGTGAAAGTCGTTTCTGTGGTCGAGGCCGGTGTGAACGAGACAGCACTTTAGACTTTACACTGTACACGCAAATACTACACTGTACACGCAAATACTACACAAATACTGCACTGTACTACACTTTACAGTCTGACACGGCAGAAAAAGTGCAGAGGAAGTCACAGTTTCAGACTAAAGACCCAGGACTAATGGGTAAAGGGTAAAGGGGTAAAGGGGTAAAGGGGTAAAGGGGTAAATGGGTAAAGGGGTAGAGGGGTAAAGGGCAGTGCATTTACCCCTTTGCTTCTGGATCTGAGCCTTTGATACAGTCGACCACACTATTCTTGTAACTGGTTTAAAACACATGGGCCTCTCTGGTGCTGCTTTACTTCCTCCCTCACAGACAGGACGTTCATGGTGAGTGTGGATCCTGCTCCTCTGAGGTCCATAGAGTTACATGTGGTGTGCCCCAGGGGTCGCTCTCAGGCCCAGTGCTTTTTAACCTGTATATGCTCCTCTCAGTGACGTCATCAGGAGACACGGGTCACGTTCACAGTTATGCTGATGATCCACAGTTCTACGTCTCCATCACAGGTTCCGCTGGACTTTTTTTGCTGGGGTGTAAAATGTCGGCCATTCACAGGAATTACCGGACATTAAAAACATATATACATAATGAACGTGGCTCATTATCAATAACAATCTACGTTTAGGCAGAGCTGCACGAGTGCTTTAGCGCTTCAGTGCTTTAGTGCGTCCAAAAGAGGCTAATGCTAATGAAACAATGACGTGAGAAAATGCAGCTGAAATCCAAATATAAAGTGCGCGTGGATGGATTGAGAGCGGCCGGTGTCCCGTGGACCAAGCCTCATCTGCACTTTAACTCAGACAGAAAGTGTCCTGTTATCGCTACGTGTGGATACAGTGTGTATGTGAACGCAGGTCTGAGCCAAACGGGTTCTTCCATGAGCAGGAACTTCACGTCCTGCTCCTTTAACGCAGCTTTACAAGTGTTTGTTAAACTCGTTGAAAATCCGAGTGAAACTGAAATAAACTGAAATAAAATAAGCATTAACTTCAGTGCAAAACCATAAGAAAATAAAAGCAGCACCAAATGGCTAATGCCAGAAACGAGCAAACTGGAACGTTAGCATAGCTGATGCTAATTAGCATTTTTCTCGATCTTTGTACATGCTAATGAGAGGGTTAGCACAGTCCTCTCAGCTCAGACATTTCTAACGTTCACTAAACACGTCAAACTCACAGCCAGGGCTTTGGAAAGTGTGAATAAAGATGAAGAACTCAGGGTCAGGTTTGGGCCTGGACACTTTTAGCACCACATTCTACTCGTCTGGCTAGTGCTTCTGCTACCCATAATGCATTGCATCTACTGACTGAGCCTTCAAAATAAAGTTCAGCTAAACCAACGCTGACTGTGAATGTAGGAATGATCTTTTAACCACATTACTATTTTTAACATGAATTACAACATATTTATTCCTAAATGATTAAGAAGCATTTTTAACCATTTTTAAAGAAACACTTTTACACCGGTAACTGAGCCCAGGCGTCTGCGCAGACTGACCGAGGCGTCTGCGCAGACTGACCGAGGCGTCTGCGCAGACTGACCGAGGGAGGCGCCTCTAAACCACACGCTCGTTTAAAGAATATCCTAATCAAAAGTACTGCTGAGTTCTTCACACACTTTTATAAAGTAAAAGTACCTGTAGTTCAGTTCATTTTCTTGGAAAATGTGACGAAGCACGAAGAGAAAATCCTGTCATTTCAGCTGCGCTTTGTAACATGGGCTTTTTGATAAAAACATTGAACCTTCTTTAATATTTAGGCCTGTCTCAAAAACACTGTGTTATGTTTGTCACTGACTTAGGAGACATGTTGTATTTAATATATTTTTATATAGACAGATGCACTTTTTAACTGCATTTTAGAATCAAATCCTGGATGGCAGAAAACTTTCTCCAGCTGAACCAGGACAAAACTGAAAAGTTCATCATCAGGAGAGACCTTTACCCAAACTACCGTCACGTCTTTAATCCTTCCTCAGGTGAAGAACCTGGTGTGACCTTTGACTGAGCGTTTATTCCACACATTAAGAACATCACAAAGATCTGAAGAACATGAGTCGCCCCATTCTCTCCAACACGGAGATGCTCATGCAAGCTTTTATCACCAGTCTATCCACTACTGTAATGCCCTGACAAAGACCAGGAACCTTCACGGCCCCTGAGCTCCTCCTCAGGTGGTTCCAGAGGCGAGACCCCTGAGGAGGAGCTCAGGGCTGAGGAGGAGCTCAGGCCTGAGGAGGAGCTCAGGCCTGAGCTCCTCCTCAGGCCTGAGCTCCTCCTCAGGCCTGAGGAGGAGCGAAGGGCTGAGGAGAACGTTCATGTTTTTAAGAGCAGCTCAAGACCCGCCTCGTTAGCTCAGCCTTTAACTGACTAATCTATTTATTTAATCCTAATATAAAAATGTATATATGGGAGGTTGTCCCAGGCGCATTGTTTTAAATGTTGTATCTGTAAAGCACTTTGTGATGCCTTTCGGTATAAAAAGCGCTTTATAAATAAAGTTTGATTAATCGATCGATTGATTGATTGATCGATCGACCCCTTGTGTAAGGTTGAGCGGGGCCTTCGGGGCATCCAGGCCTCTCCTCAGACGAGCGCGGGAGTGTCCCGGTGAGGAGGTCATGTGTGAGTGCGCCCGAAGAAGAGGGTTGATCAGAAGGTTCTGCTTTAACCCTGAGGTGTGAGGCCGCCCTGGGTTTGTCGTCAGTGAATCCTGACCCACCGTTTTCTGACGGAGCTGCGTGGTGGTGGGCGGAGCTGCGTGGTGGGCGGAGCTACGTGGTGGGCGGAGCCGCCGTGCGGTGGGCGGAGCCGTCTTCCTTATACCGGTCTTCAGAGCAGAGTCTCCTCACTCTGAGCCTGGACCTCCGCCGGCGCCTGCTCCTCCAGCTCACGGTCTGTATCTTCATCTTCACCTTCATGTTCCTCAGAGTCTGGAACATGTGAGTCTGGTCTGGTCTGTGTAATTAAGATCATTAATGTTCTCTAGTTTGTCATTTTCTCCAGTTCACTTTACCCAAATCTACAGGTCGACCGCCACAAGAGGTAATGTGCTCTGTTCAGGCGGGAGGTCAGAGGTTAAAATGTTTTAACCTCTGACCTCCCGCCTGAACCAAATGCATTCTGTCCTCTTTATACAGGCCTGTGTAACACCTCATTTGAAAGCTAAGACCCACAAAACTGATCTTTTTCCTCGCGTTGTTGCTGTGTTGTGTCACCTTATTTTGTGTGTGTGTTTTTTTTTTTCATTTTGGTCACTTTAGTTGAGTTTTTGTTGATTTTTTGTAGAATTTTTGACACATTTTTGTTGAATTTTTGTTGATTTTTTGTAGAATTTTTGTCACATTTTTGTTGAGGTTTTTGTCACTTTATTTGCGTTTACATCCTTGTTTTTCTTCTCATTTTTGTGGCTGTTTTGGTGCTTTTTTCCCAATAAGCTTTGTGATTAAAGTAAAGCCAAACTGGAGAAAATGTGCTCCGTTCAGGCGGGAGTTAAGAGGTTAAAATGTACATTCGGTTCATTTTTTAGTTGAATATTGTTGACATTTTTTCAAACTATGGCAGTTTTGTGCAGAACTGAAGTGGATTCAAATAATTATGTAAAAAAGTCAAACCAGGAACATCAGGGCGGGACTAAAGTGCGGATGTGGTCGTCAGTGGGCGGGACTAAAGTGCGGATGTGGGCGTCAGTGGGCGGGACTAAAGTGCAGATGTGGGCGTCAGTGGGCGGGACTAAAGTGCGGATGTGGGCGTCAGTGGGCGAGACTAAAGTGCAGATGTGGGCGTCAGTGGGCGGGACTAAAGTGCGGATGTGGTCGTCAGTGGGCGGGACTAAAGTGCGGATGTGGTCGTCAGTGGGCGGGACTAAAGTGCGGATGTGGTCGTCAGTGGGCGGGACTAAAGTGCAGATGTGGTCGTCAGTGGGCGGGACTAAAGTGCGGATGTGGTCGTCAGTGGGCGGGACTAAAGTGCAGATGTGGTCGTCAGTGGGCGGGACTAAAGTGCGGATGTGGGCGTCAGTGGGCGGGACTAAAGTGCAGATGTGGTCGTCAGTGGGCGGGACTAAAGTGCAGATGTGGTCGTCAGTGGGCGGGACTAAAGTGCGGATGTGGTCATCAGTGGGCGGGACTAAAGTGCGGATGCGGTCGTCAGTGGGCGGGACTAAAGTGCAGATGTGGTCGTCAGTGGGCGGGACTAAAGTGCAGATGTGGTCGTCAGTGGGCGGGACTAAAGTGCAGATGTGGTCGTCAGTGGGCGGGACTAGAGTGCGGATGTGGTCGTCAGTGGGCGGGACTAAAGTGCGGATGTAGTCGTCAGTGGGCGGGACTAAAGTGCGGATGTGGTCGTCAGTGGGCGGGACTAAAGTGCGGATGTGGTCGTCAGTGGGCGGGACTAAAGTGCAGATGTGGTCGTCAGTGGGCGGGACTAAAGTGCGGATGTGGTCGTCAGTGGGCGGGGCTAAATTGCGGATGTGGTCGTCAGTGGGCGGGACTAAAGTGCGGATGTGGTCGTCAGTGGGCGGGACTAAAGTGCGGATGTGGTCGTCAGTGGGCGGGACTAAAGTGTGGGTGTGGTCGTCAGTGGGCGGGACTAAAGTGTGGGTGTGGTCGTCAGTGGGCGGGACTAAAGTGTGGGTGTGGTCGTCAGTGGGCGGGACTAAAGTGCGGATGTGGTCGTCAGTGGGCGGGACTAAAGTGTGGGTGTGGTCGTCAGTGGGCGGGACTAAAGTGCGGATGTGGTCGTCAGTGGGCGGGACTAAAGTGCGGGTGTGGGCGTCAGTGGGCGGGACTAAAGTGCAGATGTGGTCGTCAGTGGGCGGGACTAAAGTGCAGATGTGGTCGTCAGTGGGCGGGACTAAAGTGCGGATGTGGTCGTCAGTGGGCGGGACTAAAGTGCGGATGTGGTCGTCAGTGGGCGGGACTAAAGTGCAGATGTGGTCGTCAGTGGGCGGGACTAAAGTGCGGATGTGGGCGTCAGTGGGCGGGACTAAAGTGCGGATGTGGTCGTCAGTGGGCGGGACTAAAGTGCAGATGTGGTCGTCAGTGGGCGGGACTAAAGTGCGGATGTGGTCGTCAGTGGGCGGGACTAAAGTGCGGATGTGGTCGTCAGTGGGCGGGACTAAAGTGCGGGTGTGGGCGTCAGTGGGCGGGACTAAAGTGCAGATGTGGTCGTCAGTGGGCGGGACTAAAGTGCAGATGTGGTCGTCAGTGGGCGGGACTAAAGTGCGGATGTGGGCGTCAGTGGGCGGGACTAAAGTGCAGATGTGGTCGTCAGTGGGCGGGACTAAAGTGCAGATGTGGTCGTCAGTGGGCGGGACTAAAGTGCGGATGTGGTCGTCAGTGGGCGGGACTAGAGTGCCGATGTGGTCGTCAGTGGGCGGGACTAAAGTGCAGATGTGGTCGTCAATGGGCGGGACTAAAGTGCGGATGTGGTCGTCAGTGGGCGGGACTAAAGTGCAGATGTGGTCGTCAGTGGGCGGGACTAAAGTGCGGATGTGGTCGTCAGTGGGCGGGACTAAAGTGCGGATGTGGTCGTCAGTGGGCGGGACTAAAGTGCGGATGTGGTCGTCAGTGGGCGGGACTAAAGTGCAGATGTGGTCGTCAGTGGGCGGGACTAAAGTGCGGATGTGGTCGTCAGTGGGCGGGACTAAAGTGCAGATGTGGTCGTCAGTGGGCGGGACTAAAGTGCAGATGTGGTCGTCAGTGGGCGGGACTAAAGTGCGGGTGTGGTCGTCAGTGGGCGGGACTAAAGTGCGGATGTGGTCGTCAGTGGGCGGGACTAAAGTGCGGATGTGGTCGTCAGTGGGCGGGACTAAAGTGCAGATGTGGTCGTCAGTGGGCGGGACTAAAGTGCGGATGTGGGCGTCAGTGGGCGGGACTAAAGTGCGGGTGTGGTCGTCAGTGGGCGGGACTAAAGTGCGGATGTGGTCGTCAGTGGGCGGGACTAAAGTGCAGATGTGGTCGTCAGTGGGCGGGACTAAAGTGCGGATGTGGGCGTCAGTGGGCGGGACTAAAGTGCGGATGTGGGCGTCAGTGGGCGGGACTAAAGTGCGGGTGTGGTCGTCAGTGGGCGGGACTAAAGTGCGGATGTGGGCGTCAGTGGGCGGGACTAAAGTGCGGATGTGGTCGTCAGTGGGCGGGACTGAAGTGCGGATGTGGGCGTCAGTGGGCGGGACTGAAGTGCGGATGTGGGCGTCAGTGGGCGGGACTAAAGTGCGGATGTGGTCGTCAGTGGGCGGGACTAAAGTGTGGATGTGGTCGTCAGTGGGCGGGACTAAAGTGCAGATGTGGTCGTCAGTGGGCGGGACTAAAGTGCGGATGTGGGCGTCAGTGGGCGGGACTAAAGTGCAGATGTGGTCGTCAGTGGGCGGGACTAAAGTGCGGATGTGGTCGTCAGTGGGCGGGACTAAAGTGCGGATGTGGTCGTCAGTGGGCGGGACTAAAGTGCGGATGTGGTCGTCAGTGGGCGGGACTAAAGTGCGGATGTGGTCGTCAGTGGGCGGGACTAAAGTGCGGATGTGGTCGTCAGTGGGCGGGACTAAAGTGCGGATGTGGGCGTCAGTGGGCGGGACTAAAGTGCAGATGTGGTCGTCAGTGGGCGGGACTAAAGTGCGGATGTGGTCGTCAGTGGGCGGGACTAAAGTGCGGATGTGGTCGTCAGTGGGCGGGACTAAAGTGCGGATGTGGTCGTCAGTGGGCGGGACTAAAGTGCAGATGTGGTCGTCAGTGGGCGGGACTAAAGTGCGGATGTGGTCGTCAGTGGGCGGGACTAAAGTGCAGATGTGGTCGTCAGTGGGCGGGACTAAAGTGCAGATGTGGTCGTCAGTGGGCGGGACTAAAGCGCGGATGTGGTCGTCAGTGGGCGGGACTAAAGCGCGGATGTGGTCGTCAGTGGGCGGGACTAAAGTGCGGATGTGGTCGTCAGTGGGCGGGACTAAAGTGCAGATGTGGTCGTCAGTGGGCGGGACTAAAGTGTAGATGTGGGCGTCAGTGGGCGGGACTAAAGTGCGGATGTGGGCGTCAGTGGGCGGGACTAAAGTGCGGGTGTGGTCGTCAGTGGGCGGGACTAAAGTGAGGATGTGGTCGTCAGTGGGCGGGACTAAAGTGCAGATGTGGTCGTCAGTGGGCGGGACTAAAGTGCAGATGTGGTCGTCAGTGGGCGGGACTAAAGTGCAGATGTGGGCGTCAGTGGGCGGGACTAAAGTGCCGATGTGGTCGTCAGTGGGCGGGACTAAAGTGCGGATGTGGTCGTCAGTGGGCGGGGCTAAAGTGCAGATGTGGTCGTCAGTGGGCGGGACTAAAGTGCGGATGTGGGCGTCAGTGGGCGGGACTAAAGTGCGGATGTGGGCGTCAGTGGGCGGGACTAAAGTGCAGATGTGGGCGTCAGTGGGCGGGACTAAAGTGCGGATGTGGGCGTCAGTGGGCGGGACTAAAGTGCGGATGTGGTCGTCAGTGGGCGGGACTAAAGTGCAGATGTGGGCGTCAGTGGGCGGGACTAAAGTGCAGATGTGGTCGTCAGTGGGCGGGACTAAAGTGCGGATGTGGTCGTCAGTGGGCGGGACTAAAGTGCAGATGTGGTCGTCAGTGGGCGGGACTAAAGTGCAGATGTGGTCGTCAGTGGGCGGGACTAAAGTGCAGATGTGGTCGTCAGTGGGCGGGACTAAAGTGCGGATGTGGTCGTCAGTGGGCGGGACTAAAGTGCGGATGTGGGCGTCAGTGGGCGGGACTAAAGTGCAGATGTGGTCGTCAGTGGGCGGGACTAAAGTGCGGATGTGGTCGTCAGTGGGCGGGACTAAAGTGCGGATGTGGTCGTCAGTGGGCGGGACTAAAGTGCGGATGTGGTCGTCAGTGGGCGGGACTAAAGTGCCGATGTGGTCGTCAGTGGGCGGGACTAAAGCGCAGATGTGGTCGTCAGTGGGCGGGACTAAAGCGCAGATGTGGTCGTCAGTGGGCGGGACTAAAGTGCCGATGTGGTCGTCAGTGGGCGGGACTAAAGCGCAGATGTGTTCGTCAGTGGGCGGGACTAAAGTGCAGATGTGGTCGTCAGTGGGCGGGACTAAAGCGCAGATGTGGTCGTCAGTGGGCGGGACTAAAGTGCAGATGTGGGCGTCAGTGGGCGGGACTAAAGCGCAGATGTGGTCGTCAGTGGGCGGGACTAAAGCGCAGATGTGGTCGTCAGTGGGCGGGACTAAAGTGCGGATGTGGTCGTCAGTGGGCGGGACTAAAGTGTAGATGTGGTCGTCAGTGGGCGGGACTAAAGCGCAGATGTGGTCGTCAGTGGGCGGGACTAAAGTGCAGATGTGGGCGTCAGTGGGCGGGACTAAAGCGCAGATGTGGTCGTCAGTGGGCGGGACTAAAGCGCAGATGTGGTCGTCAGTGGGCGGGACTAAAGTGCGGGTGTGGTCGTCAGTGGGCGGGACTAAAGCGCAGATGTGGTCGTCAGTGGGCGGGACTAAAGTTTGGATGTGGGCGTCAGTGGGCGGGACTAAAGCGCGGATGTGGTCGTCCTCGCAGATGGAGCTCCTCCTCCTCTTCCTCCTGTGCTTCTTCTCTCCGGCTCTGGCCTGTCAGACGTCCTCGTTCACCGAGTGCCACAGCGCCCCCTTCGTGCCGGGACATGACCTGGTCGGGGAGGGCTTCGACGTGGTGCGGCTGCAGCCCACAGGGGGCGCCGTGGTGGACGTGAAGACCTACATGAGCGGAGGACAGAGAGGGAACTGCACCGTGTGCCACAACCGGCTGCTGAACCAGGTACCGCCCCCTGCTGGACTTATACTGAACTCTACTGCCTCCTACTGGACTTAAACTGAACTCTACTGCCCCCTGCTGGACTTAAACTGAACTCTACCGCCTCCTGCTGGACTTAAACTGAACTCTACCGCCTCCTGCTGGACTTATACTGAACTCTACTGCCTCCTGCTGGACTTATACTGAACTCTACTGCCTCCTGCTGGACTTAAACTGAACTCTACTGCCTCCTGCTGGACTTATACTGAACTCTACTGCCTCCTGCTGGACTTAAACTGAACTCTACTGCCTCCTGCTGGACTTAAACTGAACTCTACCGCCTCCTGCTGGACTTATACTGAACTCTACTGCCTCCTGCTGGACTTATACTGAACTCTACTGCCTCCTGCTGGACTTAAACTGAACTCTACCGCCTCCTGCTGGACTTATACTGAACTCTACTGCCTCCTGCTGGACTTAAACTGAACTCTACCGCCTCCTGCTGGACTTATACTGAACTCTACTGCCTCCTGCTGGACTTAAACTGAACTCTACTGCCTCCTGCTGGACTTAAACTGAACTCTACTGCCTCCTGCTGGACTTAAACTGAACTCTACCGCCTCCTGCTGGACTTAAACTGAACTCTACTGCCTCCTGCTGGACTTAAACTGAACTCTACTGCCTCCTGCTGGACTTAAACTGAACTCTACTGCCTCCTACTGGACTTATGCTGAACTCTACTGCCTCCTGCTGGACTTAAACTGAACTCTACCGCCTCCTGATGGACCTAAACTGAACTCTACTGCCTCCTGCTGGACTTAAACTGAACTCTACCGCCTCCTGCTGGACTTATACTGAACTCTACCGCCTCCTGCTGGACTTAAACTGAACTCTACCGCCTCCTGCTGGACTTATACTGAACTCTACTGCCTCCTGCTGGACTTATACTGAACTCTACTGCCTCCTGCTGGACTTATACTGAACTCTACTGCCTCCTGCTGGACTTATACTGAACTCTACTGCCTCCTGCTGGACTTAAACTGAACTCTACCGCCTCCTGCTGGACTTAAACTGAACTCTACTGCCTCCTGCTGGACTTAAACTGAACTCTACTGCCTCCTGCTGGACTTAAACTGAACTCTACCGCCTCCTGCTGGACTTAAACTGAACTCTACTGCCTCCTGCTGGACTTAAACTGAACTCTACTGCCTCCTGCTGGACTTAAACTGAACTCTACTGCCTCCTACTGGACTTATGCTGAACTCTACTGCCTCCTGCTGGACTTAAACTGAACTCTACCGCCTCCTGATGGACCTAAACTGAACTCTACTGCCTCCTGCTGGACTTAAACTGAACTCTACCGCCTCCTGCTGGACTTATACTGAACTCTACCGCCTCCTGCTGGACTTAAACTGAACTCTACCGCCTCCTGCTGGACTTATACTGAACTCTACTGCCTCCTGCTGGACTTATACTGAACTCTACTGCCTCCTGCTGGACTTATACTGAACTCTACTGCCTCCTGCTGGACTTATACTGAACTCTACTGCCTCCTGCTGGACTTAAACTGAACTCTACCGCCTCCTGCTGGACTTAAACTGAACTCTACCGCCTCCTGCTGGACTTAAACTGAACTCTACTGCCTCCTGCTGGACTTAAACTGAACTCTACTGCCTCCTGCTGGACTTAAACTGAACTCTACTGCCTCCTGCTGGACTTATACTGAACTCTACTGCCTCCTGCTGGACTTAAACTGAACTCTACTGCCTCCTGCTGGACTTAAACTGAACTCTACTGCCTCCTGCTGGACTTAAACTGAACTCTACTGCCTCCTGCTGGACTTAAACTGAACTCTACCGCCTCCTGCTGGACTTAAACTGAACTCTACTCCCTCCTGCTGGACTTAAACTGAACTCTACTGCCTCCTGCTGGACTTATACTGATCTCTACTGCCTCCTGCTGGACTTAAACTGAACTCTACCGCCTCCTGCTGGACTTAAACTGAACTCTACCACCTCCTGCTGGACTTAAACTGAACTCTACCGCCTCCTGCTGGACTTAAACTGAACTCTACTGCCTCCTGCTGGACTTAAACTGAACTCTACCGCCTCCTGCTGGACTTAAACTGAACTCTACTGCCTCCTGCTGGACTTAAACTGAACTCTACTGCCTCCTGCTGGACTTAAACTGAACTCTACTGCCTCCTGCTGGACTTAAACTGAACTCTACTGCCTCCTGCTGGACTTAAACTGAACTCTACCGCCTCCTGCTGGACTTAAACTGAACTCTACTGCCTCCTGCTGGACTTAAACTGAACTCTACTGCCTCCTGCTGGACTTAAACTGAACTCTACTGCCTCCTGCTGGACTTAAACTGAACTCTACCGCCTCCTGCTGGACTTAAACTGAACTCTACCGCCTCCTGCTGGACATACTGAACTCTACCGCCCCCTGCTGGACTTATACTGAACTCTACTGCCTCCTGCTGGACTTATACTGAACTCTACTGCCTCCTGCTGGACTTATACTGAACTCTACTGCCTCCTGCTGGACTTATACTGAACTCTACCGCCTCCTGCTGGACTTAAACTGAACTCTACCGCCTCCTGCTGGACTTAAACTGAACTCTACCGCCTCCTGCTGGACTTATACTGAACTCTACTGCCTCCTGCTGGACTTATACTGAACTCTACTGCCTCCTGCTGGACTTAAACTGAACTCTACTGCCTCCTGCTGGACTTATACTGAACTCTACTGCCTCCTGCTGGACTTATACTGAACTCTACCGCCTCCTGCTGGACTTATACTGAACTCTACCGCCTCCTGCTGGACTTAAACTGAACTCTACTGCCTCCTGCTGGACTTATACTGAACTCTACTGCCTCCTGCTGGACTTATACTGAACTCTACTGCCTCCTGCTGGACTTAAACTGAACTGAATTCTCTGTTTCAGACGCAGAAGCTGCCGGTGTCGGTGCTCGATTGGCGCATCAAGGTAAGACAGACAGACAGACAGACAGACAGACAGACAGACAGACAGACAGACAGACAGACAGACAGGCAGGCAGACAGGCAGGCAGACAGGCAGACAGACAGACAGGCCCCATGTTGTGACATCATCTGCATCCCCTCCTGTAGGTGAGCTGTCGGCAGAGTCTCAGCTCCAAGATGTTCTCGTCCAGTCAGTCTGTGCAGAAGGAGACGAGCCGCTCCCTGTCGGCGTCCTGGAAGGTACGGACCAGGACCAGGACCAGGACCAGGACTGGACCAGGACCAGGACCGGGACCAGGACCAGGACCAGGACCAGGACCAGGACCAGGACCAGGACCTAGACCAGGACCAGGACCAGGACCAGGACCAGGACCAGGACCAGGACCAGGACCAGGACCAGGACCAGGACCTGGACCTGGACCAGGACCAGGACCAGGACCAGGACCAGGACCAGGACTGGACCAGGACTGACCCAGGACTGACCTAGAACTGACCTAGAACTGACCTAGAACTGACCCAGGACTGGACCAGGACTGACCCAGGACTGACCTAGAACTGACCTAGAACTGACCCAGGACTGACCCAGGACTGACCCAGAACTGACCCAGGACTGGACCAGGACTGACCCAGGACTGACCCAGGACTGGACCAGAACTGACCCAGGACTGACCCAGAACTGACCCAGGACCCAGAACTGACCCAGGACTGACCCTGAACTGACCCAGAACTGACCCAGGACTGACCTAGAACTGACCCAGAACTGACCCAGAACTGACCCAGAACTGACCTAGAACTGACCCAGGACTGACCCAGAACTGACCCAGGACTGACCCAGGACTGACCCAAAACTGACCCAGAACTGACCTAGAACTGACCTAGAACTGACCTAGAACTGACCTAGAACTGACCTAGAACTGACCCAGAACTGACCCAGAACTGACCTAGAACTGACCCAGAACTGACCTAGAACTGACCCAGAACTGACCCAGAACTGACCCAAAACTGACCCAGAACTGACCTAGAACTGACCTAGAACTGACCCAGAACTGACCCAGAACTGACCCAAAACTGACCTAGAACTGACCTAGAACTGACCCAGAACTGACCTAGAACTGACCCAAAACTGACCTAGAACTGACCTAGAACTGACCCAGAACTGACCCAGAACTGACCCAGAGCTGACCCAGAACTGACCCAGAACTGACCCAGGACTGACCCAGGACTGACCCAAAACTGACCCAGAACTGACCTAGAACTGACCTAGAACTGACCTAGAACTGACCTAGAACTGACCCAGAACTGACCCAGAACTGACCTAGAACTGACCCAGAACTGACCCAGAACTGACCCAGAACTGACCCAGAACTGACCCAAAACTGACCCAGAACTGACCTAGAACTGACCTAGAACTGACCCAGAACTGACCCAGGACTGACCCAGAACTGACCCAAGACTGACCCTGAACTGACCCAGAACTGACCCAGGACTGACCCAGAACTGACCCAGGACTGATCCAGGACTGACCCAGAACTCACCCAGAACTGACCTAGAACTGACCCAGAACTGACCCAGAACTGACCCAAGACTGACCCTGAACTGACCCAGAACTGACCCAGAACTGACCCAGGACTGACCCAGAACTGACCCAGGACTGATCCAGGACTGACCCAGAACTGACCCAGGACTGACCCAGAACTGACCCAGAACTGACCCAGGACTGACCCAGAACTGACCCAGAACTGACCCAGAACTGACCCAGGATTGACCTAGAACTGACCCAGAACTGACCCAGGACTGATCCAGGACTGACCCAGAACTGACCCAGGACTGACCCAGGACTGACCCAGGACTGACCCAGGACTGACCCAGAACTGACCCAGAACTGACCCAGGACTGACCCAGAACTGACCCAGAACTGACCCAGAACTGACCCAGGACTGACCCAGGACTGACCCAGAACTGGACCAGGACTGACCCTGAACTGACCCAGAACTGACCCAGAACTGACCCAGAACTGACCCAGGACTGACCCAGGACTGACCCAAAACTGACCCAGAACTGACCTAGAACTGACCTAGAACTGACCTAGAACTGACCTAGAACTGACCCAGAACTGACCCAGAACTGACCTAGAACTGACCCAGAACTGACCTAGAACTGACCCAGAACTGACCCAGAACTGACCCAAAACTGACCCAGAACTGACCTAGAACTGACCTAGAACTGACCCAGAACTGACCCAGAACTGACCCAAAACTGACCTAGAACTGACCTAGAACTGACCCAGAACTGACCTAGAACTGACCCAAAACTGACCTAGAACTGACCTAGAACTGACCCAGAACTGACCCAGAACTGACCCAGAACTGACCCAGAACTGACCCAGAACTGACCCAGAACTGACCCAGAACTGACCTAGAACTGACCCAAAACTGACCTAGAACTGACCTAGAACTGACCCAGAACTGACCCAGAACTGACCCAGAACTGACCCAGAACTGACCCAGAACTGACCCAGAACTGACCCAGAACTGACCTAGAACTGACCCAAAACTGACCTAGAACTGACCTAGAACTGACCCAGAACTGACCCAGAACTGACCCAGAACTGACCCAGAAC
>NW_027639332.1:392500-467500 GCF_951799975.1 Gobius niger
TCATGCTCCTCCTGTTTCTTTAAGCTCCTCCCCTGTTTCTTTATGCTCCTCCCCTGTTTCTTCATGCACCTCCCCTGTTTCTTTAAGCTCCTCCCCTGTTTCTTTAAGCTCCTCCCCTGTTTCTTCATGCTCCTCCCCTGTTTCTTTATGCTCCTCCTCTGTTTCTTTAAGCTCCTCCCCTGTTTCTTCATGCTCCTCCCCTGTTTCTTTATGCTCCTCCTCTGTTTCTTTAAGCTCCTCCTCTGTTTCTTTAAGCTCCTCCTCTGTTTCTTTAAGCTCCTCCCTGTTTCTTTAAGCTCCTCCCCTGTTTCTTTAAGCTCCTCCCCTGTTTCTTTAAGCTCCTCCTGTTTCTTCATGCTCCTCCCCTGTTTCTTCATGCTCCTCCCCTGTTTCTTTAAGCTCCTCCCCTGTTTCTTCATGCTCCTCCCCTGTTTCTTTATGCTCCTCCTCTGTTTCTTTAAGCTCCTCCTCTGTTTCTTTATGCTCCTCCTCTGTTTCTTTAAGCTCCTCCCCTGTTTCTTCATGCTCCTCCCCTGTTTCTTTATGCTCCTCCTCTGTTTCTTTAAGCTCCTCCTGTTTCTTTAAGCTCCTCCTCTGTTTCTTTATGCTCCTCCCCTGTTTCTTTAAGCTCCTCCTCTGTTTCTTTATGCTCCTCCCCTATTTCTTTAACCTCCTCCTCTGTTTCTTCAAGCTCCTCCTGTTGCTTTAAGCTCCTCCTGTTTCTTTAAGCTCCTCCTCTGTTTCTTTAAGCTCCTCCTGTTGCTTTAAGCTCCTCCTGTTTATTTAAGCTCCTCCTCTGTTTCTTTAAGCTCCTCTTCAGTTTCTTTATGCTCCTCCCCTGTTTCTTTAAGCTCCTCCCCTGTTTATTTAAGGTCCTCCTCTGTTTCTTTATGCTCCTCCTCTGTTTCTTCGTGCTCCTCCCCTGTTTTTTTAAGCTCCTCCCCTGTATCTTCATGCTCCGCCCCTGTTTCTTTAAGCTCCTCCCCTGTATCTTCATGCTCCTCCCCTGTATCTTCATGCTCCTCCCCTGTATCTTCATGCTCCGCCCCCTCCCGCCCCCAGGTTCCGCGTGAGCCCCCGCCCTCCTCTCTCCAAACACTTCCTGGAGTCCCTGCAGAACCTCCCCTCCACCTTCCACCACAGGAACTCCTCGGCTTTTCGGCAGTTCATCTCGGTTTACGGCACGCACTACATCCGCCGCGTGACCCTGGGCGGCCGCGTGACCTCGCTGACCGCCGTGAGGACGTGCGAGGCCTCGATGAGCGGCCTCGACACCCGCACCGTCCAGGACTGTCTGTCTGCGGAGGCCAGCGCCGTCATCAAGGGCGTCCAGGTCAGAGGTCGCGCTGAGGTCACGCTGAGGTCAGAGGTCACACAGAGCTTCACACTGAGGTCTGTCTCATAGGCGAGCGCGGCGGCCGGGTACTGTAAGGCTCAGTCGAAGAAGCTGAGGACGGGTCAGACCTTCGGCTCCTCGTTCTCCGACCGCTCTGTGGACGCCGTGGGCGGAGACTCCAGCATCGGGGACGTGCTCTTCAACCCCCGGGGACACCAGGCCTACACCGGGTGGCTCCGCTCCCTCAGCCGCCTGCCAGGGGTCACCGGCTACCAGCTCCGCCCCCTGCACCTGCTGGTGAGTCCCAGCTCCGCCCCCTGCAGCTGCTGGTGAGTCCCAGCTCCGCCCCCTGCACCTGCTGGTGAGTCCCAGCTCCGCCCCCTGCAGCTGCTGGTGAGTCCCAGCTCCGCCCCCTGCACCTGCTGGTGAGTCCCAGCTCCGCCCCCTGCACCTGCTGGTGAGTCCCAGCTCCGCCCCCTGGACCTGCTGGTGAGTCCCAGCTCCGCCCCCTGCACCTGCTGGTGACATATGTTAACCTCTGACCACCCGCCTAAACCAAATGCATTCTGACCTCTTCTGGCTGTTATATAGGCCTGTAGAGCAGGCATTTGAAAGCTAAGACCCACAAAACTGACCTTTTTCCTCGCGTTGTTGCTGTGTTGTGTCACCTTTTGTATGTTTTTTCTTTTTTTTTTTTTTTTTGTCACATTTTTGTTGAATTTTTGTCATTTTTTGTTGAATTTTGGTCATTTTTTGTTGAGTTTTTGTCATTTTTTGTTGAAATTTTGTCATTTTTTGTTGAGTTTTTGTCATTTTTTGTTGAATTTTGGTCATTTTTTGTTGAAATTTTGTCATTTTTTGGTTGAATTTTTGGTTGAATTTTTGTCACATTTTTGTCACATTTTTGTCACATTTTTGTCATTTTTTGGTCGAATTTTTTTTAATTTTTTGGTTGAATTTTTGTCACATTTTTGTCGAATTTTTGTTGAGTTTTTGTTGAAATTTTGTCATTTTTTGGTTGAATTTTTGTCACATTTTTGTCGAATTTTTGTCATTTTTTTGTTGAAATTTTGTCATTTTTTGGTCGAATTTGTTTTGATTTTTTGGTTGATTTTTTGTCACATTTTTGTCGAATTTTTGTCGAATTTTTGTTGAATTTTTGTCATTTTTTGTTGAATTTTTTTCATTTTTTGGTTGAGTTTTTGTCATTTTTTGTCAAATTTTTGTCAAATTTTTGTCAAATTTTTGTCAAATTTTTGTTGAGTTTTTGTTGAGTTTTTGTTGAATTTTTGTCACATTTTTGGTGCTTTTTTCCCAAGAATCTTTTTGATTTGGGTAAAGTAAAACTTTTTATTATTATTTATTTTTTTGATCGGCATCATCAGCAAAAAGAGCGGGAAAGGTCGTCGAAGAAACAGAAGCAAAATCATTCATATAAATAATAAATAATAATGGTCCCAAAACTGACCCTTGTGGTGCACCAGACTCCACGAAACTCCTTTTAGATTCATGTTTTTTTATACCGGGCTTTACCCAAATCTAAAAGCTTCTCGACTGGAGATCAACAATGTAACGCCTCATTTGAAAGCTAAGACCTACAAAAGTGACGGAAACTTTTCGCCACATCATCATTTTTTGTCTGGGTGGAGGCGGGACTGGCCCCTCTGTGCTCCGCCCCTCTGTGTAAGCTGCAGTTCCGTCTGTGTCCTGCAGGTGAGGGATAACCCGCCGCTGCGCTCCAGCCTCCGCGCCGCCGTCCGTGACTACATCCTGGCGAACGCCGTGTCCCTGCGATGCCCCGCCCGCTGTGCCGTCGGCGCCCGCGGCTCCTCCTGCTCCTGCGCCTGCCACGGCCACCGCCTGGTCAACCCCGACTGCTGCCCCACGGCCAGGGGCGTGGCCAGGCTCAACGTCACCGTGGTGAAGGGGGAGGGGCTCTACGGCGACCACTGGCCCTCCAAGACCGACGGCTACGTGAAGGTGCCAGATCCGTGCTCCGTGTTTTACATTTCACATCCGTGCTCCGTGTTTTACATTTCACATCCGTGCTCCGTGTTTTACATTTCACATCCGGACTCCGTGTTTTATATTTCACATCCAGACTCCGTGTTTTATATTTCACATACGGACTCCGTGTTTTATATTTCACATCCGGACTCCGTGTTTTATATTTCACATCCAGACTCCGTGTTTTCCATTTCACATACAGACTCCGTGTTTTACATTTCACATCCAGACTCCGTGTTTTACATTTCACATCCGTGCTCCGTGTTTTACATTTCACATCCGGACTCCGTGTTTTACATTTCACATCCGTGCTCCGTGTTTTACATTTCACATCTAGACTCCGTGTTTTACATTTCACATCCAGACTCCGTGTTTTACATTTCACATCCGGACTCCGTGTTTTACATTTCACATCCGTGCTCCGTGTTTTACATTTCACATCCAGACTCCGTGTTTTACATTTCACATACGGACTCCGTGTTTTATATTTCACATCCAGACTCCGTGTTTTACATTTCACATCCAGACTCCGTGTTTTATATTTCACATCCAGACTCCGTGTTTTATATTTCACATCCAGACTCCGTGTTTTACATTTCACATCCAGACTCCGTGTTTTACATTTCACATCCAGACTCCGTGTTTTATATTTCACATCCAGACTCCGTGTTTTATATTTCACATCCAGACTCCGTGTTTTACATTTCACATCCAGACTCCGTGTTTTATATTTCACATCCAGACTCCGTGTTTTACATTTCACATCCAGACTCCGTGTTTTACATTTCACATACGGACTCCGTGTTTTATATTTCACATCCAGACTCCGTGTTTTACATTTCACATCCAGACTCCGTGTTTTATATTTCACATCCAGACTCCGTGTTTTACATTTCACATCCAGACTCCGTGTTTTACATTTCACATCCAGACTCCGTGTTTTATATTTCACATCCGTGCTCCGTGTTTTACATTTCACATCCAGACTCCGTGTTTTACATTTCACATCCAGACTCCGTGTTTTACATTTCACATCCGGACTCCGTGTTTTACATTTCACATCCAGACTCCGTGTTTTATATTTCACATCTAGACTCCGTGTTTTACATTTCACATCCGTGCTCCGTGTTTTACATTTCACATCCAGACTCCGTGTTTTATATTTCACATCTAGACTCCGTGTTTTACATTTCACATCCGTGCTCCGTGTTTTACATTTCACATCCGGACTCCGTGTTTTACATTTCACATCCAGACTCCGTGTTTTATATTTCACATCTAGACTCCGTGTTTTACATTTCACATCCGTGCTCCGTGTTTTACATTTCACATCCAGACTCCGTGTTTTACATTTCACATCCGTGCTCCGTGTTTTACATTTCACATACAGACTCCGTGTTTTACATTTCACATACAGACTCCGTGTTTTACATTTCACATCCAGACTCCGTGTTTTACATTTCACATCCAGACTCCGTGTTTTATATTTCACATCCAGACTCCGTGTTTTACATTTCACATCCAGACTCCGTGTTTTACATTTCACATCCAGACTCCGTGTTTCACATTTCACATCCAGACTCCGTGTTTTACATTTCACATCCAGACTCCGTGTTTTATATTTCACATCCAGACTCCGTGTTTTACATTTCACATCCGTGCTCCGTGTTTTACATTTCACATCCAGACTCCGTGTTTTATATTTCACATCCAGACTCCGTGTTTCACATTTCACATCCAGACTCCGTGTTTTATATTTCACATCCAGACTCCGTGTTTTATATTTCACATCCAGACTCCGTGTTTTACATTTCACATCCAGACTCCGTGTTTTACATTTCACATCCAGACTCCGTGTTTTATATTTCACATCCAGACTCCGTGTTTTACATTTCACATCCGTGCTCCGTGTTTTACATTTCACATCCAGACTCCGTGTTTTACATTTCACATCCAGACTCCGTGTTTTACATTTCACATCTGCACTCCTCCCCCTCCCCCCCTCCCTCCCCTCTCTCTCTTCCCCCTCTCTCTCCCCCCCTCTCTCCTCCCTCTCTCTCTCCTCCCCCTCTCTCCCCTCCCCCTCTCTCTCCCCCCCTCTCTCTCTCTCTCTCCTCCCCCTCTCTCTCTCTCTCTCCCCTCTCTCTCTCTCCTCCCCCTCTCTCTCTCTCTCTCCCCTCTCTCTCTCTCCTCCCCTCTCTCTCCTCCCCTCTCTCTCCTCTCTCTCTCTCTCCTCCCCTCTCTCTCCTCTCTCTCCTCCCCTCTCTCTCCTCTCTCTCCTCCCCTCCCCTCTCTCTCCTCTCTCTCCTCCCCTCTCTCTCCTCTCTCTCCTCCCCTCCCCCTCTCTCTCCTCCCCCTCTCTCTCCTCCCCTCTCTCTCTCTCCTCTCTCTCTCTCCTCTCTCTCTCTCCTCCCCCCTCTCTCCTCCCCTCTCTCTCTCCTCCCCTCCTCCTCTCTCCCCCCCTCTCTCTCCCCCCTCTCTCTCCTCCCCCTCTCTCTCCTCCCTCTCTCTCTCCTCCCTCTCTCTCTCCTCCCCCTCTCTCTCCTCCCCCCCTCTCTCTCCTCCCCCTCTCCTCTCTCTCCCCTCTCTCTCCTCCCCCTCTCTCTCCTCCCCTCTCTCTCCTCTCTCCTCCCCCTCTCCTCTCTCTCCTCTCTCTCCTCCCCTCTCTCTCCTCTCTCTCCTCCCCTCCCCCTCTCTCTCCTCCCCCTCTCTCTCCTCCCCTCTCTCTCTCTCCTCTCTCTCTCTCCTCTCTCTCTCTCCTCCCCCTCTCTCTCCTCCCCTCTCTCTCTCTCCTCTCTCTCTCTCCTCTCTCTCCTCCCCCTCTCTCTCCCCCCTCTCCTCCCCCTCTCTCTCCTCCCTCTCTCTCTCCTCCCTCTCTCTCTCCTCCCCCTCTCTCTCCTCCCCCCCTCTCTCTCCTCCCCCCTCTCTCTCCTCCCCCTCTCTCTCCTCCCCCCCTCTCTCTCCTCCCCCCCTCTCTCTCCCCCCTCTCTCTCCTCCCCCTCTCTCTCCCCCTCTCCTCCCCCTCTCTCTCCTCCCTCTCTCTCTCCTCCCCCTCTCTCTCCTCCCTCTCTCTCTCCTCCCCCTCTCTCTCCTCCCCCTCTCTCTCCTCCCCCCCTCTCTCTCCTCCCCTCTCTCTCCTCCCTCTCTCTCTCCTCCCCCTCTCTCTCCTCCCCCCTCTCTCTCCTCCCCCCCTCTCTCTCCTCCCCCTCTCTCTCCTCCCCCCCTCTCTCTCCTCCCCCCCTCTCTCTCCCCCCTCTCTCTCCTCCCCCTCTCTCTCCCCCTCTCCTCCCCCTCTCTCTCCTCCGTCTCTCTCTCCTCCCCCTCTCTCTCCTCCCCTCTCTCTCCTCCCCCTCTCTCTCTCCTCCCCCTCTCTCTCCTCCCCTCTCTCTCCTCCCTCTCTCTCTCCTCCCTCTCTCTCTCCTCCCCCCCTCTCTCTCCTCCCCCTCTCCTCTCTCTCCCCTCTCTCTCCTCCCCTCTCTCTCCTCCCCCTCTCTCTCCTCCCCTCTCTCTCCTCCCTCCTCCCTCTCTCTCTCCTCCCCCTCTCTCTCCTCCCCCCCTCTCTCTCCTCCCCCTCTCTCTCCTCCCCCTCTCTCTCCTCCCCTCTCTCTCCTCCCCCCCTCTCTCTCCTCCCCCTCTCTCTCCTCCCCCCTCTCTCTCCTCCCCCCCTCTCTCTCCCCCCTCTCTCTCCTCCCCCTCTCTCTCCCCCTCTCCTCCCCCTCTCTCTCCTCCCTCTCTCTCTCCTCCCCCTCTCTCTCCTCCCCCTCTCTCTCCTCCCCTCTCTCTCCTCCCTCTCTCTCTCCTCCCTCTCTCTCTCCTCCCCCTCTCTCTCCTCCCCCCCTCTCTCTCCTCCCCCTCTCCTCTCTCTCCCCTCTCTCTCCTCCCCTCTCTCTCCTCCCCCTCTCTCTCCTCCCCTCTCTCTCCTCCCTCCTCCCTCTCTCTCTCCTCCCCCTCTCTCTCCTCCCCCCCTCTCTCTCCTCCCCCTCTCTCTCCTCCCCTCTCTCTCCTCCCTCTCTCTCTCCTCCCCTCTCTCTCCTCCCCCTCTCTCTCCTCCCCCTCTCTCTCCTCCCCTCTATCTCCTCCCTCTCTCTCTCCTCCCTCTCTCTCTCCTCCCCCTCTCTCTCCTCCCCCCCTCTCTCTCCTCCCCCTCTCCTCTCTCTCCCCTCTCTCTCCCCTCTCTCTCCTCCCCCTCTCTCTCCTCCCCTCTCTCTCCTCCCCCTCTCTCTCCTCCCTCTCTCTCTCCCCTCCCTCTCTCTCCTCCCCCCCCTCTCTCTCCTCCCCCTCTCCTCTCTCTCCCCTCTCTCTCCCCTCTCTCTCCTCCCCTCTCTCTCCCCCCTCTCTCTCCTCCCCCTCTCTCTCCCCCCTCTCTCTCCTCCCCTCTCTCTCCCCCCTCTCTCTCCTCCCCCTCTCCTCTCCCTCTCCCCTCTCTCTCTCCTCCCCCTCTCTCTCCCCCCTCTCCTCCCCCTCTCTCTCCTCCCTCTCTCTCTCCTCCCTCTCTCTCTCCTCCCCCTCTCTCTCCTCCCCCCCTCTCTCTCCTCCCCTCTCTCTCTCCTCCCTCTCTCTCTCTCCTCCCCCTCTCTCTCTCCTCCCCCTCTCTCTCCCCCCTCTCCTCCCCCTCTCTCTCCTCCCTCTCTCTCTCCTCCCTCTCTCTCTCCTCCCCCTCTCTCTCCTCCCCCCCTCTCTCTCCTCCCCTCTCTCTCTCCTCCCCTCTCTCTCTCCTCCCTCTCTCTCTCTCCTCCCCCTCTCTCTCCTCCCCCTCTCTCTCCTCCCTCTCTCTCTCCTCCCCCTCTCTCTCCTCCCCCTCTCTCTCCCCCCTCTCTCTCCTCCCCTCTCTCTCCCCCCTCTCTCTCCTCCCCCTCTCCTCTCTCTCTCCCCTCTCTCCCCTCCCTCTCCCCTCTCTCTCTCCTCCCCCTCTCTCTCCCCCCTCTCCTCCCCCTCTCTCTCCTCCCTCTCTCTCTCCTCCCTCTCTCTCTCCTCCCTCTCTCTCTCCTCCCCCTCTCTCTCCTCCCCCCCTCTCTCTCCTCCCCCTCTCTCTCTCCTCCCCCTCTCTCTCCTCCCCCCCTCTCTCTCCTCCCCTCTCTCTCTCCTCCCCCTCTCTCTCCTCCCCCTCTCTCTCCTCCCTCTCTCTCTCCTCCCTCTCTCTCTCCTCCCCCTCTCTCTCCTCCCCCTCTCTCTCCTCCCCTCTCTCTCCTCCCCCTCTCTCTCCTCCCCCTCTCTCTCCTCCCCTCTCTCTCCTCCCTCTCTCTCTCCTCCCTCTCTCTCTCCTCCCCTCTCTCCTCCCCCTCTCTCTCCTCCCCTCTCTCTCCTCCCCCTCTCTCTCCTCCCTCTCTCTCTCCCCTCCCTCTCTCTCCTCCCCCCCCCTCTCTCTCCTCCCCCTCTCCTCTCTCTCCCCTCTCTCTCCCCTCTCTCTCCTCCCCTCTCTCTCCCCCCTCTCTCTCCTCCCCCTCTCTCTCCCCCCTCTCTCTCCTCCCCTCTCTCTCCCCCCTCTCTCTCCTCCCCCTCTCCTCTCTCTCTCCCCTCTCTCCCCTCCCTCTCCCCTCTCTCTCTCCTCCCCCTCTCTCTCCCCCCTCTCCTCCCCCTCTCTCTCCTCCCTCTCTCTCTCCTCCCTCTCTCTCTCCTCCCTCTCTCTCTCCTCCCCCTCTCTCTCCTCCCCCCCTCTCTCCTCCCTCTCTCTCTCCTCCCCCTCTCTCTCCTCCCTCTCTCTCTCCTCCCTCTCTCTCTCCTCCCCCTCTCTCTCCTCCCCCCCTCTCTCTCCTCCCCCTCTCCTCTCTCTCCCCTCTCTCTCCTCTCTCTCTCCCCTCTCTCTCCTCCCCCTCTCTCTCCTCCTCTCTCTCCTCCCCTCTCTCTCCTCCCCTCTCTCTCCTCCCCCTCTCTCTCCTCTCCCCTCTCTCCCCCCCCCTCTCTCTCCCCCCCCTCCCTCTGAAGGTGTTCTACGGCAAACACAGCGCCACCTCTCGGATCATCTGGAACAACGACTTCCCCGTGTGGAACTTCCTGGTCCGCCTGGAGACCGTGGTCCTGACATCGCGGTGGTGAGTAAACGCTAAGAACCTCTGACCCGCAGATCCAGAGTCTGACCCGCTTGTGTTTCCGCCTCAGGCCCGTCCGGATCGAGGTCTGGGACCGGGATCACGGCTGGGACGACGACCTCCTGGGGAAAGTTTCCATTATTCCCACCGTGGGAAACTCCCAGAAACGCTTCAGGCTGAACCGCGGCTCTGTGAGCGTGCGGACCGGCGCCACGTGTGGACCCAGCCTGCAGGGGGAGCTGTGCGAGCAGTACAGGGCCTCCCCCACGGGCTACAGCGGCGCTAATGTGGGGCTAACGTGGGGCTAACGTGGGGCTAACGTGGGGCTAACGTGGGGGTAATGTGGGGGTAATGCTAACGTGGGGGTAATGTGGGGGTAATGCTAATGTGGGGGTAATGTGGGGGTAATGTGGGGCTAATGCTAATGTGGGGGTAATGCTAATGTGGGGCTAACGTGGGGGTAATGTGGTTGTAATGTATGGCTAATGATAATGTGGGGCTAATGCTAATGTGTGGGTAGTGGGGCTAATGCTAATGTAGGGCTAACGTGGGGGTAATGTAGGGCTAATGCTAATGTGGGGGTAATGTGGGGGTAATGCTAACATGGGGCTAACGTGGGGCTAATGCTAATGTGGGGCTAACGTGGGGGTAATGTGGTTGTAATGTATGGCTAATGATAATGTGGGGGTAGTGGGGGTAATGTGGGGGTAATGTAGGGCTTATGCTAATGTGGGGTAGTGGGGCTAATCTGGGGCTAATGTGGGGGTAATGCTAATGTGGGGCTAATGCTAATGTGGGGCTAATGTGGGGGTAATGTAGGGCTAATACTAATGTGGGGCTAACATGGGGTAATGCTAATGTGGGGGTAGTGGGGCTAATGTGGGGCTAATGCTAATGTAGGGCTAACGTGGGGGTAATGTAGGGCTAATGCTAATGTGGGGCTAATGCTAATGTGGGGCTAATGCTAATGTCGGGCTAATGCGGGGTAATGTAAGGCTAATGTGGGGCTAATGTGGGCTAACGTGGGGCTAATGTTGGGGTAACGTGGGGCTAATGTTGGGGTAACGTGGGGCTAATGTTGGGGTAACGTGGGGCTAATGTTGGGCTAATGTGGGGCTAATGTGGGGCTAATGTGGGGCTAATGTTGGGCTAATGTGGGGCTAATGTGGGGCTAATGTTCTAATGTTGGGCTAATGTGGGGCTAATGTTGGGCTAATGTGGGGCTAATGTGGGGCTATTGTTGGGCTAATGTGGGGCTAATGTAGGGCTAAACAAATGGAATTTTGTACCAAATTATTTATAACAAAATGTTTTACTCCCCATATAATTTCTACAGGGCTCATTTGAATTTTGCCAAATGAAGTGTTTCGGACTGGGACAGTTTGCAAAAAAAAAGAACGTTTATAATTCCACTTCTCAAGATTATTTTCCTAATGTTAACTTTTTGTTTTGTGCCACTTTGGGAATGTCAGAGAAATGAGTCTAAACCAGTGTTAATGTCGTCGACTAAAATATTTAGGGTTAATTTTAGTCAAAGTGATATTTTTGTGACTAAAATTGGACTAAAACTACATTAAAAGTTCCTCATGAGACTAAAACTGTGACTAAAATGTCCAGATGTTTGAGTCGACTAAAATCAGACTAAATAAAATCGAAAAGGAGAGACTAAAATCATCCAAACTTGTATTGAGCGTCTGAAAGAGCCTCAGATCATGTTTAAAGGATCAGCTCTGAGCTTTATCTTTAACCCCTTAACTCCCACCTGAACCGAGCACTTTTTCTCCAGCTTTACCCCAATCCAAAAGCTTCTGGAAAAAGGTGAGAAAATAGCAACAAAACTGAGACGAAAACAATGATGAACATGGGAAAAAAAATGGACAAAAATTTGACAAAAAAGTGAGAAAAATTTGACGATAACGAGATGACTGCCCAACAATAACAAAAAAAGTGATGAAAAAAATTCAGAGGAAAAAGATCATTTTAGTTTTGTAGGTCTTAGCTTTCAAATGAGGTGTTACACTGGCCTGCAGGATTTGGGTAAAGCTGAATTGGAGAAAATGCGCTCGGTTCAGGCGGGAGTTAAGAGGTTAATATGATTATAATGAATATTATCAATGCAAAGTCCACTCAGTTAGTCTTAAATTTAGTCGACTAAAACTAGACTAAAACTGAAAAGACTTTTTCGACTAAATCTCGACTAAAATTCCATTACATTTTAGTCAAAAGACTAAAACTAAATGAAAATATGTCGTCAACATTAACTCTGGTCTAAACCTTGTTCTTTTCTCTTTTCTCGTCAGTCGTGCTTCAAACTCACTTTGATGTAAATATTGTTCAAACGTGAACTGTTTCAAAAGG
Organism: Gobius niger; assembly: GCF_951799975.1. Lineage (NCBI taxonomy): Eukaryota > Metazoa > Chordata > Actinopteri > Gobiiformes > Gobiidae > Gobius > Gobius niger. The sequence goes on from NW_027639332.1 coordinate 404,228, forward strand.
CTGGATGTTTTAGACCTTTATGTAATTATATAGACGCTTCATGTGGTCACAAAGCAAAACCTATAACCTGCTCTAACTCAAGCATTTCATGTGAACAATAAAAGCTTTTTCCAAGAAAGGCTTCTGTCTTTATGGGTCAGATCCATGTTTGAATCATCATGTTTGAATATAATCATTATCTATGAATAAAACACGAACTCAGCGCCTGAAGAGCACGAGCACGAGGGACGTGTTTCTGCCGGACACTAACTGTATTTTGTGAATGAATCCCAAACTGAGAGAAATGAGGAAAGAGGAGTTTCATCCTGCGCAAATGACGCGTGAAGGTGCGCGCCGCTCTTGCCGCGCGGCAGACACGCGGCAGACGCAGCAGCGGCAGAAGTATGTTGCTGAATGGCGGCGGGGGGAAGACCCCAGGATCCTCCGGTGTGGAAAAAGAGGGAAAATGAAATAACCTGCATAAACCACCAGAGCTGCACGGTTCGCTTCACCGGGAGATACCGGACAGCGGAGGGTAAGTGCGCCGCGGACAGAGCGCCTGGAGGCGGCCAGGGCAGCCACGGCACAGCGCTGTGTTCATCATCTTTGTGTAGCTCCAGGCGCTAGCTCCGTGCTAACCGAGCCCCTCACCGTAACTCCACCTGAGCACCTTTATATTGTTCACCTGAGGGGCCCTCACCCCCACACAGCCCCGCGGCCCCAGAGACACCCCTCTGTCCCCAAACCCTGTCCCCCAGCGCCGTGTCTCTGTCCGCGCTCCGCGTTAGCAGCGGCGGCTAACGCTAATGCTAACGGGCTGCGCTGCTTCACCGCCTCTTCCCGCTTCCTCCTGTTTGTTACTAACGCGGCGGTGTGGACGCTTGGCCGCCATAAACGCCTCTGACGGCGGGCTGTGGGGCAGCGGGGGCCGGCGGGCTCTGCGGGAGGCTCGGCTGTAGCCGTTAGCACGTTAGCCGTAGCATTGGGGAAAATGGCTGTGACCAGAGCCACGGGAGATGAAATGGGGGCTCGGGCAGTGGGGCTGGTCCCCCGCGGGCTGTGTCTGAGAGACCCGCGGGCCTGTCAGCTCCTGCCTCCGGGAGAGCCGCTGATGCGCAGCCGGAGGAGGCGCCTGGTCCTCGGTGTGGAGCAGGAGCTTTGTCCCGCACACACGGACCAAGGTCAGGCCCTGGTGTCCATGATCCAGAAGCACCAGGAGCTCCTGGAACATCTGCTCCTGGTGCTCCTGGTGCTCCGGAGCCGCTGGACATCAGCAGCAGAGGAGCTCAGAGTACCGGAGTTTGGTACTTGAGTAAAAGTACAGTTACTGGTGAAACATTACTCCAATGAAAGTAAAGTTCAGAATCAGAATAGTTGTTATGGTTTGAGAACAGGTTCACAAACTAGGATTTTTTTCTCGGAAAAATTGTTCGGCAACGCATTTATCTGCAGAAAAATGGACAGTGTTTTCACGAGGAAAGTTCTGTTTCTATGAGCAAAATAAATCCTGTTTTTACGAGTAAAGTTTCTGTTTTTCAAATGTTCCGGGAGGTGATGAGTGAGGAAGGCTGTGCGTCTGTGGGGAAGTTAGATGGACATTCAGAAGGTCTGTCCAGCTTATTCAACATTACTGATTATCCAACACGACTCACGGCTTTAGTGATGATGGTCCAGGGTGATGATGGTCCAGGGTGATGATGGTCCAGGGTGATGATGGTCCAGGGTGATGATGGTCCAGAGTGATGATGATGGTCCAGAGTGATGATGGTCCAGGGTGATGATGGTCCAGGGTGATGATGGTCCAGGGTGATGATGATGGTCCAGAGTGATGATGGTCCAGAGTGATGATGATGGTCCAGAGTGATGATGGTCCAGGGTGATGATGGTCCAGGGTGATGATGGTCCAGGGTGATGATGGTCCAGGGTGATGATGGTCCAGGGTGATGATGGTCCAGAGTGATGATGGTCCAGAGTGATGATGGTCCAGAGTGATGATGGTCCAGAGTGATGATGGTCCAGGGTGATGATGGTCCAGGGTGATGATGGTCCAGGGTGATGATGGTCCAGGGTGATGATGGTCCAGAGTGATGATGGTCCAGAGTGATGATGGTCCAGGGTGATGATGGTCCAGGGTGATGATGGTCCAGGGTGATGATGGTCCAGGGTGATGATGGTCCAGGGTGATGATGGTCCAGAGTGATGATGGTCCAGAGTGATGATGGTCCAGAGTGATGATGGTCCAGAGTGATGATGGTCCAGAGTGATGATGGTCCAGAGTGATGATGGTCCAGAGTGATGATGGTCCAGAGTGATGATGGTCCAGAGTGATGATGGTCCAGGGTGATGATGATCCAGGGTGATGATGATGGTCCAGGGTGATGATGATCCAGGGTGATGATGATGGTCCAGGGTGATGATGGTCCAGAGTGATGATGGTCCAGAGTGATGATGGTCCAGAGTGATGATGGTCCAGAGTGATGATGGTCCAGAGTGATGATGATCCAGAGTGATGATGGTCCAGAGTGATGATGATGGTCCAGAGTGATGATGATCCAGAGTGATGATGGTCCAGAGTGATGATGGTCCAGAGTGATGATGATGGTCCAGGGTGATGATGGTCCAGAGTGATGATGGTCCAGAGTGATGATGGTCCAGAGTGATGATGGTCCAGAGTGATGATGGTCCAGAGTGATGATGATGGTCCAGAGTGATGATGGTCCAGAGTGATGATGGTCCAGAGTGATGATGGTCCAGAGTGATGATGATGGTCCAGAGTGATGATGGTCCAGAGTGATGATGATGGTCCAGAGTGATGATGGTCCAGAGTGATAATGGTCCAGAGTGATGATGGTCCAGAGTGATGATGGTCCAGAGTGATAATGGTCCAGAGTGATAATGGTCCAGGGTGATGATGGTCCAGAGTGATGATGGTCCAGAGTGATGATGATGGTCCAGGGTGATGATGGTCCAGAGTAATGATGGTCCAGAGTGATGATGGTCCAGGGTGATGATGGTCCAGGGTGATGATGGTCCAGAGTGATGATGATCCAGAGTGATGATGGTCCAGGGTGATGATGGTCCAGAGTGATGATGGTCCAGGGTGATGATGGTCCAGGGTGATGATGGTCCAGAGTGATGATGGTCCAGAGTGATGATGGTCCAGAGTGATGATGGTCCAGAGTGATGATGGTCCAGAGTGATGATGGTCCAGAGTGATGATGGTCCAGAGTGATGATGATCCAGGGTGATGATGGTCCAGGGTGATGATGGTCCAGGGTGATGATGATCCAGAGTGATGATGGTCCAGGGTGATGATGGTCCAGGGTGATGATGGTCCAGAGTGATGATGATCCAGGGTGATGATGGTCCAGAGTGATGATGGTCCAGGGTGATGATGGTCCAGAGTGATGATGGTCCAGGGTGATGATGGTCCAGAGTGATGATGGTCCAGAGTGATGATGGTCCAGGGTGATGATGGTCCAGAGTGATGATGGTCCAGAGTGATGATGGTCCAGGGTGATGATGGTCCAGAGTGATGATGGTCCAGGGTGATGATGATCCAGAGTGATGATGGTCCAGGGTGATGATGGTCCAGAGTGATGATGGTCCAGAGTGATGATGGTCCAGAGTGATGATGATCCAGAGTGATGATGGTCCAGGGTGATGATGATCCAGGGTGATGATGATCCAGGGTGATGATGATCCAGGGTGATGATGGTCCAGAGTGATGATGGTCCAGGGTGATGATGGTCCAGGGTGATGATGATGGTCCAGAGTGATGATGGTCCAGAGTGATGATGGTCCAGAGTGATGATGGTCCAGGGTGATGATGGTCCAGAGTGATGATGATGGTCCAGGGTGATGATGGTCCAGAGTGATGATGGTCCAGAGTGATGATGGTCCAGAGTGATGATGGTCCAGGGTGATGATGGTCCAGAGTGATGATGGTCCAGAGTGATGATGGTCCAGAGTGATGATGGTCCAGGGTGATGATGGTCCAGAGTGATGATGGTCCAGAGTGATGATGATGATCCAGAGTGATGATGATCCAGAGTGATGGTCCAGGGTGATGATGGTCCAGAGTGATGATGGTCCAGAGTGATGATGATGATCCAGAGTGATGATGGTCCAGAGTGATGATGGTCCAGGGTGATGATGGTCCAGAGTGATGATGATGATCCAGAGTGATGATGATCCAGAGTGATGGTCCAGGGTGATGATGGTCCAGAGTGATGATGGTCCAGAGTGATGATGGTCCAGGGTGATGATGGTCCAGAGTGATGATGGTCCAGGGTGATGATGGTCCAGAGTGATGATGGTCCAGAGTGATGATGGTCCAGAGTGATGATGGTCCAGAGTGATGATGGTCCAGGGTGATGATGGTCCAGAGTGATGATGGTCCAGGGTGATGATGGTCCAGAGTGATGATGATGATCCAGAGTGATGATGATCCAGAGTGATGGTCCAGGGTGATGATGGTCCAGAGTGATGATGGTCCAGAGTGATGATGGTCCAGGGTGATGATGGTCCAGAGTGATGATGGTCCAGGGTGATGATGGTCCAGAGTGATGATGGTCCAGAGTGATGATGGTCCAGAGTGATGATGGTCCAGGATGATGATTGTTCCAGGGTGATGATGGTCCAGAGTGATGATGATGGTCCAGGGTGATGATGGTCCAGAGTGATGATGGTCCAGAGTGATGATGGTCCAGGGTGATGATGATCCAGAGTGATGATGGTCCAGAGTGATGATGGTCCAGGGTGATGATGGTGATGATGGTCCAGGGTGATGGTCCAGGGTGATGATGGTCCAGAGTGATGATGGTCCAGTTCCTGTAGCTTGTTCCTGTAGTTTGTTCCTGTAGTTTGTTCCTGTAGTTTGTTCCTGTAGTTTGTTCCTGTAGTTTGTGTCTTGTTCCTGTAGTTTGTTCCTGTAGTTTGTGTCTTGTTCCTGTAGTTTGTTCTTGTAGTTTGTTCTTGTAGTTTGTTCCTGTAGTTTGTTCCGTAGTTTGTTCCGTAGTTTGTTCCTGTAGTTTGTTCCTGTAGTTTGTTCCTGTAGTTTGTTCCGTAGTTTGTTCCGTAGTTTGTTCCTGTAGTTTGTTCCTGTAGTTTGTTCCTGTAGTTTGTTCCTGTAGTTTGTTCCGTAGTTTTTTCCTGTAGTTTGTTCCAGTAGTTTGTTCCTGTAGTTTGTTCCTGTAGTTTGTTCCTGTAGTTTGTTCCTGTAGTTTGTTCCTGTAGTTTGTTCCGTAGTTTTTTCCTGTAGTTTGTTCCTGTAGTTTGTTCCTGTAGTTTGTGTCTTGTTCCTGTAGTTTGTTCCTGTAGTTTGTTCCTGTAGTTTGTTCCTGTAGTTTGTTCCGTAGTTTGTTCCTGTAGTTTGTTCCTGTAGTTTGTTCCTGTAGTTTGTTCCTGTAGTTTGTGTCTTGTTCCTGTAGTTTGTTCCTGTAGTTTGTTCCGTAGTTTGTTTCGTAGTTTGTTCCTGTAGTTTGTTCCTGTAGTTTGTAGTTTGTTCCTGTAGCTTGTAGTTTGTTCCTGTAGTTTGTTCCTGTAGTTTGTTCCTGTAGCTTGTTCCTGTAGCTTGTGTCTTGTTCCTGTAGTTTGTTCCTGTAGTTTGTGTCTTGTTCCTGTAGTTTGTTCCTGTAGTTTGTTCCTGTAGTTTGTTCCTGTAGTTTGTGTCTTGTTCCTGTAGTTTGTTCCTGTAGTTTGTTCCTGTAGTTTGTGTCTTGTTCCTGTAGTTTGTTCCGTAGTTTGTTCCTGTAGTTTGTTCCTGTAGTTTGTTCCTGTAGCTTGTGTCTTGTTCCTGTAGTTTGTTCCGTAGTTTGTTCCTGTAGTTTGTTCCTGTAGTTTGTTCCTGTAGTTTGTTCCTGTAGCTTGTGTCTTGTCAGTGGCTGTAGGGGGTTGTCAAAAAATCGATTGATGCTAAATCTATCTATCGATACAGAAGAACACATGTTCTACAGTAGATGATGCAGAAGAACACATGTTCTACAGTAGATGATGCAGAAGAACATGTTCTACAGGAGATGATGCAGAAGAACATGTTCTACAGTAGATGATGCAGAAGAACACATGTTCTACAGTAGTTCTGTTGTAGATGTGTTTGCTGTGGTTTGGAGCCTTGAGTCTGGATCCTGACGTCCATGTTCTTCTTCTCTTCCTCAGCGGCGTGGTCCACGAGCTTGGCGCTCTGACAGAATGGCGGCCGCGCCCTGAGCACCTGTCCCTCTGTGCCGTCGCGCCCTCAGTGCCCCCCCTCGTGCCCGCCGGGGGCTATGGCCGTGCATGAGACGAGTCGCCCCGAGGCCCTGCCCTGTAGCCTCCTCCAGCACATGAGCGACAGCGCCCCCTACCAGTGCCAGCAGTGTGGTCGCCTCTTCAAGCACGCCGCCAGCCTCGCCAACCACAAGAAGGCTCACGAGGTGGGCTCTTTCCAGTGTCCCGTTTGTACCCGCACGCTGCCCAACGCGGTGGCTTTGAAAAACCACTTACGTATCCATACTTTGTCTCCGAGTAGTGTCCCCGCCGACGAGGAGCCGGAGGACTTTGGCCACGCCCACAGGAACAGCTCGCCGGAGCCCGAGGACGCCTGGGACCGCCCCTTTAAGTGCGACCGCTGCGACCGCACGTACCGCCACCACGGCAGCCTCGCCATCCACAAGAAGTGCCACGAGGAGGGAGACTTCGAGTGCTCCGTGTGCCTCAAACACTTCGGGAACCTGGCGGCGCTGAGCAGCCACGAGCGCTCGCACAAGTACAAGCCGGCCACGCCCATGGGGCCGGGCGAGGACCCCTGCTTCTGCCACCTGTGCCAGGTCTCGCTGCCCAACAAAGCGGAGTATCAGGAGCACCTGCTGCTGCACAACGCGCCCGCGCCCCCCCTGCTGCGCGGCTTCCCCATGTCGCACAACCTGAGCGCCCTGGGCGACGCCCTGCCCCCCCTGCCCAAACCCGGGCCCTACGACCCCATCATGGGCCCCGCCAACGACATGTTCACCTGCGCCTACTGCGGCGCCGCGCAGCCCGACCTGGAGAGCCTCAAGGGGCACTACCTGACCCACGAGCCCCGCCCCCACGAGCCCCGCCCACACGAGCTCCGCCCACACGAGCTCCGGACCCACGAGCCCCGCCCCCACGAGCACCGCCCCCCCCTACAGGACGGCAGCTTAGTGGCCTCTCAGGGCTCCGTGGCCCCTGGTGGCTCTCACAGCTCTGTGCCTGTGGCGCCCCCTGGAGGCCGGGCGGGGCAGGGCGGCTCTCCGGACGACGGCGAGCGCAGGTTTAAGTGCGGCGAGTGCGGTAAGAGTTACCGTCACGCCGGCAGCCTGGTGAACCACAAACGCTGCCACCAGACGGGGCATTACCAGTGCAGCGTGTGCGGCAAGGAGTACCCGCACCTGGCCGCGCTGCACAGCCACCTGCGCAGCCACAAGGGGCGCTCCGGAGGCCCCGCCCTGAGCGCCGAGGGCGGGGACTGGCTGTCGTCGGAGCCCGGCATGGAGTCGCAGAGCTACGGCCAGGAGGGCGGGGCTCTTGGGGGCGGGGCTCTCGGGGGCGGGGCTCTCGGGGGCGGGGCTCTCGGGGGGAGCTTCGTTCAGGACGCGCCGCACGCCGGGCCTTTGGACTCTCTGGACTTTCACGAGCGCTTCGACGCCTCTCTCTCTCAGAGCCAGCGGCCGGGCGAGCGCCACGTGTGCGGCGACTGTGGCGAGATGTACGCGGACGCCGGCGCCGCCAAGTCCCACCTGTGTCCACGCCGCCCGGCCGCCGGGCAGAACATGACCAACGGCTTCATCAACAACATGAACTACCACGGCTCAGCGCTGCCCCCCGCAGGCGGCCTGAAGGACAGCACCGCCCCGCGCTTCAGCGGCGCCGTGAAGAGACTGGGCCCCAGCGACAAGGACGTGGAGGACGAAGGAGAGATCTACCAGTGCTCCGTCTGCGGGAACCACTACGCCAGCCTGCGCGCCCTGCGCAGCCACCTGCGCAGCCACGCCAACAACCCCACGGCCTCCGCCCAGGGCCCCGCCCCCAGCGCCCAGGAGCAGGGCTGGAGGATGATCTGCTCCACCTGCGGACAGAGCTTCAGCCGCAAACAGGACCTGCTGAACCACCAGCTGATCCACGGCCCGCAGCGCCCCCTGGAGGCCAAAGGCGAGCGCAGCGTGTGCGTGGACTGCGGCCTGTTCTTCTCTGACCGGCAGCTCCTGGTCACGCACATGTGCTCCGGCAAAAACCTCAACGGCAAAGAGGGCGGCGGCATGCAGCCAGAGGGGCGGCGGCCTCTGGTGGAGCACAGCGACAAACCGCACAAGTGTGACCAGTGTGGGCGGGGCTACCGACACCCCTGCTCCCTCCTCAATCACAAGAAGTCGCACAAGACGGGCGTGTTCCGCTGCCTCGTCTGCCAGAAGCGCTACTACAACCTGCTAGCCCTGAAGAACCACCAGCGCACGCACTTCGACCTCAAGAGGTACCGCCCCCTGCGCCGTCAGGCTCCGCCCATTCACACTGTCAACACACTGACAAAACTGCAGTGTTTACTTACATGTATTTATTATATATTAGTTTGTCTTACAATAACTGCTCACATTTAGCTTAGCTCACTTTGTAGAAGCTGTAATATGTATATTACTGTGTAATATGTATATTACTGTGTAATATGTATATTACTGTGTGATATGTATATTACTGTGTAATGTGTATATTACTGTGTAATGTGTATATTACTGTGTAATGTGTATATTACTGTGTAATGTGTATATTACTGTGTAATGTGTATATTACTGTGTAATATATATATTACTGTGTAATATGTATATTATAGTAATATAAGTGTGAACATTAGGGCTGCAACTAACGATTATTTTGATAATCGATTAATCTACCGATTATTTTTGCGATTAATCGATTAATCGCTTGGCTGTGAAAGGTGCATGGAAATGGTATTTTTTTTATTTTCTTATCACATAACGCTAAAGTGTCACCGCTTGAGGACATGCTGATGGAGTAAACTTAAAGTAAACGTTTGTAGGAGGCTCTTTGTGCTAATTCTGCTTCTGATTGGACGAGACAAAGACAGATATTTATGAAATTTACAACGTATAAAACACTGCAGACCCTAACTTTAAAAACAAAGTAGGTTTCCATTCAAAATACATAATTTTCATGTCTTTTTTGCTCTATTTTAGTCTGTTTGCTACAAAACGATTAATCGATTACTGAAATAGTTGACAACTATTTTAGTAATCGATTAGTTGTCGATTAATCGATTAGTTGTTTCAGCCCTAGTGAACATACGAGCTCAGAGATTAGCAGTAAATACAAAACATTCTTGGTGCGACGTGTTTTTTGTTGCATTGTTCATTTTTTTAAAGAGTGTAAATTATATTTAATACATTTTCATATTTTTATATGAAAATAATGATGTTAATGAAGATGATTGACCCACACTTGTCCTCTTCCTCCCTCTCTCAGGCATAAGTGTGAGGAGTGTGGGAAAGCCTTTAAGATCCAGAAGCAGCTGATAAACCACCTGCGGCTGCACGAGGAGCACCGGGCGAAGGGCTTGGTCCGCTCGGGGTTCCCTCAGGCCGGGCCGTCGCAGCTGCAGACGCTGAGGGCGGACTCGTCTAAAGCCGCGGCGCCGCTGGGCTTTAAGAAGCCGTACTCGTCGGCCGGCACGTCGCGGCCGCAGAAGTTCGACGCGGTGGAGAGCAGCCGCAGACCGTTCTCCTGTGAGGAGTGTGGGAAGACGTACCGCCACGCGGGCAGCCTCGCCAACCACAAGAACCTGCACAAGATCGGAGACTATCACTGCAACGTGTGCAACTCCACCTACCCCAACCGCCTGGCCATGAAGAACCACCTGCGGCTGCACTTCGCCCACAAGAAGCACAACTGCGGCGACTGCGGCAAAGGCTTCCGCACGCAGAGGCAGCTGGCCACGCACACCACGGGCGGCCTGTGCAAGGGCCCCCAGGGGCCCGGGCAGCAGATGGACTACGAGTGCGACGGCTGCTGCGAGGGCTTCGCCACCGCGGACGAGCTGTCGGCTCACGACTGCCCCGCCCAGCACCTCCCCTCGTCCTCCTCCTCCTCCTCCAACCCCCGCGAGGAGCGCCCCGCGGACACGGACTCTGACGAGCGCCCCTATGTGTGCGACCTGTGTAACTGCGCCTACAAACACGCCAGCTCGCTGCTCAACCACAAGCACACGCACAAGACGGGGAACTTCCGCTGCAGCTTCTGCGATAAGCCCTACACCAACTACATGGCCCTGCGGAACCACATGCGCATCCACACGCAGCGCAAGAAGCACATCTGCCACGTGTGCGGCAAGGCCTTCCGCCTGGCGCGCTTCCTCCGCAACCACCAGAGGGTGCACGAGGAGGGCGCCACGCCCTACGGCTGCCCCAGCTGCGGGAAGAGCTTCCAGGGCCGCTCGGCGCTGGCCCGGCACCGCTGCGGCGACGCCGGGGGGGCGGGGCCTCAGGAGCCGCGGGGCAAAGAAGCCGAGGAGTGCCGGTACACGTGAGTAACACGCTAACCTTCTGCCTGTGCCGACGCAAAGATAAATGTGGTGTCTATTACAGGTATATGGTCTCCAATCCGGCGTCCCTGGGGCCGTACGCCGGACGCCATTCCGACTTCTCGGAAGTTTGGACAAATTGAATTAGACCAGATAAGTCTCCCCCCTTTGTTTCCCGTTTCCCCGTCTGTTCTGTAGAACCCGCTTCGGAAACTAGAACCGACTGTGGAGACGACTGTAGAACCGACTGTGGAGACGACTGTAGAACCTGTAGAACCGACTGTAGAACCTGTAGAACCGACTGTAGAACCTGTAGAACCGACTGTAGAACCGACTGTAGAACCTGTAGAACCGACTGTAGAACCGACTGTAGAACCTGTAGAACCGACTGTAGAACCGACTGTAGAAACTGTAGAACCGACTGTAGAACCGACTGTAGAAACTGTAGAAACTGAAGAAACTGTAGAAACTGTAGAACCGACTGTAGAACCTGTAGAACCGACTGTAGAAACTGTAGAAACTGTAGAAACTGTAGAATCGACTGTAGAACCGACTGTAGAACCGACTGTAGAACCGACTGTAGAACCGACAGTAGAAACTGTAGAAACTGTAGAACCGACTGTAGAACCTGTAGAACCGACTGTAGAACGTGTAGAACCGACTGTAGAACCTGTAGAACGTGTCTGCTCCTGTGGCTTTGTGTCTTTGGTTGGACTCAGTCTGAAGGAGGAGGAGCTCCGCCTCAGACTCCGCCCTCTACAGTAGGTTATGATCAGAGCCGGATTTCAGATCATATACCTGTATGTGAGGAATCCCAGGCCCTGGTTCACACTTTAGTCTCCGCTAACTTTACGTAGAAAAGTCGCTCAAAAACACAACAGACAAAAGGGAAGAAACACTTTGCAAAAAAAATAGTAATAATAATAATTTAAAAAGGGGAAAATTTGTAATGTATTCCTTTTATTTTACTGATTTTTTTTTGTTTTACCCCCTGACGTTTCTACCCATTTTTCCACTTTTTACGGCTATTTTTTCCCCAATTAAAGAAAAAAAGATTCCCCATTTTCCCTCCATTTATTTAAATATTTTTTCCCACATTTTCAGGTCTTTCCACACATTATTGTTCTGTTTTCTGGTGTGTTTAAGTATCGGTATCGTTAAAGAACTGGTATGATGTAACTGCACATGGATCATAACTCACCAATCAGGTGATCAGATTGTTGGTCTCCATGGAAACGTGTGAACCGTGAGATTCCGCTCAGATGCTGACTGTGTCTCCCCCCTCCCTCCCCCCCCCTCCCCACTGCACAGGTGTGACGAGTGTGGCCGCTCGTACCGCCACGCCAGCTCGCTGCTGAACCACCGCAACACGCACAGACTGGGCGTGTTCTCGTGCGGCTCGTGCCCAAAGACTTACTCCAACCTCCTGGCGCTGAAGAACCACCGGCGGATCCACTCGGAGACGCGGCGCCACCGCTGCCTCGACTGCGGCAAGGCCTTCCGCGTGTCGTCGCAGCTGTACGCCCACCGCCGCGTCCACCTGCGGCAGACGGCGCTCACCTGCCGGCCCTGCGCCCGCGCCTTCCCCACGCACGCCAGCTTCAGCCTGCACCTGCAGCTGAGCCACGGCCAGGCCCCGCCCCCGCAGCCCCCGCCCCCGCAGCGAGGGGGCGCGGAGAAGCCGTACGTGTGCGAGCAGTGCGGGCGCTCCTACCGCCACGCCAGCTCCCTCCTCAACCACCGCAACAGCCACAAGACGGGCGCCTTCTTCTGCAGCGCGTGCCACAAGCAGTTCCCCAACCTCATGTCGCTGAAGAACCACCGGCGCATCCACACGGAGCCGCGGCGCTTCGCCTGCCCCGACTGCGGCAAGGCCTTCCGCGTGTCCACCCAGCTGCTGTGCCACCGCCGCATCCACACCAAGGAGAAGCCCTTCACCTGCCCGCAGTGCCAGCGCCGCTTCAGCTCCAAGTCCAACCTGCGGCACCACAGCAAGCTGCACTGGCCCCGCGTCTCCGAGAACGCCGACTTCACCGGCATGCCGGCCGGACCCTTCCTGTGAGCGGACCCTGAGCGGACCCTTCCTGTGAGCGGACCCTTCCTGTGAGCGGACCCTGAGCGGACCCTTCCTCTGAGTGGGCCCTCCTGTGAGCGGACCCTTGATCTGAGTGGACCCTTCTTCTGAGCGGGCCCTCCTCTGAGCGAGTCCTTCCCCTGAGAGGACCGTTCCTCTGAGCGGACCCTTGATCTGAGCGGACCCTCCTGTGAGCAGACCCCTTCCTCTCTGCGGGTCGGATCCTCCGTCGGATCCTCCGTCTGAACAGGACTCTCCCTCTGAGCGAGCCCTCCCTCTGGGCGACTCCTCCCTCTGAGCGAGTCCTCCCTCTGAGCGAGTCCTCCCTCTGAGCGAGTCCTCCCTCTAAGCGAGCCCTCCCTCTGAGCGAGTCCTCCCTCTGAGCGAGTCCTCCCTCTGGGCGAGTCCTCCCTCTGAGCGAGTCCTCCCTCTGGGCGAGTCCTCCCTCTGAGCGAGTCCTCCCTCTGAGCGAGTCCTCCCTCTGGGCGAGTCCTCCCTCTGAGCGAGTCCTCCCTCTGGGCGAGTCCTCCCTCTGGGCGAGTCCTCCCTCTGGGCGAGTCCTCCCTCTGAGCGAGTCCTCCCTCTGAGCGAGTCCTCCCTCTGGGCGAGTCCTCCCTCTGGGCGAGTCCTCCCTCTGAGCGAGTCCTCCCTCTGAGCGAGTCCTCCCTCTGAGCGAGTCCTCCCTCTGAGCGAGTCCTCCCTCTGGGCGAGTCCTCCCTCTGAGCGACTCCTCCCTCTGGGCGAGTCCTCCCTCTGGGCGAGTCCTCCCTCTGGGCGAGCCCTCCCTCTGAGCGAGCCCTCCCTCTGAGCGAGTCCTCCCTCTGAGCGAGTCCTCCCTCTGGGCGAGTCCTCCCTCTGGGCGAGTCCTCCCTCTGAGCGAGTCCTCCCTCTGAGCGAGTCCTCCCTCTGAGCGAGTCCTCCCTCTGAGCGAGTCCTCCCTCTGAGCGAGTCCTCCCTCTGAGCGAGTCCTCCCTCTGAGCGAGCCCTCCCTCTGGGCGAGTCCTCCCTCTGAGCGAGCCCTCCCTCTGAGCGAGTCCTCCCTCTGGGCGAGCCCTCCCTCTGGGCGAGCCCTCCCTCTGGGCGAGTCCTCCCTCTGAGCGAGTCCTCCCTCTGAGCGAGTCCTCCCTCTGAGCGAGTCCTCCCTCTGAGCGAGTCCTCCCTCTGGGCGACTCCTCCCTCTGAGCGAGTCCTCCCTCTGAGCGAGTCCTCCCTCTGAGCGAGTCCTCCCTCTGAGCGAGTCCTCCCTCTGAGCGAGTCCTCCCTCTGAGCGAGCCCTCCCTCTGGGCGAGCCCTCCCTCTGGGCGACTCCTCCCTCTGAGCGAGTCCTCCCTCTGAGCGAGTCCTCCCTCTGAGCGAGTCCTCCCTCTGAGCGAGTCCTCCCTCTGAGCGAGTCCTCCCTCTGAGCGAGTCCTCCCTCTGAGCGAGTCCTCCCTCTGAGCGAGTCCTCCCTCTGGGCGACTCCTCCCTCTGAGCGAGTCCTCCCTCTGAGCGAGTCCTCCCTCTGAGCGAGTCCTCCCTCTGAGCGAGTCCTCCCTCTGAGCGAGTCCTCCCTCTGAGCGAGCCCTCCCTCTGGGCGAGCCCTCCCTCTGGGCGAGCCCTCCCTCTGAGCGAGTCCTTCCTCTGGGCGAGACCTCCCTCTGGGCGAGCCCTCCCTCTGGGCGAGTCCTCCCTCTGGGCGAGCCCTCCCTCTGGGCGACTCCTCCCTCTGGGCGAGTCCTCCCTCTGGGCGAGTCCTCCCTCTGGGCGAGTCCTCCCTCTGGGCGAGCCCTCCCTCTGGGCGAGTCCTCCCTCTGGGCGAGCCCTCCCTCTGGGCGACTCCTCCCTCTGGGCGAGTCCTCCCTCTGGGCGAGTCCTCCCTCTGGGCGAGTCCTCCCTCTGGGCGAGTCCTCCCTCTGGGCGAGTCCTCCCTCTGGGCGAGTCCTCCCTCTGAGCGAGTCCTCCCTCTGAGCGAGTCCTCCCTCTGGGCGAGTCCTCCCTCTGAGCGAGTCCTCCCTCTGAGCGACTCCTCCCTCTGAGCGAGTCCTCCCTCTGGGCGACTCCTCCCTCTGAGCGAGTCCTCCCTCTGGGCGACTCCTCCCTCTGAGCGGGTCCTCCCTCTGGGCGAGTCCTCCCTCTGGGCGACTCCTCCCTCTGGGCGACTCCTCCCTCTGGGCGAGTCCTCCCTCTGGGCGAGTCCTCCCTCTGAGCGACTCCTCCCTCTGGGCGACTCCTCCCTCTGGGCGAGCCTTCCCTCTGAGCGAGTCCTCCCTCTGAGCGAGCCTTCCCTCTGAGCGAGTCCTCCCTCTGGGCGACTCCTCCCTCTGAGCGACTCCTCCCTCTGAGCGAGTCCTCCCTCTGGGCGAGTCCTCCCTCTGAGCGAGTCCTCCCTCTGAGCGGACTCTCCCTCTGGGCGACTCCTCCCTCTGGGCGAGCCCTCCCTCTGGGCGAGCCCTCCCTCTGGGCGAGACCTCCCTCTGAGCGAGTCCTCCCTCTGGGCGAGTCCTCCCTCTGAGCGAGTCCTCCCTCTGAGCGGACTCTCCCTCTGGGCGACTCCTCCCTCTGGGCGAGCCCTCCCTCTGGGCGAGCCCTCCCTCTGGGCGAGACCTCCCTCTGAGCGAGTCCTCCCTCTGGGCGAGTCCTCCCTCTGGGCGACTCCTCCCTCTGGGCGAGCCCTCCCTCTGGGCGAGCCCTCCCTCTGGGCGAGTCCTCCCTCTGAGCGACTCCTCCCTCTGGGCGAGTCCTCCCTCTGGGCGACTCCTCCCTCTGGGCGAGTCCTCCCTCTGGGCGAGTCCTCCCTCTGGGCGAGCCCTCCCTCTGGGCGAGCCCTCCCTCTGAGCGAGTCCTCCCTCTGAGCGAGTCCTCCCTCTGGGCGAGTCCTCCCTCTGAGCGAGTCCTCCCTCTGAGCGAGTCCTCCCTCTGAGCGACTCCTCCCTCTGAGCGAGTCCTCCCTCTGGGCGAGTCCTCCCTCTGAGCGACTCCTCCCTCTGAGCGAGTCCTCCCTCTGGGCGAGTCCTCCCTCTGAGCGAGTCCTCCCTCTGAGCGAGTCCTCCCTCTGGGCGAGTCCTCCCTCTGAGCGAGTCCTCCCCCTGAGCGAGTCCTCCCTCTGGGCGAGTCCTCCCTCTGAGCGACTCCTCCCTCTGAGCGAGTCCTCCCTCTGGGCGAGTCCTCCCTCTGAGCGAGTCCTCCCTCTGAGCGAGTCCTCCCTCTGAGCGAGTCCTCCCTCTGGGCGAGTCCTCCCTCTGGGCGAGTCCTCCCTCTGGGCGAGTCCTCCCTCTGAGCGAGTCCTCCCTCTGAGCGAGTCCTCCCTCTGGGCGAGTCCTCCCTCTGGGCGAGTCCTCCCTCTGGGCGAGTCCTCCCTCTGGGCGACTCCTCCCTCTGAGCGAGTCCTCCCTCTGGGCGAGTCCTCCCTCTGGGCGAGTCCTCCCTCTGAGCGAGTCCTCCCTCTGGGCGAGTCCTCCCTCTGAGCGAGTCCTCCCTCTGAGCGAGTCCTCCCTCTGGGCGAGTCCTCCCTCTGAGCGAGTCCTCCCTCTGAGCGACTCCTCCCTCTGAGCGACTCCTCCCTCTGGGCGACTCCTCCCTCTGAACTCTCCCTCTGAGTCA
This sequence comes from Gobius niger, assembly GCF_951799975.1. Lineage (NCBI taxonomy): Eukaryota > Metazoa > Chordata > Actinopteri > Gobiiformes > Gobiidae > Gobius > Gobius niger. The sequence goes on from NW_027639332.1 coordinate 420,388, forward strand.
AAGCCAAGGATCCTGCCACACATTCAGCTCTTCCTTCTTCCTCACTGCCTTACGCTGCCCCCCCCTGGACGGACAGCAGGGGGCGCTCTCCTGGACGGACAGCAGCCAGCAGGGGGCGCTCTCCTGGACGGACAGCAGCCAGCAGGGGGCGCTCTCCTGGACGGACAGCAGCCAGCAGGGGGCGCTCCTCTCCTGGCCCCGCTCTGCCGCGTCAAAGGGAATCTTTTCCGGACGTTTCTTCGTGGCCTTTTGTCACAACGAACAGTGGAAACAAAACTGCTTTTTAAATGTGACCAACGTTGAGGATTCTGTAACGACGGACTGAGCGCCTCCTTTTCACAGCCTGCGAGGGGGGGGTGAGGAGGGGGGGGGGGGGCAGAGGCATTCTGGGAGATGGCGTTCTAAGGGGGAGACAAAGGATCAGAGTCTGACAGATGGAATGTTTACAGAAACTCTTGGAAAAGGGATAAACCCCAGATGAACCCGTTTCCTCCCCCCTCCCTCCCCCCTTTCCTCCCCCCTCACTCCCCCCCCAGGCTGGTGAGGCGTCTTTTCTTTCTCCTGTAATACTCTGATGTAACCTCGTGTGACGGCGGGTAGTCTTTAGGCTGTGTCTGTGAGAACCCCCTCTCCCCGATGTGTCCCTCCCTGACGGAGCAGGAGCCGGTCCTCAGTACTCGGTCCTCAGTACTCGGTCCTCAGTACCTGGTCCTCAGTACTCGGTCCTCAGTACTCGGTCCTCAGTACTCGGTCCTCAGTACCCGGTCCTCAGTACCCGGTCCTCAGTACTCGGTCCTCAGTACCCGGTCCTCAGTACTCGGTCCTCAGTACCTGGTCCTCGGTCCTCGGTCCTCAGTACTCGGTCCTCAGTACTCGGTCCTCAGTACTCGGTCCTCAGTACTCGGTCCTCAGTACTCGGTCCTCAGTACTCGGTCCTCAGTACTCGGTCCTCAGTACTCGGTCCTCAGTACTCGGTCCTCAGTACCTGGTCCTCAGTACTCGGTCCTCAGTACCCGGTACTCGGTCCTCGGTACTCGGTCCTCAGTACTCGGTCCTCAGTACCTGGTACTCGGTCCTCAGTACTCGGTCCTCAGTACTCGGTCCTCAGTATTCGGTCCTCAGTACTCGGTCCTCAGTACTCGGTCCTCAGTACTCGGTCCTCAGTACTCGGTCCTCAGTACTCGGTCCTCAGTACTCGGTCCTCAGTACTCGGTCCTCAGTACTCGGTCCTCAGTACCCGGTCCTCAGTACTCGGTCCTCAGTACCCGGTACTCAGTACTCGGTCCTCAGTACGTACTCGGTCCTCAGTACCCGGTCCTCAGTACTCGGTCCTCAGTACGTACTCGGTCCTCAGTACCCGGTCCTCAGTACTCGGTCCTCAGTACTCGGTCCTCAGTACTCGGTCCTCAGTACTCGGTCCTCAGTACTCGGTCCTCAGTACTCGGTCCTCAGTACCCGGTATTGTTCCAAAGGGAGAACCCTGGAACACTTCAAAACAGGCTCCCAAGTAAAGAAAGTAAAGTTGTTGAGACGCTGCAGCTGAAAACACGGATCTTTCGCTCATTCATTCACAAACACTGACAGGTTTGGTATCCACGTGTAGCAGGAAAGGCTGTGATCCAAATATGGTCATTTCCTTTGTGGGAGACATTTACACACATGTTTAGACAAAGGGACTAAACACCAGGGCCGTTTGCTCCAAATGAGGATTTTATTTTGGAAAGAAAAGATAATCCTTTACTGATCTCACAACGGAGAAATTCACTTGTTACAGTCGGCCTTCAAGAAGATCAGGAGTATGTGTATATATATATATGTATATATATATATGTATATATATATATATATATATATATATATAGTATAAAAACGAGGTCTCTTATGTACAATGAGTAAAGCAAAAATCTTAGGGGGCAGAAATATAACAATGGGCTATATGCACAGTGACCCCACGTGATTTCCGCCTGGACAGTCAGCCAGACGTTGTACTTCCTGTCTGTCATCTCTTCCCATTAAAAATTAGCAGGTCCCACAGAAATGAAGCAATAGCTTAAGATTTGGTAAAGGACGGCGAGTAAAAGTTCGGATGTGGCTGGAGCAGGTTAGAAAATATTACATGAGACGTAACGACTTCACAGGAGGAAACTCCGTGTTCATAACGGTGGATGTTTTTGTCTTGAAGCTAACGCGGCTAACGAAATAAAAAATAAAACTAGCGCAAAGTTTAGAACGAGCTGCGCAAAAAAGAATCGTCCTGTTAGTTTAAATAATATTTACTTGTTTACATGTTATATTATCATTTTCAACACTAGCCTTTAGCTCTAAGATAAAAGCTCCGCCCCTCACGACCGCTGGCGTTTCCTTTGGGGCAGATTCACAGTGAACATGATGTTTGTAACACGTTGCTGTGACTCCATCAGTAACTCGTTGTCCTTAACCAGATCCTGAGCTATCGCTATTTTTGTGTGGGAACCTGCTGATTGTGAACGTAAACGACCAGCGACAGGAAGTGCTGCGTCTGGCTGACTGTCCAGGAAGACGTCACGTGGGGAAACTGTGCATAAGCCTATAGGGGAATAATAATAATTAAAAATAGGATCAAAGATTAGAACAGGAAACACTGAAAATTCAAGGATTTTATTTTGAAAACATTGAAAAATAAATTTTAGACTTTTATTATGAAAAAACAATTTAAGGCTCTTATTTTGAAAAGACCAAAAATTCAAAGATTTTATTTTGAAAAAATTTAAAATTCAAGACTTTTATTGTGAAAACATTGCCCATTAAGAGTTTTCATTCTGCTCTTTATCTCCTACAGACGCGCTAGAGGCTCAGATCTGATTCCTGACAGGTTTACTGAGCTTTGAATTAAAAAAGGAGACGTTTTCATTAAACCAGATGTAAAATCCCTGAAACACTGAAGTGAGCTCCGTGTTTCCACCTGCAGCCTCTCGCAGAACGTCCAGACCGAAGTAACGACAGGAAGTCTCTGTCTGGGGAGCCTGTTGTGCATGTTTTGGGCTGACATCGGTCCTCGAAGTGACGGCTCGTTCCTCCCGCGACTGTTACCGATCTTCTCGATCTCCTCCCAGGTTTGTATTTATTGTATTTATTGGGTATGTAGCACTTTTGAACCCGTCTGTCGGACACAAACCTCTTCACAATAAAAGCCCGGACGCAGCGGCACAGACCGCCACAATAAGAGCCCGGACGCAGCGGCACAGACCGCCACAATAAGAGCCCGGACGCAGCGGCACAGACCGCCACAATAAGAGCCCGGACGCAGCGGCACAGACCGCCACAATAAGAGCCCGGACGCAGCGACACAGACCGCCACAATAAGAGCCCGGACGCAGCGGCACAGACCGCCACAATAAAGCGCAGCCGTCACTCCGAGCGCCGTGTGAGGCTTCTGCCAGGGGGCGGCGCCGGCGGCCATGTTGGGAAGAGCCAGACTCAATAACCTCTCACCACATCTACTTCTGTTTGACTTTACCCTAATCTAAAAGACAGATCACGGCGCGTCATTTGAAAGCTAAGACAAAACCGATCTTCCTCGTTAAGATCGACACATTTTTGTTGCTTTTTTGACATGTTTTGGTCACGGTTTTGAGGCTTAACCACAGTTACATTACACTAAACTAAACAAAGAGGCCAAAACGCTACGAAAACGTGGCAATAAAGCTACAAAACATGATTAAAAATGCAACACAAAAGACTCAAACCTGAGGAGTAAAAAACTATTTGGTCCAATCAAAACAGCCCATGAAGCCCCGGTCATGTTTCATGGCGTTACCGTAGCAACGACCAGAACTCTCCATAGATACAGACGCATCTCGTCATAGAAGGGGGCGGGGCTAGCTGGTGGAATATGAACTTATTTATCACATAAATAAAGTCAAGTGTAAATCGGGCCCATATGGATATTTTCTCACAGCAGATTGTTCGGTAGAAGTGAAAAAACGGCAGTTGTGGCAAGCGCTAGCTAACCGTTAGCATAGATACGGACGGCATCTCTGGAATCGCCCATATATGGTCGTGTTTGAAAACAGTTAAGGGGGGAAACAATTTTGAGAAGAATCTAAACTTTCTCTAATTATTCAAAAACTACTTTAACAAACGCTGAATAGGCGGCGTTCACGATGTAGAATGTGATGATGTCATAAGGTCAGATGGAGGGCGGGGCCAATACAGCTCTATGGGAGAAATGCAGTTTTTGTAAGAAATCTCCAAAACGAAAAATGACAAATGTTTTTCCTCCTCAGTGTCTGATCGTGATCGGATTCACAAACCTGTGAGATTATCTTTATGTCTGAAAGTCTTTTCTCTTGGACAACATCATGGTCATGTTTTCACATATTGTCACCACTTTTTGACGTTTTTCGGAGATAATAATCGTACATTAGTTCATATGAGCCGACAGAGGAGACGATGAACTTTGTGACAGTTTTTGTTTCATGTGGATTCCTCCAGTAATGACTGAGACATGAGCCAAAAAACAAAGACATAAATACATGCATTTTGTCAGTTACCACCGTTACCATAGTTACCGTCAGTTGCTCCGCCTCCATTTTAAACTATGGCTCTTTAGAATGTTGTGATGTCACGTGAACGCAGCCTATTATGAAGATAGTTTTCTACCATATAATAATATAGATACAAAGACATGGAGAGGAGTGCTTCATGTTAGCGTCGTGCTAATGCTAACGCTAGCTTGCGCTTGCTATGACTGCAGTTTTTTCCACTTCTACTGAACAATCTGCTGTGGGAAATTATCCACATGGACCTGATTTACACTTGACTTTATTTAAGTGATAAATAAGTTCAGATTCCACCAGAAAATGAGAGAAAAATGTTGTTTCCCAAAAGATTCTATTTTCCCCCTCGGCGAAGCCACGCCCCCTTCTATGACGAGATGCGTCTGTATCTATTGGCCCGATGCTAACATGTAGCATCATGTTAGCATTCTCCGTTATTCATGTGTTTATGGGCTGTTGAACCACTTTGCTCCTCTCCATGTCTTTGTTTCTTTATTTAGTAGAAACTATATTCATAATTCAGTGTTTGTTAAAGTCGTTTTTGAATAATTAGAGAAAGTTTAGATTTTTCTCCCAATTGTTTTCCCCTTTAACTGTTCTAAAATGACCATATATGGGCGATTCCAGAGATGCGTCTGTATCTATATCTCAGTCATTGCTGGAGGAATCCACATGAAACAAAAACTGTCACAAAGTTCATGATCTCCTGTCGGCACATGTGAACTAATGTCCAAAGGTCAAAGGTGGTGACAACATGAGAAAACATGAGTGTGATGTCGTCTAATAGAAAGGACTTACAGACATGAAAACAACATCACAGGTTTGTGAATCAGATCAGACGCTGACGAGGAAAAACATTTGTCCATTTTCGTTTTGGAGATTTCTTACAAAAACTGTATTTCTCCCATAGAGCTGTGACATCATCACATTCTAAATCGATAACGCCTATTGAGAAAAATCTAATGTTTCTTTTAATTATTCAAAAACTACTGTAACAAACGCTGAATTATGAATATAGTTTCTACTAAACAAAGATACAAAGACATGGAGAGGAGCAAAGTGGTTCAACAGCCCATAAATACATGAAAAAACGGAGAATGCTAATATGATGCTACATGTTAGCATCGGGCTAATGCTAACGGTTAGCTAGCGCAAGCTACAACTGCTGTTTTTTTTTGCTTCTACCGAACAATCTGCTGTGAGAAAATGGACCTGATTTACACCTGACTTTATTTATGTGATAAATAAGTTCAGATTCCACCAGAAAATGGCTGAAAAGTGTGAAAAATGGTGAAGATTCTATTTTCATCCTCAGCGAAGCCACGCCCCCATTTTGAATTCAATGCTTTGACAAATGAATATCCCGCGACTGAAATGAAACGAGCTGTTCGAGTTAAAAACGTCTCAGAGTCCACGAAAAGAATTTGTAAAAAAGAAAAGTTTTTGTTTCCTGTTACCGAGCCGTTACCGTAGTTACCGCCGCGCCTCGTTCTTCGGACCGTCCCAACATGGCCGCCGGCGCTGAGCTCCCTCCCCTCCCTCCCTCCCCCGGTGTGTGTGTGTGTGTGTGTGTGTGTGCGTGTGCGTGCGGGTGGGCGGGGTTTGTTACTCTCGTGTCGTGGTTGCCGTGGAAACGCCGCGCTGTGACGTCCAGTGCCGTAGGAAGTTTAGCGACGCCTCTCAGTTACTCCGAGGCGTTTCCTGTATTTTATAACGACGTTTTTTGATAATTGGTTTGTAACTAAGGCGTGTCCATATTGTATAACCTCCAACTGCGATAATAAACTCTGAAAACAAACGTGTGAGTCGGGTTTACTTCAGGGAAAACTCCCCACAAACGCTAACACTGACCTCTGACCTCTGACCTCTGACCTTTCATGACTGTTAGATCTGTGCAGGGAACTAGAGCTTCAGCTGCATTTGCACAATCTGTCCTTAAACAGGGGAAAGGGAAGTGACATCACCAACAGCTGTTCTTCTTCTTCTTTAAAGTTATTGGTGGAGTGCAGGTTAAACAAAAGTGCATGTCGCCCCCTAGTGTCCAACAACAACATAGTGTCCAAACAAAGACATTTAAGGAGAAAAATAAATCCAAACATTTCTCTTTAGTCTTATTTTATTTCAGCAGCTGTTTCTTAAAGCGACAGCAGCAAATGATCCATGTGGCTTAAGTTTCTACTAAATGAAAACAAAAGCATTTAATCTGTTTCCTGAGTTTCCTCTTTAACACTGACATGTGACTGAGCTGTGGGGACGACAACATGGATTTATCACTTTATAAAGTTTGGCTTGTGCAGAATCTTAATTTTTAATTATTATTATTTTTATTATTAAATGTGCCCCTGTCAGTAATCTTCACTTTACTGTGCGGATGCCAAATTACAAAAAAACTGACACAAATTTTACAAAAAATAGCAAAAAAACACAAAATTACAATTTTTTTTGGACAAAAAATGACAAAAAAAAACAAAAAATGACAAAAAAACAAAAAATGACAAAAAAAAAAAAAAATACAAAAAATTACAAAAAATGACAAAAAAACAAAAAATTACAAAAAAATTACAAAAAATTACAAAAAAAACAAAAAATTACAAAAAAACACAAAATTACAATTTTTTTTGGACAAAAAATGACAAAAAAAAAACAAAAAATTACAAAAAATTACAAAAAATGACAAAAAAACAAAAAATGACAAAAAATAACAAAAATGACGACAAATTACAAAAAATGACAAAAAAACAAAAAATGACAAAAAAAACAAAAATGACAAAAATAACAAAAAATGACCAAAAAAAACAAAAAATGACAAAAAATGACAAAAAAACAAAAAATGACTAACAAACAAAAAATGACAAAAAAACAAAAAATGACAAAAAATGACAAAAAATGACAAAAAAACAAAAAATGACAAAAAAAACAAAAAATGACAAAAAATGACAAAAAAACAAAAAATGACAAAAAAAACAAAAATGACAAAAAAAACAAAAAATGACAAAAAAACACTAAAAATGACAAAAAATGACAAAAAAACAATGACTAAAAAACAAAAAATTACAAAAAAAACAAAAATGACAAAAAATTACAAAAAATGACAAAAAAACAAAAAATTACAAAAAATGACAAAAAAAACAAAAAAAACAAAAAATGACTAAAAATGACTAAAAAAACAAAAAATGACAAAAAATGACAAAAAAAACAAAAAATGACAAAAAAAACAAAAATTACAAAACATTACAAAAAATTACAAAAAAACAAAAAATTACAAAAAATGACAAAAAAAAAAAAGACAAAAAAAACAAAAAATGACAAAAAAAACAAAAAATGACAAAAAAACAAAAAATTACAAAAAATGACAAAAAAAACAAAAAATTACAAAAAAAAAAAAAAATGACAAAAAAAAAAAAAATGACAAAAAATGACTAAAAAACAAAAAATGACAAAAAAAAAAAAAAAATGACAAAAAAAACTAAAAATGAAAAAAAAAGACTAAAAAAAAAAAAAGACTAAAAAACCAAAAATGACAAAAATTTACAAATAATGACAAAAAAAAAAAGAAGACAAAACATGACAAAAAAAAAAAAAGAACAAATATCAAAAAATGACAAAAAAAAAAATCATTACAAAAAATGACAAAAACACAAAAAAATGACAAATAAAACCCAAAATGACAAAAAATGATTATAAAAAATTACAAAAAAGAACTAAAAACACAAGTTCGAAATCCGCGCAGTAATCTTCACTTTACTGCGTGGACGCCAAATTACTCCTGGTATTATTACGCCTTACAATATAGTTCCCCCTTTTATCCGCTTAGAAAATCCACATTGTTTAATTGTGTGTAATTATACTTTGTAGTGGAACACTTCACGTAACCATATTTAAATAGGGAAAACGTGGAAGAGCTTGGTAGCTTCTATCTTGACCTGTTTTGGAGCTATAGAGGAGAGAGGGAGAGGCTAAATGCTAACGCCGTCTGCGCTGTGTTTACGTGACTGAAGATCAGACAGGTCCTAAAGAACTCGTCACAGCTCAGGTAAGAACATATCTCAGTGTGGAAAAACGCTGGCCTGTTCCTTTAAGGCTGTTTTTTGATCATGTGGTTTTGGTCCTCCATATCCAGGATCAATGTTTCCAGAGATGGTTCTGTTTCCTGTAGGTTTTTAATAATGTAACATTATAACCTTAACCTCTGAACCCCCACCTGAACCGAGCGCATTTTCTCCAGCTCGGCTTTAACCAAATCTAGCAGCTTCTGGACTGGAGAGTGACCAGTGTGACGCCTCCTTAGAAAACGAAGACCAACAAAGCTGATCTGTTTCCTTGTGTGGTCACTTTGTTTCTTCCTCCTTTTTTCACTTTCTTGTCATGTTTTGTGGCTTTTTAAAAATGTTGCATTTTCATCCTCGTTTTCGTCTTCCAGGAGCTTCAAGCTTCGGGTCATAATGACTGGAGAAAATGTGCTCGGTTCAAGCGGGGGTTAAGAGGTTAAAACATTTCTGTGTTCAGTCCCAAGCCTGTATAAAAGCGAGTTGGGTGAATATGGGTAAAGTGGGACAATGGGTAAAGTGTAGTAGTGAAAAAGCGGAGGTGTGTCCAATGACAGCATTTGGGGATTTATGATCTTATAACTTTATGAAACTAACAGATGCAGATTTGTGTTGGTAAGTTATATAAGGAAATGCATCTGCAAACAAAACATCTCCAAATCACATGTTTAAGAGATTTTATCACTGTCCCACTTTACCAACGTGCTATTGGCAAAGTGGGACAGGTTATTTTTGTGGAAAATCCTTCGGTGTTTCTTTTATTCACACATCTTCAAAAAAGATCAATTTAACTCCGTTTTTCTTGTTTTGCTCAGGTTTTCTGATGATCACATTTCTGACTGAAGTTTTAGCTGTAGTTCTTGTTCACTATTCAATTCAAATTCACTTTATTTATCCGTTAGGAACTTCATTTGCAGGAGAAGTGCCAGTACGGGCCCGATAAAAACAATACATCCACAGACATTCAACAACATACAGCAATAATAAATACATTAAAAGAACAGTATAGTGGGCCTTCGATAGACCAAGGTCCACACAGTCATTTACTACGAACTCTCAATCACTGTTTAGCAACATTTCAACATTAACTTGTTCTTTGAGGTTTCTAAGATCTTTAATTGTAGATTTTTTTTAAATATTGGCTACATATATATTTCTTTTCTTTAAAACATGTTTGTTCCTACTTCACCAATCACAGTCGGCCTGATGTCACAGATTAATTGGGCGTGTCCTTCATGTTATCCTTCACTCATTTATAAACAAAAGTAAATCTGATGAAGGCACTTTACTGTATTATTCTTCCATTGTTCTGTCACTCTTGTTGTGTCCTCAAAACCTTCAACTTGTCTTCTAGATCCAATTCCAATTAAACTCCTTAAAGAAATTACTCCTGAAATCTCAGATACCATATTGAAAATAATTAACTCGTCTTTAGAAAACGGTTATGTGCCAAAGTCCTTTAAATACGCTGTTATCAAACCACTTTTGAAAAAACCTAGTCTTGATCCTGACATTTTAGCCAACTATAGGCCCATATCTAATCTCCCTTTCATCTCAAAAGTCCTTGAAAAAGTAGTGGCTAAGCAGCTTTGCAGTCACCTACGGGACAATAACTTATTTGAAAAATTTCAGTCAGGGTACAGAAGTTATCATAGCACAGAGACCGCCTTAGTCAAAGTTACCAATGACCTGTTATTAGCAGCTGACGCCGGACTAGCTTCAATCCTAGTTTTGTTAGACCTTAGCGCAGCCTTTGACACAATCGATCACAATATTCTCCTGCAGAGGTTAGAATGTGACGTAGGCATCAGGGGAACAGCCCTCTCCTGGTTTAAATCTTATTTATCTGACAGGCAACAATTAATGTAAACCAAAAGTCTTCACCGTGTTCCAAAGTGTGCTATGGGGTGCCACAAGGTTCAGTGCTCGGGCCAATTCTATTTATACTATACATTCTTCCATTAGGTAACATAATCCGAAATTACAATATAAATTTTCACTGTTATGCGGACGACACACAGCTGTATTTATCAATAAAACCAGGTCAGACAGATAAATTAGAAACACTTAGCTCCTGCGTAAAAGCCATAAAGACATGGATGACAGCAAATTACCTCCTTCTTAACCCGGACAAAACCGAGGTTATTATATTAGGCCCTCAAAAACTGAGAGAGTCTTTATCTCAACAGATCATCTCCCTGGATAATATTAGCATATCAACGAGCACAACAGTAAAAAACCTCGGAGTTCTGTTTGACCAAGACCTCTCTTTTAAAACACATATAAACCAGGCTTGTAAAATAGCGTTCTTTCACCTGCGCAACATTACTAAAATACGAAATATCCTAACTAAGAGCGATGCAGAAAAACTTATTCACGCATTTGTCTCTTCAAGGCTGGATTACTGCAACAGCCTGCTGGCAGCGTGCCCTAAAAGCTCCCTGAAAAGTCTTCAATTAGTTCAAAACGCAGCTGCTAGATTGTTAACCCGGACAAAGAGAAGAGAACACATTACACCTGTGCTAAAGTCTCTCCATTGGCTTCCTGTTGAGTTTAGAATAAAATTTAAAATCCTGCTCCTCACATTTAAATCCATAAAGGGTTTAGCTCCGCTTTATCTCCAAGACGCTGTCATTCCATATCAGCCAACCAGAGCTCTCCGCTCTCAAAACTCAGGGCAACTAGTGATTCCTCGAGTCTCCAAAATTACTGTAGGAGGCAGAGCCTTTAGCTACCAAGCTCCGGTTTTATGGAATAAACTCCCAGCCCACGTTAAAGAAGCAGACACAGTCCCTATATTTAAGACTAGGCTCAAAACGTACCTCTTCGAATTAGCTTATAATCAGGTCAGTTTGGTAAAGCACTAACCCACAGCCCGAAGTAAAGCTGCCTCAGGAGAAACACTGCTGTGGGAAGTACGGTCCACTGAGCGCTATCCTCTTCTTCTTACTGCAGACTTTGTTTTATCATGATACAATACTTAATTTATCTGTAGTCTGTTCATCACTATTCACATGGTGTCTCCTGTCCCCCCCCCCTCGGGAGTGCCTGTCTAGATCGAATGGAGGAACCTGGGTGAACGGAGGAACTGGCATTCTGGAATCTGAGGACTGGACAGTCTGTGATCTTGGCCCGTCTGCTGAGGGATCCTTCGGCCCTGGGTCTCTATAGCCTGTCCGTCCATGGGAGTGGATCTCTCCTTCTGTGGTTCTCCCCAAGGTTTCTCTTTTGTCCTGCCGGGTTTTTGAGTTTTTCCTTGCCGTGCTGGAGAGTCTAAGGACGGGGGACGCCCACGCCGCTCATCGCTACCTTTGGACATTATATTTGCCTGGATTCACCTGAACTTTTAATTGTCATATTTATTGCTGTGTTTTATTGCCTTGATGTTTGTTGCAGCCCTTTGAGGCGACTTCTGTTGTGATATTGGGCTATACAAAACCATTAAACTTGAAACTTGAAACTTGTTTTCAGTTTATACCAAAGCTCCCGGTTAGCTGTCCCACACTGGAACATGTCTGACAGGACAGACTGCACATCAGACACAGGTCCATGATGGGCCGATGTCTCACACAACAGTTAGAAAAACCATTACAATGATTATTATTATTCATAAACTCTTCACATGTTCAAAAAAGGAGTTGCTACAATAATATTATTTAATTGATTTTGAATACAAAAATGACCATTTTAGTAGTGTCCCACTTTACCAATTACAAGTGTCCCACTTTACCAACAGCACCTCGAAACAGTTATCATTGGACCAACCTGTGTTTGAGGCAAAAGTATAACTTCTGTGTTAAACATTTGACTTTTTTCCCTCCACTGGTGTAAAACAGAATCTAAAGCTTTTTAAAAATATACAACATTAAAGACTTTGGCATTTAATTCCAAACCAACAATGAGGTGGAAACTGAACTTTCAAAAGGTGTCCCACTTTACCCACATTCACCCCATGGACGACCCTTGTAGGCGTCCTGCAGTAGCACCGTGTGGCCAGCAGGGGTCAGTGCCGAGGCGGAAGTGCCACTCTCACGGCGGGACTAGCTTCACTTTCCACTCTTCTCGGACCCAGAACAAAGTTGGATTCCGTGATGGAAGTCCCGGGCTCGGACAGCGACTGGAGGAGCCCGCAGTTCCGCCAGAAGGTCGTGGCTCAGATGTGAGAAACGGTCCCTTTTTTTAACGGGATTGTGGAGAAATGAGCGGCGTTAGCTCACGAGGCTAGCGCGGCTAACGGCTACATGCTAACTGCGCTAACACCGGGTTAAATCCTGAAACTGAGTGGATATTAGTGCTTTATTACGGCTCATATTCTGCGCAGTCACGAATAAACCGAGCACACGTGACTCCCCCTGATGTTTATCCGGTTTAAGCTGCGTTTTGTCTCCGAAACGCAGAACGAGATCAGCTAAAGCTCTGGTTTTATTGGTTTTATTGTGAACTGAAGGTGATGAAGGCATGTTTAACCTCTTAACCCCCGCCTTAACCGGGCACATTTTCTCCAGTTCAGCTTTACCCAAATCCTGTAGGCCAGTGGAACGCCTCATTTGAAAGCTAAGACCTACAAAACTCATCTAAATGGATCCTTTTCCTCACGTCATCATTTTTTTTGGGGGGGGGGGGGGGTTTCAACTCATTTTTGTAGCTGTTTTGTAGTTTTTTTTTCTTCATTTTTTTTTTTCACTTTTTGTTACATTTTTGGCACTGTAATTTTTTTGTGGTATTTTTGTCACATTTTCATCAATTTTTGTCATTTTTTTGTCACTTTTTTGTCACTTTTTTGTCACTTTTTCATCATTTTTTGTCACTTTTTCATCAATTTTTTATCAATTTTTTTCATTTTTTGTGGTATTTTTTGTCACTTTTTTGTCACTTTTTCATAATTTTTTTATCAATTTTTGTCATTTTTTTGTGGTATTTTTTGTGGTATTTTTTGTCATTTTTTTGTCACTTTTTCATCAATTTTTTATCAATTTTTTTCATTTTTTTGTTATTTTTTTGTCACTTTTTCATCATTTTTTTATCAATTTTTTTTCATTGTTTTGTGGTATTTTTTGTCGCTTTTTTGTCACTTTTTCATCAATTTTTGTCATTTTTTTGGTCATTTTTCGTCACATTTTTCGTCACATATTTTGTCACATTTCCATCATTGTTTTCGTCTCAGTTTTGTTGCTATTTTCTCACCTTTTTTCCAGAAGCTTTTGGATTGGGGTAAAGCCAAACTGGAGAAAATGTGCTCGGTTCAGGTGGGAGTTAAGGGGTTTAACCTCTTAAGCCCGTCAGCTTTACCCAAATCTAAAACCTTCTTGGATAAAAGCGACAGAAATGAGACACATAAAAGCAGAACGTTCAAAATGTGCCGACGACACGTAAACACTGCAGGGGAAATGGGTTTTGTAGATTTGGGTAAAGCTGGAGGCGGGGCTTAAAGATTGAGAAATGACTTTCCTTCTGCTGCTGTGGATCAAACCCTGAGTCACTGATGACGCAGAGTTTCAGGGAAATGAAGAGTCTGTGAATGTGGTTTAGTGTGACGTCATTTCAAACTGAGGGAATGATCAGGACCAGAGCCAGGTTTACACCAGGACACGTGTGTAATAAGCGTGTAATAATGGTGTGTTTGTGTGTAATAAGCGTGTGCTTCTGTTCCAGTGAAGACGCCATGAGGAAAGCAGGAACCGCTCACTCCAAATCCAGCACCGACATGGAGACACACGTCTACGTCAAGGCCAAGTCCCGGGTGAGACTCAGGACTGAACGTGGACTAAAAGTGGGCTAAAACTGGGACTAAATGTGGGCTAAACGTGGACTGAACCTGGGCTAAAACTTGGACTAAACGTGGACTAAATATGGGCTAAACCTGGACTGAACCTGGACTGAACCTGGACTAAAAGTGGGCTAAAACTGGGACTAAATGTGGACTAAATATGGGCTAAACCTGGACTGAACCTGGACTGAACCTGGACTAAAAGTGGGCTAAATGTGGGACTAAAACTGGGACTAAACGTGGACTAAACATGGACTGAACCTGGGACTAAAGCTGGACTAAATGTGGACTAAATGTGGACTAAATGTGGGCTAAACATGGACTGAACCTGGACTAAAAGTGGGCTAAACGTGGGACTAAAAGTGGGACTAAACTGGACTAAAAGTGGGCTAAAACTGGGACTAAACGTGGACTAAATGTGGGCTAAACCTGGACTCAACCAGGACTAAAAGTGGGCTAAACTGGACTAAAAGTGGGCTAAACGTGGGACTAAAAGCTGGACTAAACTGGACTAAAAGTGGGCTAAAACTGGGACTAAACGTGGACTAAATGTGGGCTAAAACTGGGACTAAACGTGGACTAAATGTGGGCTAAACCTGGACTCAACCAGGACTAAAAGTGGGCTAAACTGGACTAAAAGTGGGCTAAAACTGGGACTAAACTGGACTAAAAGTGGGCTAAACTGGACTAAAAGTGGGCTAAACGTGGGACTAAAAGCTGGACTAAACTGGACTAAAAGTGGGCTAAAACTGGGACTAAACTGGACTAAATGTGGGCTAAACCTGGACTCAACCAGGACTAAAAGTGGGCTAAACTGGACTAAAAGTGGGACTAAACTGGACTAAAAGTGGGCTAAACGTGGGACTAAAAGCTGGACTAAACTGGACTAAAAGTGGGCTAAAACTGGGACTAAAAGTGGGACTAAACTGGACTAAAAGTGGGCTAAACGTGGGACTAAAAGCTGGACTAAACTGGACTAAAAGTGGGCTAAAACTGGGACTAAACTGGACTAAAAGTGGGCTAAACGTGGGACTAAAACTGGGACTAAACTGGACTAAAAGTGGGCTAAACGTGGGACTAAAAACTGGACTAAACTGGACTAAAAGTGGGCTAAAACTGGGACTAAACTGGACTAAAAGTGGGCTAAACGTGGGACTAAAAACTGGACTAAACTGGACTAAAAGTGGGCTAAAACTGGGACTAAACTGGACTAAAAGTGGGCTAAACGTGGGACTAAAAACTGGACTAAACTGGACTAAAAGTGGGCTAAACGTGGGACTAAAACTGGGACTAAACTGGACTAAAAGTGGGCTAAACGTGGGACTAAAACTGGGACTAAACTGGACTAAAAGTGGGCTAAAACTGGGACTAAACTGGACTAAAAGTGGGCTAAACGTGGGACTAAAAACTGGACTAAACTGGACTAAAAGTGGGCTAAACGTGGGACTAAAACTGGGACTAAACTGGACTAAAAGTGGGCTAAACGTGGGACTAAAACTGGGACTAAACTGGACTAAAAGTGGGCTAAACGTGGGACTAAAAACTGGACTAAACTGGACTAAAAGTGGGCTAAAACTGGGACTAAACTGGACTAAAAGTGGGCTAAACGTGGGACTAAAAACTGGACTAAACTGGACTAAAAGTGGGCTAAAACTGGGACTAAACTGGACTAAAAGTGGGCTAAACGTGGGACTAAAAACTGGACTAAACTGGACTAAAAGTGGGCTAAACGTGGGACTAAAACTGGGACTAAACTGGACTAAAAGTGGGCTAAACGTGGGACTAAAACTGGGACTAAACTGGACTAAAAGTGGGCTAAAACTGGGACTAAACTGGACTAAAAGTGGGCTAAACGTGGGACTAAAAACTGGACTAAACTGGACTAAAAGTGGGCTAAACGTGGGACTAAAACTGGGACTAAACTGGACTAAAAGTGGGCTAAACGTGGGACTAAAACTGGGACTAAACTGGACTAAAAGTGGGCTAAAACTGGGACTAAACTGGACTAAAAGTGGGCTAAACGTGGGACTAAAAACTGGACTAAACTGGACTAAAAGTGGGCTAAACGTGGGACTAAAACTGGGACTAAACTGGACTAAAAGTGGGCTAAACGTGGGACTAAAACTGGGACTAAACTGGACTAAAAGTGGGCTAAACGTGGGACTAAAAACTGGACTAAACTGGACTAAAAGTGGGCTAAAACTGGGACTAAACGTGGACTAAATGTGGGCTAAACCTGGACTCAACCAGGACTAAAAGTGGGCTAAACTGGACTAAAAGTGGGCTAAACGTGGGACTAAAAGCTGGACTAAACTGGACTAAAACTGGGCTAAAACTGGGACTAAACGTGGACTAAATGTGGGCTAAACCTGGACTGAACCAGGACTAAAAGTGGGCTAAACTGGACTAAAAGTGGGCTAAACGTGGGACTAAAAGTGGGACTAAACTGGACTAAAAGTGGGACTAAACTGGACTAAAAGTGGGCTAAACTGGACTAAAAGTGGGCTAAACGTGGGACTAAAAGTGGGACTAAACTGGGCTAAACATGGACTGAACCTGGGCTAAACGTGGACTGAACCTGGACTAAAACTGGCCTGACCCAGGCCTGACCCTGGACTGACCCAGGCCTGACCCTGGACTGACCCAGGCCTGACCCTGGACTGACCCAGGCCTGACCCTGGACTGACCCAGGCCTGACCCTGGACTGACCCAGGCCTGACCTGCTGAGACCCGGGCTAACCTTGTGTCTCTGCAGGAGGAGTACCTGTCGCTCGTGGCTCGGCTCATCATTCACTTCAGAGACTTCCGTAAGTTCCTCTGACTCTTCATGATGTTTCTTTTCTGAGATGTTTCAGGAAGTGTCTCGCCCTCACGCTGCTTCACTAACTGTACTTTGACATATTCTCATGTCCTCTGTGTGTTGCAGATAAGAAGAACATGGGCGGCGGTCCAGGTGAGTGTGTCCTCCAGGTGGCGCTCTCTCTCTCTCTGCATGAACATGTGACTGACTGTGGAGCTGCTGCTTGTGGATGAGGAGGTCACGGGTTTGTTTCCCTGGTTTATCAGTGCGGCTGCTTTAACCTCTTCACTCCCACCTGAACTGATCCTATTCTACCCAGTTTGGCTTTACCCGAATCTAAAAGCTTCTTGGGGAAAAAGCACCAAAACAGCCACAAAAAATGAGAAGAAAACAAGGATGTAAACGCGACAAAAATGTGACACAAATTCAACAAAAATGTGACAAAAATGTGACAAAAATGTGACAAAAAATGACAAAAATGTGACAAAAATTCAACAAAAATGTGACAAAAATGTGACAAATTCAACAAAAATGTGACAAAAATTCAACAAAAATGTGACAAAAATGTGACAATTTCGACAAAAATGTGACAATTTCGACAAAAATGTGACAAAAATTCAACAAAAATGTGACAAAAATTCAAAAAAAATGTGACAAAAATTCAACAAAAATGTGACAAAAATTCAACAAAAATGTGACAAAATTTCGACAAAAATGTGACAAAAAAATGACAAAAATTCAACAAAAATGTAACAAAAATGTGACAATTTCGACAAAAATGTGACAATTTCGACAAAAATGTGACAAAAATTCAAAAAAAATGTGACAAAAATTCAAAAAAAATGTGACAAAAAAATGACCAAAAAATGACAAAAATGTGACAAAAATTTGACAAAAATGTGACAAAAATTAAAAAAAAATGTGACAAAATTTCGACAAAAATGTGACAAAAAAATGACAAAAATGTGACAAAAAAATGACAATTTCGACAAAAATGTGACAATTTCGACAAAAATGTGACAAAAATTCAAAAAAAATGTGACAAAAATTCAAAAAAAATGTGACAAAAATTCAAAAAAAATGTGACAAAAAAATGACAAAAATGTGACAAAAATTTGACAAAAATGTGACAATTTCGACAAAAATGTGACAAAAATTCAAAAAAAATGTGACAAAAATTCAACAAAAATGTGACAAAAATTCAACAAAAATGTGACAAAAAAATGACAAAAATTTGACAAAAATTTGACAAAAATTTGACAAAAATTTGACAAAAATGTGACAAATTCAACAAAAATGTGACAAAAAAATGACAAAAATGTGACAAAAATGTGACAAAAATTCAACAAAAATTTGACAAAAATGTGACAAATTCAACAAAAATGTGACAAAAATGTGACAAATTCAACAAAAATGTGACAAAAATGTGACAAATTCAACAAAAATGTGACAAAAAAATGACAAAAATTTGACAAAATTGTGACAAAAATTCAACAAAAATGTGACAAAATTGTGACAAAAATTCAACAAAAATGTGACAAAAATTCAACAAAAATGTGACAAAAATTCAACAAAAATGTGACAAAAATGTGACAAAAATTCAACAAAAATGTGACAAAAAAAATGACAAAAATGTGACAAAATTGAAAAAAAGAAAAAAAAAAAACATTAAAAAAGGCAACACAGCAACAACGTGAGGAAAAAGATCAGTTTTGTGGGTCTTAGCTTTCAAATGAGGTGCTACACAGGCCTATATAACGGCCAAAGAGGACAGAATGCATTTGGTTCAGGCGGGGGGTAAGAGGTTAAACCATCTTTATGAGCTTCAGGGGGAAGTGTTTAAGGCGGAGCCGTTAATGGATGATGTGTTCTGGTTTCTATGACCGCGTCACACCAGCGCTTCTCGGGATATTCTGTAGATTAGAGAAGTCTAGAAGATGCATCAATCTGAAGCTTTTTAAAGAGTTTTTAGCCTCAAATGTGACCTGGTTTGGGGCTTTATAAAGTCCTTGAAAAGCCTTAAATGTGACCTGATTTGAGGCCTTATAATGTCCTTGAAAAGCCTTAAATGTGACCTGGTTTTGGGCTTTATAAAGTCCTTGAAAAGCCCTAAATGTGACCTGATTTGAGGCCTTATAATGTCCTTGAAAAGCCTTAAATGTGACCTGATTTGGGGCTTTATAAAGTCCTTGAAAAGCCCTAAATGTGACCTGATTTGAGGCCTTATAATGTCCTTGAAAAGCCTTAAATGTGACCTGATTTGGGGCTTTATAAAGTCCTTGAAAAGCCCTAAATGTGACCTGATTTGAGGCCTTATAATGTCCTTGAAAAGCCTTAAATGTGACCTGATTTGAGGCCTTATAATGTCCTTGAAAAGCCTTAAATGTGACCTGATTTGGGGCTTTATAAAGTCCTTGAAAAGCCTGAAATGTGACCTGTTTTGGGGCTTTATAAAGTCCTTGAAAAGCCTTAAATGTGACCTGATTTGGGGCTTTATAAAGTCCTTGAAAAGCCTGAAATGTGACCTGTTTTGGGGCTTTATAAAGTCCTTGAAAAGCCTTAAATGTGACCTGATTTGGGGCTTTATAAAGTCCTTGAAAAGCCTTAAATGTGACCTGATTTGGGGCTTTATAAAGTCCTTAAAAAGCCTTAAATGTGACCTGATTTTGGGCTTTATAAAGTCCTTGAAAAGCCTGAAATGTGACCTGATTTGGGGCTTTATAAAGTCCTTGAAAAGCCTGAAATGTGACCTGATTTGGGGCTTTATAAAGTCCTTGAAAAGCCTGAAATGCTGCTTGGGCCTGGATTAACCTGGGGCTGAGCATGTGGCTGTGACTGTGTCTTGCAGATCCCATGAATGCGCTGTCTAACCTGGCGGGGGGGTCGCTGGGCCCCCGGGGGGGTCCGGTGGGGCCCGCGGGGATGGGGGCCCTGCAGATGGGCCAGGGGCATGCTCCTAACAGTGAGTGCACACACACACACGCGCACACACACACACACACACACACACACACGTGGTCTCTGACGGGGTGTAATTCCACCTGTGTCCAGTGGGGGGCCCCATGCAGCAGATGCAGATGCAGGTCCCTCAGCCGCAGCAGTTCCAACAGTTCCAGCCGAACGCCAACCTCCAGCAGCAGTTCCAGGTACCTCAACTAAACCTCTGAGCCTGTTCTGCTATAGACGTGCTAAAGCTAAAGGCTAAAGCTAAAGGCTAACCACTCTGCCGCTCTCCTACAGCAGCAGCTCCGGGCCCAGCAGCTGCAGCAGCACCACCCACAGCTGCAGCACCAACAGAACCCCAACCAGAACCAGAACCCGGGTCAGGTCCAGGGGCAAGTGCAGAGCCAGGTGAGAACATCCACACCTCCACCCCCCTGACCCTAGCGTCTTTAACCTAATCCAGGCCCAGGTCTGAAGTCTTAAACCTAAACCAGGCCTGGGTCTAAAGTCTCTAACCTAAACCAGGCCCGGGTCTAAAGTCTTTAACCTAAACCAGGTCTAAAGTCTTAAACCTAAACCAGGCCCAGGTCTAAATCTTTAACCTAAACCAGGCCCAGGTCTAAATCTTTAACCTAAACCAGGCCCAGGTCTGAAGTCTTTCACCTAAACCAGGCCCAGGTCTAAAGTCTTTAGCCTAAACCAAGCCCAGGTCTAAAGTCTTTAACCTAAACCAGGCCCAGGTCTAAAGTCTTTAGCCTAAACCAGGCCCGGGTCTAAGGTCTTTAACCTAAACCAGGCCCAGGTCTAAAGTCTTTAGCCTAAACCAGGCCCGGGTCTAAAGTCTTTAACCTAAACCAGGCCCGGGTCTAAAGTGTTTAACCTAAACCAGGCCCAGGTCTGAAGTCTTTAACCTAAACCAAGCCCAGGTCTAAAGTCTTTAACCTAAACCAGGCCCAGGTCTGAAGTCTTTCACCTAAACCAGGCCCAGGTCTAAAGTCTTTAGCCTAAACCAGGCCCGGGTCTAAAGTCTTTAACCTAAACCAGGCCCAGGTCTGAAGTCTTTCACCTAAACCAGGCCCAGGTCTAAAGTCTTTAGCCTAAACCAAGCCCAGGTCTAAAGTCTTTAACCTAAACCAGGCCCAGGTCTAAAGTCTTTAGCCTAAACCAGGCCCGGGTCTAAAGTCTTTAACCTAAACCAGGCCCAGGTCTAACGTCTTTAGCCTAAACCAGGCCCAGGTCTAAAGTCTTTAACTTAAACCAGGCCCGGGTCTAAAGTCTTTAACCTAAACCAGGCCCAGGTCTAAAGTCTTTAACCTAAACCAGGCCCAGGTCTAAAGTCTTTAACCTAAACCAGGCCCAGGTCTAAAGTCTTTAACCTAAACCAGGCCCAGGTCTAACGTCTTTAGCCTAAACCAGGCCCAGGTCTGAAGTCTTTCACCTAAACCAGGCCCAGGTCTAAAGTCTTTAGCCTAAACCAAGCCCAGGTCTAAAGTCTTTAACCTAAACCAGGCCCAGGTCTAAAGTCTTTAGCCTAAACCAGGCCCGGGTCTAAAGTCTTTAACCTAAACCAGGCCCAGGTCTAACGTCTTTAGCCTAAACCAGGCCCAGGTCTAAAGTCTTTAACTTAAACCAGGCCCGGGTCTAAAGTCTTTAACCTAAACCAGGCCCAGGTCTAAAGTCTTTAACCTAAACCAGGCCCAGGTCTAAAGTCTTTAACCTAAACCAGGCCCAGGTCTAAAGTCTTTAACCTAAACCAGGCCCAGGTCTAAAGTCTTTAACCTAAACCAGGCCCAGGTCTGAAGTCTTTAACATAAACCAGGCCCAGGTCTAAAGTCTGGTCTCCTGGTCTCAGATGCATCAGACTCGCCTCCAGCAGCAGCAGATGGTTCAGCTCCAGCTCCAGCAGCAGCACATGGTCCAACAGCAGCAGCAGCAGCAGCAGCAGCAGCAGCAGCAGCAGAACCTGCCCCCCCACAGCCAGGCGCTCTCCCAGCCCCAGAGCGCCCTGGGCCCCCCCATGCCCCAGACCCTGGGCCCCCAGAGCATGAACTCCAGCCAGCACCAGGTCAACATGAGCCTGAGTCAGCAGCAGCAGCAGCTGAAGATGGCCTTCCAGGTGAGACACGCCCACTCAGGACACGCCCACACACAGGTGTGACACGCCCACTCACAGGTGTGACACGCCCACTCACCGGTGTGACACGCCCACTCACAGGTGTGACATGCCCACTCACAGGTGTGACACGCCCACTCACAGGTGTGACACGCCCACTCACAGGTGTGACACGCCCACTCACAGGTGTGACACGCCCACTTACAGGTGTGACACGCCCACTCACAGGTGTGACACGCCCACTCACAGGTGTGACACGCCCACTCAGGACACGCCCACACACAGGTGAGACAAGCCCACTCACAGGTGTGACACGCCCACACACAGGTGAGACACGCCCACTCACAGGTGTGACACGCCCACTCACAGGTGTGACACGCCCACTCACAGGTGTGACACGCCCACTCACAGGTGTGACACGCCCACTCACAGGTGTGACACGCCCACTTACAGGTGAGACACGCCCACTTACAGGTGTGACACGCCCACTCACAGGTGTGACACGCCCACTCACAGGTGTGACACGCCCACTCACAGGTGTGACACGCCCACTCACAGGTGTGACACGCCCACTCAGGACACGCCCACACACAGGTGAGACACGCCCACTTACAGGTGTGACACGCCCACTCACAGGTGTGACACGCCCACTCAGGACACGCCCACTCACAGGTGAGACACGCCCACACACAGGTGAGACAAGCCCACTCACAGGTGTGACACGCCCACTCAGGACACGCCCACACACAGGTGAGACACGCCCACTCACAGGTGTGACACGCCCACTCACAGGTGTGACACGCCCACTTACAGGTGAGACACGCCCACTTACAGGTGTGACACGCCCACTCACAGGTGTGACACGCCCACTCACAGGTGTGACACGCCCACTCACAGGTGTGACACGCCCACTTACAGGTGAGACACGCCCACTCACAGGTGTGACACGCCCACTCACTGGTGTGACACGCCCACTCACAGGTGTGACACGCCCACTCACAGGTGAGACACGCCCACTTACAGGTGAGACACGCCCACTCACAGGTGAGACACGCCCACTTACAGGTGAGACACGCCCACTCACAGGTGAGACACGCCCACTCACAGGTGAGACACGCCCACTCACAGGTGAGACACGCCCACTTACAGGTGAGACACGCCCACTCACAGGTGAGACACGCCCACTCACAGGTGTGACACGCCCACTCACAGGTGAGACACGCCCACTCACAGGTGTGACACGCCCACTCACAGGTGTGACACGCCCACTTACAGGTGTGACACACCCACTCACAGGTGTGACACGCCCACTCACAGGTGTGACATGCCCACTCACAGGTGTGACACGCCCACTCACAGGTGTGACACGCCCACTCACAGGTGTGACACGCCCACTCACAGGTGTGACACGCCCACTCACAGGTGTGACACGCCCACTCACAGGTGTGACACGCCCACTTACAGGTGTGACACGCCCACTTACAGGTGTGACACACCCACTCACAGGTGTGACACACCCACTCACAGGTGAGACACACCCACTCAGGACACGCCCACTTACAGGTGTGACACACCCACTCACAGGTGTGACACGCCCACTCACAGGTGAGACACGCCCACTCAGGACACACCCACTCACAGGTGAGACACACCCACCCAGGACACGCCCACTCACAGGTGTGACACGCCCACTCACAGGTGTGACACGCCCACTCACAGGTGAGACACGCCCACTCACAGGTGTGACACGCCCACTAACAGGTGTGACACACCCACTCACAGGTGTGACACGCCCACTACGCCCACTTACAGGTGTGACACGCCCACTCACAGGTGTGACACGCCCACTTACCTGTGAGACACGCCCACTTACAGGTGTGACACGCCCACTTACAGGTGTGACACGCCCACTCACAGGTGTGACACGCCCACTTACAGGTGTGACACGCCCACTTACAGGTGTGACACGCCCACTCACAGGTGTGACACGCCCACTTACAGGTGTGACACGCCCACTTACAGGTGTGACACGCCCACTCACAGGTGTGACACGCCCACTTACAGGTGTGACACGCCCACTTACAGGTGTGACACGCCCACTCACAGGTGAGACACGCCCACTCTCAGGTGTGACACGCCCACTCTCAGGTGTGACACGCCCACTCACAGGTGTGACACGCCCACTCTCAGGTGTGACACGCCCACTCACAGGTGTGACACGCCCACTCACACCTCAGTCTAACCCGGTAGTTCAGAGCGGTGTGTGACGAGTACCTCAGTCTGACCCGGTCTCTCTGTTCCAGAACCGAGCCAGTCTCCAGCAGCAGCAGCACCAGGCCCAGCTCAGCTCCGCTCAGGTGAGACGCCTGCTCTGCCACAGGGGGGCGCTCTGCTCTGCCACAGGGGGGCACAGCCTCAGTCTTCCTAACGTGATCTCCTGTGGTCGTGAGAGTTCGGCTGCGGCACCGGTGACTGACTTCCTGTGTAAACTCTGACTTCCTCGTTGTGTTCCAGGGCGTTCGACCCGGGATGCTCCAGAACCGCCTCCCCCGCGCCCCCCTCCCCCCTCAGAGCGCCTCCGTGGGACAGCAGCCCATGGCCCCGCAGGTCAGCGCCCCCTGCTGCCCGAACACGGCGTCACGTCCCTGTCACGTGTTTGTGACCCGTGTGTTTGTGTGCAGGGCCCTCAGCACGCCATGATGTCATCGCCCTCGCCACTGCAGCCCCAGACGCCTCAGAACATGCCGCCGCCCCCACAGCCCTCGCCACAGCCCTCCTCCTCCCAGCCCAACTCCGTCAGGTAAAGACCCGCCTCCTCCCAACACCGTCAGGTAAAGACCCGCCTCCTCCCAACTCCGTCAGGTAAAGACCCGCCTCCTCCCAGCCCGTCAGGTAAAGACCCGCCCCCTCCCAGCCCGTCAGGTAAAGACCCGCCCCCTCCCAGCCCAACTCTGTCAGGTAAAGACCCGCCCCCTCCCAGCCCAACTCTGTCAGGTAAAGACCCGCCTCCTCCCAGCCCGTCAGGTAAAGACCCGCCTCCTCCCAGCCCGTCAGGTAAAGACCCGCCTCCTCCCAGCCCAACTCCGTCAGGTAAAGACCCGCCTCCTCCCAGCCCAACTCTGTCAGGTAAAGACCCGCCTCCTCCCAGCCCGTCAGGTAAAGACCCGCCTCCTCCCAACTCCGTCAGGTAAAGACCCGCCTCCTCCCAGCCCAACTCCGTCAGGTAAAGACCCGCCTCCTCCAACCCGTCAGGTAAAGACCCGCCTCCTCCCAACCCAACCCATCAGGTAAAGACCCGCCTCCTCCCAACCCAACCCGTCAGGTAAAGACCCGCCTCCTCCCAACCCAACCCATCAGGTAAAGACCCGCCTCCTCCCAACCCAACCCGTCAGGTAAAGACCCGCCTCCTCCCAACTCCGTCAGGTAAAGACCCGCCTCCTCCCAACCCGTCAGGTAAAGACCCGCCTCCTCCCAACCCGTCAGGTAAAGACCCGCCTCCTCCAACCCGTCAGGTAAAGACCCGCCTCCTCCCAACTCTGTCAGGTAAAGACCCGCCTCCTCCCAACCCGTCAGGTAAAGACCCGCCTCCTCCCAACCCGTCAGGTAAAGACCCGCCCCCTCCCAACCCAACTCTGTCAGGTAAAGACCCGCCTCCTCCAACCCGTCAGGTAAAGACCCGCCTCCTCCCAACCCAACCCATCAGGTAAAGACCCGCCCCCTCCAACCCAACTCCGTCAGGTAAAGACCCGCCTCCTCCCAACCCGTCAGGTAAAGACCCGCCTCCTCCCAACTCTGTCAGGTAAAGACCCGCCTCCTCCCAACTCTGTCAGGTAAAGACCCGCCTCCTCCCAACCCGTCAGGTAAAGACCCGCCCCCTCCCAACCCGTCAGGTAAAGACCCGCCTCCTCCCAACCCGTCAGGTAAAGACCCGCCTCCTCCCTACCCAACCAGTCAGGTAAAGACCCGCCTCCTCCCAACCCAACCAGTCAGGTAAAGACCCGCCTCCTCCCAACCCGTCAGGTAAAGACCCGCCTCCTCCCAACCCAACTCTGTCAGGTAAAGACCCGCCCCCTCCCAACCCGTCAGGTAAAGACCCGCCTCCTCCCAACCCGTCAGGTAAAGACCCGCCCCCTCCCAACCCGTCAGGTAAAGACCCGCCTCCTCCCAACCAGTCAGGTAAAGACCCGCCCCCTCCCAACCCGTCAGGTAAAGACCCGCCCCCTCCCAACCCGTCAGGTAAAGACCCGCCTCCTCCCAACCCGTCAGGTAAAGACCCGCCCCCTCCCAACCAGTCAGGTAAAGACCCGCCCCCTCCAACCCGTCAGGTAAAGACCCGCCTCCTCCCAACCCGTCAGGTAAAGACCCGCCCCCTCCCAACCAGTCAGGTAAAGACCCGCCTCCTCCCAACCCGTCAGGTAAAGACCCGCCCCCTCCCAACCAGTCAGGTAAAGACCCGCCTCCTCCCAACCCAACTCCGTCAGGTAAAGACCCGCCTCCTCCCAACTCCGTCAGGTAAAGACCCGCCTCCTCCCAACTCCGTCAGGTAAAGACCCGCCTCCTCCCTACCCAACCCGTCAGGTAAAGACCCGCCTCCTCCCAACCCGTCAGGTAAAGACCCGCCTCCTCCCAACCCGTCAGGTAAAGACCCGCCCCCTCCCAACCCGTCAGGTAAAGACCCGCCTCCTCCCAGCCAAACTCCGTCAGGTAAAGACCCGCCTCCTCCCAGCCAAACTCCGTCAGGTAAAGACCCGCCTCCTCCCAGCCAAACTCCGTCAGGTAAAGACCCGCCTCCTCCCAGCCAAACTCCGTCAGGTAAAGACCCGCCTCCTCCCAGCCAAACTCCGTCAGGTAAAGACCCGCCTCCTCCCAACCCGTCAGGTAAAGACCCGCCTCCTCCCAGCCAAACTCCGTCAGGTAAAGACCCGCCTCCTCCCAACCCGTCAGGTAAAGACCCGCCTCCTCCCAGCCCAACTCTGTCAGGTAAAGACCCGCCTCCTCCCAACTCCGTCAGGTAAAAGGTATAATCTGAAAAAATGGATGAAAATGGATGAAATTTAATTGGGCAAAAAAATAGGGAAAAGAAATTGGGCAAATTTTCTCACAAATAGGGCGAAAATGGGGAACAAAATAGGCAAAACTAGGGCGAAATGGGACAAAAAAAGAAGGGGAAAATGGAGCATAAATAGGATTAGAATGGAACAAAAATCGGGAGAAAATTGGGCAAAAATAGGGGGAAAAATGGAGGCAAAATAGGGGGAAAAACTGAACAAAAATAAGGAAAAATGGGACAAAAATAGAGAATAAATATAAAATAAAAATAAAATTGGCCAAAAAGCCCAACTCCGTCAGGGTCGCAGCAAACTCCGTCCTGTCCGTTTGGGAAGACTGGTCAGTTACGTGTTAACCTCCATCGACGGCGCTAGCAAACATTGGCTAAGGGGCGGGGCTTTTGCAACAGGTCATTTCAGAATTCGCTCTGGATCTGATGTAAATTAGAAAACGCTGCATTTAACCCTCCCTGAAGCCACGCCTCTCTGACGCCTGACTCCGCCCACAGCTCCGGTCCCACGCCGTCTCCTTCCGGAGGCTTCCAGCCGAGCCCCTCCCCTCAGCCATCACAGAGCCCGTCCACCGCCAGGACGCCGCAGAGCTACAGCGCCGCCTCGCCCGGGACCCTCAACACGCCAGGTACTGGTTAGGTCTGGTTTAGGTCTGATTTAGGTCTGGTTAAAGTCTGGTTTAAGTCTGGTTTAGGTCTGGTTTAGGTCTGGTTTAGGTCTGGTTTAGGTCTGATTTAGGTCTGGTTAAAGTCTGGTTTAAGTCTGGTTTAGGTCTGGTTTAGGTCTGGTTCAGGTCTGGTTTAGGTCTGGTTCAGGTCTGGTTTAGGTCTGGTTCAGGTCTGGTTTAAGTCTGGTTTAGGTCTGGTTCAGGTCTGGTTCAGGTCTGGTTTAAGTCTGGTTTAAGTCTGGTTCAGGTCTGGTTAAAGTCTGGTTTAGGTCTGGTTTAAGTCTGGTTCAGGTCTGGTTTAGGTCTGGTTCAGGTCTGGTTTAGGTCTGGTTCAGGTCTGGTTTAGGTCTGGTTCAGGTCTGGTTTAGGTCTGGTTTAGGTCTGGTTCAGGTCTGGTTTAGGTCTGGTTTAGGTCTGGTTCAGGTCTGGTTTAGGTCTGGTTTAGGTCTGGTTTAGGTCTGGTTCAGGTCTGGTTCAGGTCTGGTTTAGGTCTGTTTAAGGTCTGGTTTAGGTCTGGTTTAGGTCTGATTTAGGTCTGGTTTAGGTCTGGTTCAGGTCTGGTTTAGGTCTGGTTTAGGTCTGGTTCAGGTCTGGTTTAGGTCTGGTTTAGGTCTGGTTTAGGTCTGGTTTAGGTCTGGTTTAGGTCTGGTTCAGGTCTGGTTCAGGTCTGGTTTAGGTCTGGTTCAGGTCTGGTTCAGGTCTGGTTTAGGTCTGGTTTAGGTCTGGTTCAGGTCTAGTTTAGGTCTGGTTTTGGTCTGGTTAAAGTCTGGTTTAGGTCTGGTTTAGGTCTGGTTTAGGTCTGGTTTAGGTCTGGTTCAGGTCTGGTTTAGGTCTGGTTTAGGTCTGGTTTAGGTCTGGTTTAGGTCTGTTTAAGGTCTGGTTTAGGTCTGGTTAAGGTCTGGTTTAGGTCTGTTTAAGGTCTGGTTCAGGTCTGGTTTAGGTCTGGTTTAAGGTCTGGTTTAGGTCTGGTTTAGGTCTGGTTTAGGTCTGGTTCAGGTCTGGTTAAGGTCTGGTTTAGGTCTGGTTTAGGTCTGATTTAGGTCTGGTTTAGGTCTGGTTCAGGTCTGGTTTAGGTCTGGTTTAGGTCTGGTTAAGGTCTGGTTTAGGTCTGGTTTAGGTCTGGTTTAGGTCTGGTTTAGGTCTGGTTAAAGTCTGGTTTAGGTCTGGTTTAGGTCTGGTTTAGGTCTGGTTAAGGTCTGGTTTAGGTCTGGTTTAGGTCTGGTTCAGGTCTGGTTCAGGTCTGGTTTAGGTCTGGTTTAGATCTGGTTAAGGTCTGGTTTAGGTCTGGTTTAGGTCTGGTTAAAGTCTGGTTTAGGTCTGGTTAAGGTCTGGTTTAGGTCTGGTTTAGGTCTGGTTAAAGTCTGGTTTAGGTCTGGTTAAAGTCTGGTTTAGATCTGGTTTAGGTCTGGTTTAGGTCTGGTTTAGGTCTGGTTTAGGTCTGGTTTAGGTCTGGTTAAAGTCTGGTTTAGATCTGGTTTAGGTCTGGTTTAGGTCTGGTTTAGGTCTGGTTCAGGTCTGGTTCAGGTCTGGTTTAGGTCTGGTTTAGGTCTGGTTAAAGTCTGGTTTAGATCTGGTTTAGGTTTGGTTTAGGTGTGGTTTAGGTCTGGTTTAGGTCTGGTTTAGGTCTGGTTTAGGTCTGGTTCAGGTCTGGTTCAGGTCTGGTTCAGGTCTGGTTCAGGTCTGGTTAAAGTCTGGTTAAAGTCTGGTTTAGGTCTGGTTTAGGTCTGGTTTAGGTCTGGTTTAGGTCTGGTTTAGGTCTGGTTCAGGTCTGGTTTAGGTCTGGTTTAGGTCTGGTTTAGGTCTGGTTCAGGTCTGGTTCAGGTCTGGTTCAGGTCTGGTTCAGGTCTGGTTCAGGTCTGGTTTAGGTCTGGTTTAGGTCTGGTTTAGGTCTGGTTTAGGTCTGGTTCAGGTCTGGTTCAGGTCTGGTTTAGGTCTGGTTCAGGTCTGGTTTAGGTCTGGTTTAGGTCTGGTTAAAGTCTGGTTAAAGTCTGGTTTAGGTCTGGTTTAGGTCTGGTTCAGGTCTGGTTCAGGTCTGGTTAAAGTCTGGTTTAGGTCTGGTTTAGGTCTGGTTTAGGTCTGGTTTAGGTCTGGTTTAGGTCTGGTTAAGGTCTGGTTTAGGTCTGGTTTAGGTCTGGTTTAGGTCTGGTTTAGGTCTGGTTCAGGTCTGGTTCAGGTCTGGTTAAAGTCTGGTTTAGGTCTGGTTTAGGTCTGGTTCAGGTCTGGTTTAGGTCTGGTTTAGGTCTGGTTTAGGTCTGGTTTAGGTCTGGTTTAGGTCTGGTTCAGGTCTGGTTCAGGTCTGGTTTAGGTCTGGTTTAGGTCTGGTTTAGGTCTGGTTTAGGTCTGGTTTAGGTCTGGTTTAGGTCTGGTTCAGGTCTGGTTCAGGTCTGGTTTAGGTCTGGTTTAGGTCTGGTTTAGGTCTGGTTTAGGTCTGGTTTAGGTCTGGTTCAGGTCTGGTTAAAGTTTGTTTAAGGTCTGGTTTAGGTCTGGTTTAGGTCTGGTTTAGGTCTGGTTTAGGTCTGGTTTAGGTCTGGTTCAGGTCTGGTTAAGGTCTGGTTCAGGTCTGGTTAAAGTCTGATTTAGGTCTGGTTCAGGTCTGGTTTAGGTCTGGTTTAGGTCTGGTTTAGGTCTGGTTTAGGTCTGGTTCAGGTCTGGTTTAGGTCTGGTTTAGGTCTGGTTTAGGTCTGGTTTAGGTCTGGTTTAGGTCTGGTTCAGGTCTGGTTAAAGTCTGGTTTAGGTCTGGTTAAGGTCTGGTTTAGGTCTGGTTTAGGTCTGGTTTAGGTCTGTTTAAGGTCTGGTTTAGGTCTGGTTTAGGTCTGGTTTAGGTCTGGTTTAGGTCTGGTTTAGGTCTGGTTTAGGTCTGGTTTAGGTCTGGTTTAGGTCTGATTTAGGTCTGGTTTAGGTCTGGTTTAGGTCTGTTTAAGGTCTGGTTTAGGTCTGTTTAAGGTCTGGTTTAGGTCTGGTTTAGGTCTGGTTCAGGTCTGGTTTAGGTCTGGTTTAGGTCTGGTTAAGGTCTGGTTAAGGTCTGGTTTAGGTCTGGTTCAGGTCTGGTTTAGGTCTGGTTTAGGTCTGGTTCAGGTCTGGTTTAGGTCTGGTTTAGGTCTGGTTTAGGTCTGGTTTAGGTCTGGTTAAGGTCTGGTTAAAGTCTGGTTAAAGTCTGGTTTAGGTCTGGTTAAGGTCTGGTTATGGTCTGGTTAAGGTCTGGTTAAGGTCTGGTTCAGGTCTGGTTCAGGTCTGGTTTAGGTCTGGTTTAGGTCTGTTTAAGGTCTGGTTTAGGTCTGTTTAAGGTCTGGTTTAGGTCTGGTTTAGGTCTGGTTTAGGTCTGGTTTAGGTCTGGTTAAGGTCTGGTTAAGGTCTGGTTTAGGTCTGGTTCAGGTCTGGTTTAGGTCTGGTTTAGGTCTGGTTCAGGTCTGGTTTAGGTCTGGTTTAGGTCTGGTTTAGGTCTGGTTTAGGTCTGGTTAAGGTCTGGTTAAAGTCTGGTTAAAGTCTGGTTTAGGTCTGGTTAAGGTCTGGTTATGGTCTGGTTAAGGTCTGGTTAAGGTCTGGTTAAAGTCTGGTTTAGGTCTGGTTTAGGTCTGGTTAAGGTCTGGTTTAGGTCTGGTTAAAGTCTGGTTAAAGTCTGGTTTAGGTCTGGTTTAGGTCTGGTTAAGGTCTGGTTAAGGTCTGGTTAAAGTCTGGTTAAAGTCTGGTTTAGGTCTGGTTAAGGTCTGGTTAAAGTCTGGTTTAGGTCTGGTTTAGGTCTGGTTAAGGTCTGGTTAAGGTCTGGTTAAAGTCTGGTTAAAGTCTGGTTTAGGTCTGGTTAAGGTCTGGTTTAGGTCTGGTTTAGGTCTGGTTTAGGTCTAGTTTAGGTCTGGTTTAGGTCTGGTTTAGGTCTGGTTCAGGTCTGGTTCAGGTCTGGTTAAAGTCTGGTTTAGGTCTGGTTTAGGCCTGGTTTAGGTCTGGTTTAGGTCTGGTTAAGGTCTGGTTTAGGTCTGGTTTAGGTCTGGTTTAGGTCTGGTTTAGGTCTGGTTTAGGTCTGGTTCAGGTCTGGTTCAGGTCTGGTTAAAGTCTGGTTTAGGTCTGGTTTAAGTCTGGTTTTGGTCTGGTTAAAGTCTGGTTTAGGTCTGGTTTAGGTCTGGTTTTGGTCTGGTTAAAGTCTGTTTAAGGTCTGGTTAAGGTCTGGTTAAGGTCTGGTTAAGGTCTGGTTTTGGTCTGGTTAAAGTCTGGTTTAGGTCTGGTTTAGGTCTGGTTTTGGTCTGGTTAAAGTCTGTTTAAGGTCTGGTTAAGGTCTGGTTAAGGTCTGGTTAAGGTCTGGTTAAAGTCTGGTTAAAGTCTGGTTAAGGTCTGGTTTAGGTCTGGTTTAGGTCTGGTTTTGGTCTGGTTAAAGTCTGTTTAAGGTCTGGTTAAGGTCTGGTTTAGGTCTGGTTAAGGTCTGGTTAAAGTCTGGTTTAGGTCTGGTTTAGGTCTGGTTTAGGTCTGGTTTAGGTCTGGTTTAGGTCTGGTTAAGGTCTGGTTAAAGTCTGGTTAAAGTCTGGTTCAGGTCTGGTTTAGGTCTGGTTTAGGTCTGGTTTAGGTCTGGTTTAAGTCTGGTTTTGGTCTGGTTAAAGTCTGTTTAAGGTCTGGTTAAGGTCTGGTTAAGGTCTGGTTAAGGTCTGGTTAAAGTCTGGTTAAAGTCTGGTTTAGGTCTGGTTTAGGTCTGGTTTAGGTCTGGTTTAGGTCTGGTTCAGGTCTGGTTAAAGTCTGGTTTAGGTCTGGTTAAAGTCTGGTTCAGGTCTGGTTTAGGTCTGGTTTAGGTCTGGTTAAAGTCTGGTTTAGGTCTGGTTTAGGTCTGGTTCAGGTCTGGTTAAAGTCTGGTTTAGGTCTGGTTAAGGTCTGGTTTAGGTCTGGTTTAGGTCTGGTTTAGGTCTGTTTAAGGTCTGGTTTAGGTCTGGTTTAGGTCTGGTTTAGGTCTGGTTTAGGTCTGGTTCAGGTCTGGTTAAAGTCTGGTTTAGGTCTGGTTTAGGTCTGGTTCAGGTCTGGTTCAGGTCTGGTTAAAGTCTGGTTTAGGTCTGGTTAAGGTCTGGTTTAGGTCTGGTTTAGGTCTGGTTTAGGTCTGTTTAAGGTCTGGTTTAGGTCTGGTTTAGGTCTGGTTTAGGTCTGGTTTAGGTCTGGTTTAGGTCTGGTTCAGGTCTGGTTAAAGTCTGGTTTAGGTCTGGTTAAAGTCTGGTTCAGGTCTGGTTTAGGTCTGGTTTAGGTCTGTTTAAGGTCTGGTTTAGGTCTGGTTTAGGTCTGGTTTAGGTCTGGTTTAGGTCTGGTTTAGGTCTGGTTAAGGTCTGGTTAAGGTCTGGTTAAAGTCTGGTTAAAGTCTGGTTTAGGTCTGGTTAAAGTCTGGTTTAGGTCTGGTTCAGGTCTGGTTAAAGTCTGGTTTAGGTCTGGTTTAGGTCTGGTTTAGGTCTGGTTAAAGTCTGGTTCAGGTCTGGTTCAGGTCTGGTTAAAGTCTGGTTTAGGTCTGGTTTAGGTCTGGTTTAGGTCTGGTTTAGGTCTGGTTTAGGTCTGGTTCAGGTCTGGTTCAGGTCTGGTTAAAGTCTGGTTAAAGTCTGGTTTAGGTCTGGTTTAGGTCTGGTTTAGGTCTGGTTTAGGTCTGGTTAAGGTCTGGTTTAGGTCTGGTTTAGGTCTGGTTTAGGTCTGGTTAAAGTCTGGTTTAGGTCTGGTTTAGGTCTGGTTTAGGTCTGGTTTAGGTCTGGTTAAAGTCTGGTTTAGGTCTGGTTTAGGTCTGGTTAAGGTCTGGTTTAGGTCTGGTTTAGGTCTGGTTTAGGTCTGGTTTAGGTCTGGTTCAGGTCTGGTTTAGGTCTGGTTAAAGTCTGGTTTAGGTCTGGTTTAGGTCTAGTTTAGGTCTGGTTTAGGTCTGGTTTAGGTCTGGTTCAGGTCTGGTTCAGGTCTGGTTAAAGTCTGGTTTAGGTCTGGTTTAGGTCTGGTTTAGGTCTGGTTTAGGTCTGGTTAAGGTCTGGTTTAGGTCTGGTTTAGGTCTGGTTAAAGTCTGGTTTAAGTCTGGTTTTGGTCTGGTTAAAGTCTGGTTTAAGTCTGGTTTTGGTCTGGTTAAAGTCTGTTTAAGGTCTGGTTAAGGTCTGGTTATGGTCTGGTTAAGGTCTGGTTAAAGTCTGGTTAAGGTCTGGTTTAGGTCTGGTTTAGGTCTGTTTAAGGTCTGGTTCAGGTCTGGTTTAGGTCTGGTTTAGGTCTGGTTCAGGTCTGGTTTAGGTCTGGTTTAGGTCTGGTTTAGGTCTGGTTAAAGTCTGGTTTAGGTCTGGTTTAGGTCTGGTTTAGGTCTGGTTCAGGTCTGGTTTAGGTCTGGTTTAGGTCTGGTTTAGGTCTGGTTAAAGTCTGGTTTAGGTCTGGTTTAGGTCTGGTTTAGGTCTGGTTCAGGTCTGGTTTAGGTCTGGTTTAGGTCTGGTTTAGGTCTGGTTAAAGTCTGGTTTAGGTCTGGTTAAAGTCTGGTTATGGTCTGGTTAAGGTCTGGTTAAAGTCTGGTTTAGGTCTGGTTTAGGTCTGGTTTAGGTCTGTTTAAGGTCTGGTTCAGGTCTGGTTTAGGTCTGGTTTAGGTCTGGTTCAGGTCTGGTTTAGGTCTGGTTTAGGTCTGGTTTAGGTCTGGTTAAAGTCTGGTTTAGGTCTGGTTTAGGTCTGGTTTAGGTCTGGTTCAGGTCTGGTTTAGGTCTGGTTTAGGTCTGGTTTAGGTCTGGTTAAAGTCTGGTTTAGGTCTGGTTTAGGTCTGGTTTAGGTCTGGTTCAGGTCTGGTTTAGGTCTGGTTTAGGTCTGGTTTAGGTCTGGTTAAAGTCTGGTTTAGGTCTGGTTAAAGTCTGGTTTAGGTCTGGTTTAGGTCTGGTTAAAGTCTGGTTTAGGTCTGGTTTAGGTCTGGTTTAGGTCTGGTTAAAGTCTGTGTACTGTTATCGCTACGTGTTGATACAGTGTGTATGTGAACGCAGGTCAACAGCAAGCCAAACTCGTTTTTCCATGAGCCAGGAACTGAGCGTCTTGCTCCTTTAATACAGCTTTACAAGTTTTTGTTGAACTCGTTGAAAAACCCGAGTGAAACTGAAATAAACAGAATAAAACAAGCATTATCTTCAATGCAAACCATGAGCAAATAAATACACCACAAAAAGGCTAATGCCAGAAACTAGAAAACTTGAAAGCTAGCATAGACGATGCTAATTAGCATTTTTTCGCGATCTTTTTATATGCTAATTAGATCGTTAGCACAGTCCTCTCAGCTAAGACATTTCTAACACATCAACTTACAGCCATTGCTTTCGAAGGTGTAAATAAAGATGAAGAACACAGATGAGGTCCAGTCAGGGCATGGACAGACAGGTTTTTTTTTAGCACATTCTACTCGTCTGGCTATTGCTTCTGCTACCCATAACGCATTGCAACTACTGACTGAGCCTTCAAAATAAAGTTCAGCTAAACCCATGCTGACTGTGAATGTAGAAATTATCTTTTTAACCAAATTGCTATTTTTTAACATGAATTACAACATATTTATTCTTAAATTATTAAGACACATTTTTAACCATTTTTTTATAGAAGCACTTTTACATTGGGCAGAACACTCCCCGCTTGGCATTATTCATGCCACTATTACTTAAAGAGTCGCTTCATGTTCTAAGAGCATAACAACATCCGAGATGGGGCGCAAGTAAGTCCTTGAAACGCCTTGGGAGGATGTCCTCACTTCGACCTTTCTGACTTTTCCGTCACTGCTAGGAAAGGTGGATGTGATGATGGCCATTGTCCATTCATTTCTGGGTGCTTGATTTTGTTTCAACAGCACGATGTCTCCTGGCTGGAGGTTGCGTTGTGTTGTATGCCATTTGCGTCTTGATTGAAGAGTGTTGAGATATTCATTTCTCCAGCGACTCCAAAATTCATGAGCAAGTGCCTGCACTTGTTTCCATTGTTTTTTGAGCAAGTCTTTTCCACAAAAGTCTCCCGGTGGAGGGGAAACGTGCTGCTTTTGGGTCAAGATCATTGCAGGACACAGTAGGAATGGTGAAGAAGGATCTGTTGAGATAGGAACTAGGGGCCTTGCATTGATTATAGACGTTACCTCAGCCATTAAAGTACATAGTACTTCATTTGTCAGACGGGTGTGTTTGTTTTGTAAGAGCATTGAGTCCAATATCCTGCGGGTTACCCCAATCATCCTTTCCCAGACGCCCCCCATGTGAGAGGCATGTGGGGGATTGAACTCCCATGTACAACCGTTGGCGTGAAGATAGTTGACAATATTGGGAGGGTTCTTGTTTGGTTTTGCCATGTCAAGCTCCACGCTTGCTGCAACAAAGTTGGTGCCTCTGTCAGATCTCATTTGTTTCGCTGGGCCTCTTATTGCGAAGAATCTGCGTATTGCATTTATGCAGCTGCAAGTGTCCATAGATTCAATTACTTCGATATGTACACCTCTTGTGGTCATACATGTAAAAAGTATTGCCCACCTCTTGCTTTGCGCTGCGCCACCTCGTGTGCGTCGAGTGATCACTGACCATGGGCCAAATACGTCCAATCCGACGTATGAAAATGGAGGGCATGTTTCGAGTCTCTCAGGCGGGAGATCTGCCATTTTTTGAGTCTCCAATTTCCCCCTAAGTTTCCTGCACATCACGCAACGGTGGATAATGGATGAGACCAGTCCTTTGCAACCTATGATCCACAGTCCGGCTTGTCTGACTGCACTTTCGGTGAACTGCCTCCCTTGATGCATAACTTTAGCATGGTAGTGCCAAACAAGCAGCTTTGTCACATGATGCTTGTTTGGGAGAATGACTGGATTTTTTGATGCTGTGTTTATTGAAGCATGTTTGAGGCGACCTCCGACTCTGATTAGGCCTTCACTCATAAAAGGATCGAGGGCTACAATGGGACTTGAGCTGTGAACAATTTGTTTAGCTTGGAGAGCAACATACTCTTCTTGAAAAGTGTCCTTTTGAACAGACTGGAGAATTAAATTACTGGCAGCGTCCAGTTCCTCTGGAGTCCGCGGCTTATTACATCGATGCCAGCCCTGGCATGAGTGATTTGATGAATCGCTTGATGAGTGAGAATGAGCTTGGTGAATCAAGAATGCAATGGCCCGTACCAGTGAGTTCCAGGTTGAGAAGCGTTGGAAGCGTTCTGATGTGAGTCCATTGTTTTGGATGCATGTAGAGAAAGTAGTGACCTGTCTGATTTCAGCATCTACTTCTGGCTTGATTAACTCAAAGGATACATGTGTCTCGAGTTCAGGTAGTTTGTGAAGGAAGTCTGGTCCCTTAAACCACATAGTGTCCATGAGCTGTGACGCAGGTATTGACCTGGTGGCTAGATCAGCTGGGTTTTGCTCTGATGTGACGTAGCGCCACTGTTCAGGGGATGTTGACTGGCGTATACGATGAACGCGATTATGTACATAGACGTAGAAGCGTTTTGAATCATTGCAAATGTACCCGAGAACCACCTTGCTGTCACAGTAAAATTTGACTGCATTTGGTTTGTGATCGAGTTCATCCAGAATGAGCTCCGCCACCTCGACTGCTAGAACTGCTCCGCAAAGTTCCAGGCGCGGTATTGTAGGCTCAGGTTGTGGTGAAAGTTTTGCCTTGCCAAGCACAAATCCAACTTCACATTGTCCTTCTGCATTGACTGTTTTCAAGTATGCTACTGCTGCAATTGCCCAGCTTGAGGCATCACAAAAGACACACAGTTCGGTGTAAGTGGACTTGGAAAGGGAAGCTGGTACATAACAGCGCGGCACTCTAAGGCTACTCAGATCTTGGAGGGAGATTTTCCATGTTTCCCAAGTGTCCATTTTGTCTGGAGGGAGAGGAGCATCCCAGTCGTGGACCCCATTTGACAGTTCACGCAACAAGAGTCTGCCTTTGATAGTCACTGGTGATGCTAGTCCCAAGGGGTCAAAGATGCTGTTAATCACGGAGAGAACTCCCCGTCGGGTATAGGGTTTGTCATTAACAGCTACCTTGAATGTGAATGAGTCCGTGTTTATGTCCCAGCACAAGCCAAGGCTTCTTTGAGCTGGTAGAGCGTCGTCGCCGAGACTCAAATCTTTGATACCGGAGGCTAGGTCTTCTGGCTTGAAGGCTTGCATAACGGAGACGCTATTTGAGGCGAACTTGTGGAGTTTAAGATTGGATTCAGCCAATGATGCACATGTGCGCTTGAGCAAGTCTATGGCTGCAGACTCAGTAGCAAGCGAAACTAACCCGTCATCTACATAGAAGTGTCTCTCGACAAAGTGCCTCGTGTCTGCTCCGAACTTTGGCTCCCCTTCCTGAATGGCTTTCCGTAGGCAATAGATAGCCACTGCTGGCGACGGGCTATTTCCAAAAACGTGCACCCGCATGCGGTACTCCTGCACCTCTTTAGACAAGTCATTGTCCTTGTGCCACAAGAACCTCAAATAGTCTCTGTGTTCTGGTCTGACTAGGAACCCGTAAAACATTTGCTGGATATCAGCAGTGATTGCAATGAGCTCTTTCCTGAATCGAATCAGCACACCGATGAGCGTATTGTTTAGATCTGGACCCGTTAACAGTACTGAATTGAGTGACACGCCAAGTTGTTCGGCACTTGAATCGAAAACCACCCGTATCTGACCAGGCTTCTGGGGATGATATACCCCGAAAAAGGGTAGGTACCAGCATTCAGTGTTGTCGTTGATGGGTGGTGAGATCTCTGCATGATTGTTCTCGAATAGCTTGTCCATAAACTCTGAGAACTGTTCCTTCGTTTGAGGGTTTTTGGTTAAGCTGCGTCTCAATGAGTTGAGTCTAGACAGAGCTTGGTCTCTATTTTTTGGGAGTGGCAAGCGAGGTGACTTGAACGGTAAAGGAGCAATCCAATTCTTGTTTTCATCCTGATGGACCTCTTTCTCCATTATCTTCAGAAAGGTTTCATCCTCAAAGGACATGGCACACTTGTTATCATTCTCTGTGCGCTCAAAAACACTCTCCCCAAGCGTTTCTTCTGCTGTATTGGGTTTTGAGCTGCGTTTAGAGAGGCTATCCTTGTGCTCCCCGCCGTAGCATGGTTTTTCTTTAACACTGATGCTGTTGGGACAAGGAATGAGGAGAGATGGGCGTCCGGTGGAAAGCATATGGGTTTTGTAAACATTGACAGTTGGCTTATGAGCATTGAGGCACACTTCTCCCACAATTACCCAGCCTAGGTCCAAGCGTTGGGCAAAGGGAGCATTGTGGGGTCCATTGACTTGCGCTCGTGCTTTGTGGACTTGTATAATGTCTCTACCCAGCAAAATGGCTATCTGCGCATCTGGGTCGTACTTGGGAATGAGAGGAGCCAGGTGTTTCAAGTGGGTGTGGGCGAGAGCGACTTCGGGCGTAGGTATTTCATCTCTATTGAACTCTATCTCATCACACTCAATGAGAGGAGGGAGGTCTAGACGTGGTCCTCCACCTACTGACTCGATTTGGAACCCCACAGCCTTTCTTCCAAGCATTTCAGTTAGACCGGCACACGTTCTCATATGGTATGTCAGAGGATTACCCTTGAGCCCAAACAACTCAAAGAATTCAGGACGGGCCAGCGAGCTATTACTCTGATCGTCAAGGATTACATACATCTTAACGGAGCGTTCTGGTTGGCCTTTGGGGAAAACTCGTACTAGACATACCTTAGAGCAAGAACGTGGAGGACAACCTTCACCGCAGATCTCAGTGCACCGTGACGTTACCTCAGGTGGCATGTGGTCCCTGGGCTGAGGCTCTGGTTCAGGTGCGTTTTCCGGCTGAGGTCTTTGACTTGTGTCTGGATGCATGGCAGAGCAATGTTTTTCACTTTGGCATTCCTCGCACTTGGATTTCATGTCACAGTCCTTTACTGAGTGCATAGGAGAGCAACAGCGAAAACACCGTTTGTGTTCTTTGAGTATGTTTCGCCTTTCTTGTAGTGGTTTGTTCCGGAAGGCTCTACACTTGAATAGAGGATGCTCTTTTTTGTGCACTGGACAGTAGCGTGATGGATTGTCCTCTTGGATACTAGAGGGAGCACTTGCGTTGACCTCTGTTTTGTTTACGGTTAGAGGCCTTTTGTAGCTGGTTTGCTTGAATGGCAGTTTCTCACCTTTGCTGAAGGGTTGGCTGCTACATGTCGCAAAACTTGGGTCGTTCCTTGCTTTCGCCTCCTCCTGGATAAATTTTACAAAATATGAAAAAGGAGGGAATGTGGTATTGTATTCTTGTTTGTACTTTGAACCCGTATGCAGCCATTTATCTTGTAAACCTTGGGGTAGCTTGTCGACTATGGGCTTAACGCCGCGAGGTGTGTCAAGGTAAGCGAGGCCAGGGAGATTAGCCTCATCTTTAGCTACTCGTAGCTCTAAGAGCAAATCTCCTAGCTCCCTGAGTTTTACATTGTCTCTGTTTGTAAGGCGAGGGAAGCTGTCTAGTCGTTTGAACATAGCATTTTCTACAACTTCAGGTGTAGCATAACATTCCACTAACCTGTCCCATGACAACTGGAGGGCAGCTTTGGGGTTAGTGGCGTAGACGGCTCTTATTCTTTTCACATGCTCTGAGGATTCCTTACCAAGCCACTTGACTAGAAGATCTAACTCCTGACTATAGGTAAGATCAATGTCTTCGGTTGCGTTTAGAAATGACGACTGCCATGCTCTAAAGTTTTCGGGGGTGTCATCAAACTCAAAGAGACCTGTTGTGATTAGCTCTCTGCGTGCAAGGAATCTAGCAAAGTCCATCATAGGTTGGTCACCGCTGTGGGAAGAATGGTCGTTCTTTGGCTTGATATAATCGCTTGGTGTATCAAAGGTTTCGTGTTTTACATACTGTTTCTTGAGCACTGGTGGGGGAGGAGTCTGTTCACGTCTCCTTGGAGTGAATGACTGTGCCTTTGGTGCAAGATTGACTAGAGCTGTCTCTTCTACAGCTGGTTGTAACTTAAGCTGGTTTTGGTGTTGCACATACTCCATGGTTCTCTGTCTGATGACTTGCAGCGGGACTGCACTTTTCACACTTTCTCCCTTGTCATGTTCAGAGGCTAAAGCTGCTTCTAGAACCTCTGCTCTTGCTGTAGCAGCTGCTGCTTTCTTCTCTATTTCCAGTATCTCTAAATTTGCCTCTAGTGCTGCTGTTTCCAATTCTAGCTTTGCTTGTTGCTGTTTAATTTCTAATTGTCTCTTACTGTACGTGGCTTTAGCATTTGCTGCTTCTGCAGAAGCTCTTGCAAAGATGGCTGCTTCCAGTACGCTGGACTTTGAGGATTTCTTGGAGGATGAGTGTTTAGAACTAGCATGTTTGGAGTTCGAGCTAGCTTTGGATGAGGCTTTGGTTGCAGTGTTAGCCTTTTCTTCTGCCTTCTCTTCTTGATCGTTTTCCATCACTGTGTCTTGAGTTTTATTTTCCACCAACTGCTGGACTGGCTTTTCACTGTACTGTTATCGCTACGTGTTGATACAGTGTGTATGTGAACGCAGGTCAACAGCAAGCCAAACTCGTTTTTCCATGAGCCAGGAACTGAGCGTCTTGCTCCTTTAATACAGCTTTACAAGTTTTTGTTGAACTCGTTGAAAAACCCGAGTGAAACTGAAATAAACAGAATAAAACAAGCATTATCTTCAATGCAAACCATGAGCAAATAAATACACCACAAAAAGGCTAATGCCAGAAACTAGAAAACTTGAAAGCTAGCATAGACGATGCTAATTAGCATTTTTTCGCGATCTTTTTATATGCTAATTAGATCGTTAGCACAGTCCTCTCAGCTAAGACATTTCTAACACATCAACTTACAGCCATTGCTTTCGAAGGTGTAAATAAAGATGAAGAACACAGATGAGGTCCAGTCAGGGCATGGACAGACAGGTTTTTTTTTAGCACATTCTACTCGTCTGGCTATTGCTTCTGCTACCCATAACGCATTGCAACTACTGACTGAGCCTTCAAAATAAAGTTCAGCTAAACCCATGCTGACTGTGAATGTAGAAATTATCTTTTTAACCAAATTGCTATTTTTTAACATGAATTACAACATATTTATTCTTAAATTATTAAGACACATTTTTAACCATTTTTTTATAGAAGCACTTTTACATTGGGCAGAACAGTCTGGTTTAGGTCTGGTTAAAGTCTGGTTAAAGGCTGGTTAAAGTCTGGTTAAAGTCTGGTTTAGGTCTGGTTTAGGTCTGGTTTAGGTCTGGTTTAGGTCTGGTTTAGGTCTGGTTTAGGTCTGGTTTAGGTCTGGTTTAGGTCTGGTTAAAGTCTGTTTAAGGTCTGGTTTAGGTCTGGTTCAGGTCTGGTTTAGGTCTGGTTTAGGTCTGTTTAAGGTCTGGTTTAGGTCTGGTTCAGGTCTGGTTTAGGTCTGGTTTAGGTCTGGTTTAGGTCTGGTTAAAGTCTGGTTTAGGTCTGGTTTAGGTCTGGTTTAGGTCTGGTTCAGGTCTGGTTTAGGTCTGGTTTAGGTCTGGTTTAGGTCTGGTTAAAGTCTGGTTTAGGTCTGGTTAAAGTCTGGTTTAGGTCTGGTTTAGGTCTGGTTAAAGTCTGGTTTAGGTCTGGTTTAGGTCTGGTTAAAGTCTGGTTTAGGTCTGGTTAAAGTCTGGTTAAAGGCTGGTTAAAGTCTGGTTAAAGTCTGGTTTAGGTCTGGTTTAGGTCTGGTTTAGGTCTGGTTTAGGTCTGGTTTAGGTCTGGTTTAGGTCTGGTTAAAGTCTGGTTAAAGTCTGGTTTAGGTCTGGTTAAAGTCTGGTTTAGGTCTGGTTTAGGTCTGGTTTAGGTCTGGTTCAGGTCTGGTTTAGGTCTGGTTTAGGTTTGGTTTAGGTCTGGTTAAGGTCTGGTTTAGGTCTGGTTTAGGTCTGGTTTAGGTCTGGTTTAGGTCTGGTTTAGGTCTGGTTAAAGTCTGGTTAAAGTCTGGTTAAAGTCTGGTTAAAGTCTGGTTTAGGTCTGGTTTAGGTCTGGTTTAGGTCTGGTTTAGGTCTGGTTCAGGTCTGGTTCAGGTCTGGTTAAGGTCTGGTTTAGGTCTGGTTTAGGTCTGGTTAAGGTCTGGTTAAGGTC
The DNA here is from genome assembly GCF_951799975.1 of Gobius niger. Classification (NCBI taxonomy): domain Eukaryota; kingdom Metazoa; phylum Chordata; class Actinopteri; order Gobiiformes; family Gobiidae; genus Gobius; species Gobius niger. Next base: position 463,345 of record NW_027639332.1, read on the forward strand.
TGGTTTAGGTCTGATTTAGGTCTGGTTTAGGTCTGGTTCAGGTCTGGTTCAGGTCTGGTTAAGGTCTGGTTTAGGTCTGGTTTAGGTCTGGTTCAGGTCTGGTTCAGGTCTGGTTAAGGTCTGGTTAAAGTCTGGTTTAGGTCTGATTTAGGTCTGGTTTAGGTCTGGTTCAGGTCTGGTTCAGGTCTGGTTAAGGTCTGATTTAGGTCTGGTTTAGGTCTGGTTCAGGTCTGGTTCAGGTCTGGTTAAGGTCTGGTTAAAGTCTGGTTTAGGTCTGGTTTAGGTCTGGTTAAAGTCTGGTTTAGGTCTGGTTCAGGTCTGGTTTAGGTCTGGTTTAGGTCTGGTTTAGGTCTGGTTAAAGTCTGGTTTAGGTCTGGTTTAGGTCTGGTTTAGGTCTGGTTCAGGTCTGGTTTAGGTCTGGTTTAGGTCTGGTTTAGGTCTGGTTAAAGTCTGGTTTAGGTCTGGTTAAAGTCTGGTTTAGGTCTGGTTTAGGTCTGGTTAAAGTCTGGTTTAGGTCTGGTTTAGGTCTGGTTTAGGTCTGGTTAAAGTCTGGTTTAGGTCTGGTTAAAGTCTGGTTAAAGGCTGGTTAAAGTCTGGTTAAAGTCTGGTTTAGGTCTGGTTTAGGTCTGGTTTAGGTCTGGTTTAGGTCTGGTTTAGGTCTGGTTTAGGTCTGGTTAAAGTCTGGTTAAAGTCTGGTTTAGGTCTGGTTAAAGTCTGGTTTAGGTCTGGTTTAGGTCTGGTTTAGGTCTGGTTCAGGTCTGGTTTAGGTCTGGTTTAGGTTTGGTTTAGGTCTGGTTAAGGTCTGGTTTAGGTCTGGTTTAGGTCTGGTTTAGGTCTGGTTTAGGTCTGGTTTAGGTCTGGTTAAAGTCTGGTTAAAGTCTGGTTAAAGTCTGGTTAAAGTCTGGTTTAGGTCTGGTTAAAGTCTGGTTTAGGTCTGGTTTAGGTCTGGTTTAGGGTCTGGTTCAGGTCTGGTTTAGGTCTGGTTTAGGTCTGGTTTAGGTCTGGTTCAGGTCTGGTTCAGGTCTGGTTAAGGTCTGGTTTAGGTCTGGTTTAGGTCTGGTTAAGGTCTGGTTAAGGTCTGGTTTAGGTCTGATTTAGGTCTGGTTTAGGTCTGGTTCAGGTCTGGTTCAGGTCTGGTTAAGGTCTGGTTTAGGTCTGGTTTAGGTCTGGTTCAGGTCTGGTTAAGGTCTGGTTAAGGTCTGGTTTAGGTCTGATTTAGGTCTGGTTTAGGTCTGGTTAAAGTCTGATTTAGGTCTGGTTTAGGTCTGGTTAAAGTCTGGTTAAAGTCTGGTTTAGGTCTGATTTAGGTCTGGTTTAGGTCTGGTTTAGGTCTGGTTCAGGTCTGGTTCAGGTCTGGTTAAGGTCTGGTTTAGGTCTGGTTCAGGTCTGGTTTAGGTCTGGTTTAGGTCTGGTTTAGGTCTGGTTTAGGTCTGGTTTAGGTCTGGTTTAGGTCTGGTTTAGGTCTGGTTTAGGTCTGGATTAGGTCTGGATTAGGTCTGGTTTAGGTCTGGTTAAGGTCTGGTTTAGGTCTGGTTTAGGTCTGGTTTAGGTCTGGTTAAAGTCTGATTTAGGTCTGGTTTAGGTCTGGTTAAAGTCTGGTTAAAGTCTGGTTTAGGTCTGATTTAGGTCTGGTTTAGGTCTGGTTTAGGTCTGGTTCAGGTCTGGTTCAGGTCTGGTTAAGGTCTGGTTTAGGTCTGGTTTAGGTCTGGTTAAGGTCTGGTTTAGGTCTGGTTTAGGTCTGGTTCAGGTCTGGTTTAGGTCTGGTTTAGGTCTGGTTTAGGTCTGGTTTAGGTCTGGTTTAGGTCTGGTTTAGGTCTGGTTTAGGTCTGGTTATGGTCTGGTTTAGGTCTGGTTTAGGTCTGGTTTAGGTCTGGGTCTGGTTTAGGTCTGGTTTAGGTCTGGTTTAGGTCTGGTTTAGGTCTGGTTTAGGTCTGGTTAAAGTCTGGTTTAGGTCTGGTTTAGGTCTGGTTTAGGTCTGGTTATGGTCTGGTTTAGGTCTGGTTTAGGTCTGGTTAAGGTCTGGTTTAGGTCTGGTTTAGGTCTGTTTTAGGTCTGGTTCAGGTCTGGTTCAGGTCTGGTTTAGGTCTGGTTTAGGTCTGGTTTAGGTCTGGTTTAGGTCTGGTTATGGTCTGGTTTAGGTCTGGTTTAGGTCTGGTTAAGGTCTGGTTTAGGTCTGGTTTAGGTCTGGTTTAGGTCTGGTTTAGGTCTGGTTTAGGTCTGTTTTAGGTCTGGTTCAGGTCTGGTTTAGGTCTGGTTTAGGTCTGGTTTAGGTCTGGTTATGGTCTGGTTTAGGTCTGGTTTAGGTCTGGTTTAGGTCTGGTTTAGGTCTGGTTTAGGTCTGGTTTAGGTCTGTTTTAGGTCTGGTTCAGGTCTGGTTCAGGTCTGGTTTAGGTCTGGTTTAGGTCTGGTTTAGGTCTGGTTTAGGTCTGGTTCAGGTCTGGTTTAGGTCTGGTTTAGGTCTGTTTTAGGTCTGGTTCAGGTCTGGTTTAGGTCTGGTTTAGGTCTGGTTCAGGTCTGGTTTAGGTCTGGTTTAGGTCTGTTTTAGGTCTGGTTCAGGTCTGGTTTAGGTCTGGTTTAGGTCTGGTTCAGGTCTGGTTTAGGTCTGGTTTAGGTCTGGTTTAGGTCTGGTTTAGGTCTGGTTTAGGTCTGGTTCAGGTCTGGTTAAAGTCTGGTTTAGGTCTGGTTAAGGTCTGGTTTAGGTCTGGTTTAGGTCTGGTTTAGGTCTGTTTAAGGTCTGGTTTAGGTCTGGTTTAGGTCTGGTTTAGGTCTGGTTATGGTCTGGTTTAGGTCTGGTTTAGGTCTGGTTAAGGTCTGGTTTAGGTCTGGTTTAGGTCTGGTTTAGGTCTGGTTTAGGTCTGGTTTAGGTCTGGTTTAGGTCTAGTTAAAGTCTGGTTTAGGTCTGGTTTAGGTCTGGTTTAGGTCTGGTTTAGGTCTGGTTTAGGTCTGGTTTAGGTCTGGTTAAGGTCTGGTTTAGGTCTGGTTTAGGTCTGGTTTAGGTCTGGTTAAAGTCTGGTTTAGGTCTGGTTTAGGTCTGGTTTAGGTCTGGTTTAGGTCTGGTTTAGGTCTGGTTAAAGTCTGGTTAAAGTCTGGTTTAGGTCTGGTTCAGGTCTGGTTTAGGTCTGGTTTAGGTCTGGTTTAGGTCTGGTTTAGGTCTGGTTTAGGTCTGGTTCAGGTCTGGTTTAGGTCTGGTTTAGGTCTGGTTTAGGTCTGGTTCAGGTCTGGTTTAGGTCTGGTTCAGGTCTGGTTCAGGTCTGGTTCAGGTCTGGTTCAGGTCTGGTTTAGGTCTGGTTTAGGTCTGGTTTAGGTCTGGTTCAGGTCTGGTTCAGGTCTGGTTTAGGTCTGGTTTAGGTCTGGTTTAGGTCTGGTTTAGGTCTGGTTCAGGTCTGGTTTAGGTCTGGTTTAGGTCTGGTTTAGGTCTGGTTTAGGTCTGGTTCAGGTCTGGTTCAGGTCTGGTTTAGGTCTGGTTTAGGTCTGGTTTAGGTCTGGTTAAAGTCTGGTTTAGGTCTGGTTCAGGTCTGGTTTAGGTCTGGTTTAGGTCTGGTTAAAGTCTGGTTTAGGTCTGGTTCAGGTCTGGTTCAGGTCTGGTTCAGGTCTGGTTTAGGTCTGGTTCAGGTCTGGTTCAGGTCTGGTTTAGGTCTGGTTTAGGTCTGGTTTAGGTCTGGTTTAGGTCTGGTTAAGGTCTGGTTCAGGTCTGGTTCAGGTCTGGTTTAGGTCTGGTTTAGGTCTGGTTTAGGTCTGGTTTAGGTCTGGTTTAGGTCTGGTTTAGGTCTGGTTTAGGTCTGGTTCAGGTCTGGTTTAGGTCTGGTTTAGGTCTGGTTTAGGTCTGGTTCAGGTCTGGTTTAGGTCTGGTTCAGGTCTGGTTTAGGTCTGGTTTAGGTCTGGTTTAGGTCTGGTTAAAGTCTGGTTTAGGTCTGGTTTAGGTCTGGTTTAGGTCTGGTTTAGGTCTGGTTTAGGTCTGGTTTAGGTCTGGTTCAGGTCTGGTTTAGGTCTGGTTTAGGTCTGGTTCAGGTCTGGTTCAGGTCTGGTTTAGGTCTGGTTCAGGTCTGGTTTAGGTCTGGTTTAGGTCTGGTTTAGGTCTGGTTAAAGTCTGGTTTAGGTCTGGTTTAGGTCTGGTTTAGGTCTGGTTTAGGTCTGGTTCAGGTCTGGTTTAGGTCTG